>NC_064641.1:978233280-978536310 GCF_023864345.2 Schistocerca serialis cubense | reverse complement strand
ACAGTATACCTGAAGTGAAGCATCGGAATCTATATCTAGTGTCACAGGAATGGTTCAAAACAAAGTCAGTAAAAAGAGTCAGTCTTCTTGTACTTAAGTCGGCATTGTGCCTTTTCTATTTAAATCCGATGCAATTTCAGTGTTTCATCGTCAGTAAGAAGGTCAGAGGGATACAGTAAACCTGAAGTGAAGCTTCGGAATCTATAACTAGTGTCACAGGAATGGTTCAAAACATAGTCAGTAAGAAGAGTCAGTCTTTTTGTACTTAAGTCGGCATTGTGCCTTTTGTATTTAAGTCCGATGCAATTTCTGTGTTTCATCGTCAATAAGAAGGTCCAAGGGATGCAGTAAACCTGAAGTGAAGCATCGGAACATATAACTAGTGTCACAGGATTTGTTCATAGAATAGACAGTAAGAAGACTCAGTCTTCTTGTACTTAAGTCGGCATTGTACCTTTTGTATTTAATTCCGATGCAATTCTGTGTTTCATCGTCAATAGGAAGGTCCATGGGATACAGTAAACCTGAAGTGAAGCGTCGGAATCTATAACTAGTGTCACAGGAATGGATCAAAGCATAGACATAAAGAAGAGTCAGTTTCTTGTACTTAAGTCGGCATTGTGTCTTTTGTATTTAATTCCGATGCAATTTCTGTGTTTCATCGTGAATCAGAAGGTCCAAGGGATACAGTAAAACTGAAGTCAAGCATCGGAATCTATAACTAGTGTCGCAGTAATGGTCCAAAACATAGACAGTAAGAAGAGTCAGTCTTCTTGTACTTAAGTCGGCATTGTGCCTTTTCTATTTAATTCCGATGCAATTGCTGTGTTTCATCGTCAATAAGAAGGTCAGAGGGATACAGTAAACCTGACGTGAAGCATCTGAATCTGTAACTAATGTCACAGGAATGGTTCAAAGCATATTCAGTAAGAAGAGTCAGTCTTCTTGTACTTAAGTCGGCATTGTGCCTTTTGTATTTAAGTCCGATGCAATTTCTGTGTTTCATCGTCAATAAGAAGGTCCAAGGGATACAGTAAACCTGGAGTGAAGCATCGGAATCTATAACTAGTGTCACAGGAATGGTTCAAAAGATAGACAGAAAGAAGATACAGTCTTCTTGTACTTAAGTCGGCATTGTGCCTTTTGTATTTGATTCCGATGCAATTTCTGGATTTCATCGTCAATAAGAAGGTCTAAGGGATACAGTAAACCTGAAGTGAAGCAACGGAATCTATAACTAGTGTCACAGGAATGGTTCAAAACATAGTCAGTAAGAAGTGTCAGTCTTCTTGTACTTAAGTCGGCATTGTGCGTTTTGTATTTGATTTCGATGCAATTTCTATGTTTCATCGTCAATAAGAAGGTCCAAGGGATACAGTAAACCTGGAGTGAAGCTTCGGATTCTATAACTAGTGTCACAGGAACGGTTCAAAACATAGTCAATAAGAAGAGTCAGTCTCTTGTACTTAAATCGGCATTGTGCCTTTTGTACTTAATTCCGATGCAATTTCTGTGTTTCATCGTCAATAAGAAGGTCCAAGGGATACAGTAAAACTGAAGTCAAACATCGGAATCAATAACTAGTGTCACAGGAATGGTTCAAAACTTAGACAGTAGGAAGAGTCAGTCTTCTTGTACTTAAGTCGGCATTGTGCCTTTTGTATTTAATTCCGATGCAAGTTCTGTGTTTCATCGTCAATAAGAACGTCCAAGACATACAGTGAACCTGAAGTGAAGCATCGGAATCTATAACTAGTGTCACAGGAATGGTTCAAAACATAGTCAGTAAGAAGAGTCAGTCTCTTGTACTTAAGTCAGCATTGTGCCTTTTGTATTTAATTCCGATGCAATTTCTGTGTTTCATCGTCAATAAGAAGGTCCAAGGAATACCGTAAACCTGAAGTGACGCATCGGAATCTGTAACTTGTGTCACAGGAATGGTTCAAATCATAGTCAGTAAGAAGAGTCAGTCTCTTGTACTTAAGTCGGCATTGTGCCTTTTGTATTTAATTCCGATGCAATTTCTGGGTTTCATCGTCAAAAGAAGGTCTAAGGGATACAGTAAACCTGAAGTGAAGCATCAAAATCTATAACTAGTGTCACAGGAATGGTTCAAAACATAGTCAGTAAGAAGTGTCAGTCTTCTTGTACTTAAGTCTGCATTGTGTCTTTTCTACTTAATTCCGATGCAATATCTGTGTTTCATCGTCAATAAGAAGGTCCAAGAAATACCATAAACCTGAAGTGACGCATCGGAATCTGTAACTAGTGTCACAGGAATGGTTCAAATCATAGTCAGTAAGAAGAGTCAGTCCCTTGTACTTAAGTCGGCATAGTGCCTTTTGTATTTAATTCGGATGCAATTTCTGTGTTTTATCGTCAATAAGAAGGTCAAAGGGATACAGTAAACCTGAAGTGAAGCATCGGAATCTATAACTGGCGTTACAGGAATGGTTCAAAAAACATAGTCAGTAAGAAGAGTCAGTCTAATTGTACTTAAGTCGGCATAGTGCCTTTTGTATTTAATTCGGAGGCAATTTCTGTGTTTCATCGTCAATAAGAAGGTCAGAGGGATACAGTAAACCTGAAGTGAAGCATCGGAATCTATAACTGGTGTTACAGGAATGGTTCAAAGCATAGTAAGAAAAGTCAGTCTTCTTGTACTTAAGTCGGCATTGTGCCTTTTGTATTTGATTCCGATGCAATTTCTGGGTTTCATCGTCAATAAGAAGGTCCAAGGGATACAGTAAACCAGGAGTGAAGCATCGGATTCTATAACTAGTGTCACAGGAATGGTTCAAAACATAGTCAGTAAGATGAGTCAGTCTCATGTACTTAAGTCGGCATTGTGCCTTTTGTATTTAATTCCGATGCAATTTCTGTGTCTCATCGTCAATAAGAAGGTTCAAGGGATAGAGTACAACTGAAGTCAAACATCGGAATCTATAACTAGTGTCATAGGATTGGGTCAAAACATAGTCAGTAAGAAGAGTCAGTCTCTTGTACTTAAGTCGGCATTGTGCCTTTTGTATTTAATTCCGATGCAATTTCTTGGTTTCATCGTCAAAAGAAGGTCTAAGGGATACAGTAAACCTGAAGTGAAGCATCGGAATCTATAACTAGTGTCACAGGAATGGTTCTAAACATAGCCAGTTAGAAGAGTCAGTCTTCTTGTACTTAAGTCGGCATTCTGTCTTTTGTATTTAATTCCGATGCAATTTCTGTGTTTCATCGTGAATAAGAAGGTCCAAGGGATACAGTAAAACTGAAGTCAAGCATCGGAATCTATAACTAGTGTCGCAGGAATGGTTCAAAACATAGACAGTAAGAAGAGTCAGGCTTCTTGTACTTAAGTCGGCATTGTGCCTTTTCTATTTAATTCCGATGCAATTTCTGTGTTTCATCGTCAATAAGAAGGTCAGAGGATTACAGTAAACCTGAAGTGAAGCATCGGAATCTGTAACTAATGGCACAGGAATGCTTCAAAACATAGTCAGTAAGAAGAGTCAGTCTTCTTGTACTTAAGTCGGCATAGTGCCTTATGTATTTACTTCCGGTGAAATTTCTGTGTTTCATCGACAATAAGAAGGTCAGAGGGATAAGGTAAACCTGAAGTGAAGCATCGGAATCTATAACTACTGTTACAGGAATGGTTCAAAACATAGTCAGTAAGAAGAGTCAGTCTTCTTGTCCTTAAGTTGGCATTGAGCCTCTTGTATTTAATTCCGATGCAATTTCTGTGTTTCATTGTCAATAAGAAGGAGCGAAGGGATACAGTAAACCAGAAGTCAATCATCGGAATCTATAAATAGTGTCACAGGATTGGTTCAAAACATAGACAGTAAGAAGAGTCAGTCTTCTTGTACTTCAGTCGGCATTGTGCCTTTTCTATTTAATTCCGATGCAATTTCTGTGTTTCATCGTCAATAAGAGGGTCAGAGGGATACAGTAAACCTGTTGTGAAGCATCGGATTCTATAACTAGTGTCACAGGAATGGTTCAAAACATAGTCAGTAAGAAGAGTCAGTCTCTTGTACTTAATTCGGCATTGTGCCTTTTGTATTTAATTCCGATGCAATTTTGTGTTTCATCGTCAATAGGAAGGTCCATGGGATACAGTAAACCTGAGGTAATGCATCGGAATCTATAACTAGTGTCACAGGAATGGTTCAAACCATAGACATTAAGAAGAGTCAGTCTCTTTTACTTAAGTCGGCATTCTGTCTTTTGTATTTAATTCCGATGCAATTTCTGTGTTTCATCGTGAATAAGAAGGTCCAAGGGATACAGTAAAACTGAAGTCAAGCATCGGAATCTATAACTAGTGTCGCAGGAATGGTTCAAAACATAGACAGTAAGAAGAGTCAGGCTTCTTGTACTTAAGTCGGCATTGTGCCTTTTCTATTTAATTCCGATGCAATTTCTGTGTTTCATCGTCAATAAGAAGGTCAGAGGATTACAGTAAACCTGAAGTGAAGCATCGGAATCTGTAACTAATGGCACAGGAATGCTTCAAAACATAGTCAGTAAGAAGAGTCAGTCTTCTTGTACTTAAGTCGGCATAGTGCCTTATGTGTTTACTTCCGGTGAAATTTCTGTGTTTCATCGACAATAAGAAGGTCAGAGGGATAAGGTAAACCTGAAGTGAAGCATCGGAATCTATAACTACTGTTACAGGAATGGTTCAAAACATAGTCAGTAAGAAGAATCAGTCTTCTTGTCCTTAAGTTGGCATTGAGCCTCTTGTATTTAATTCCGATGCAATTTCTGTGTTTCATTGTCAATAAGAAGGAGCGAAGGGATACAGTAAACCAGAAGTCAATCATCGGAATCTATAAATAGTGTCACAGGATTGGTTCAAAACATAGACAGTAAGAAGAGTCAGTCTTCTTGTACTTCAGTCGGCATTGTGCCTTTTCTATTTAATTCCGATGCAATTTCTGTGTTTCATCGTCAATAAGAGGGTCAGAGGGATACAGTAAACCTGTTGTGAAGCATCGGATTCTATAACTAGTGTCACAGGAATGGTTCAAAACATAGTCAGTAAGAAGAGTCAGTCTCTTGTACTTAATTCGGCATTGTGCCTTTTGTATTTAATTCTGATGCAATTTCTGTGTTTCATGGTCAATAAGAAGATCCAAGGGATACAGTAAAACTGAAGTCAAACATCGGAATCTATAACTAGTGTCACAGGAGTGGTTCAAATCTTAGACAGTAGGAAGAGTCAGTCTTCTTGTACTTAAGTCGGCATTGTGCCTTTTGTATTTAATTCCGATGCAATTTCTGTGTTTCATCGTCAATAATAACGTCCAAGGGATACAGTAAACCTGAAGTGAAGCATCGGAATCTATAACTAGTGTCACAGGAATGGTTCAAAACATAGTCAATAATAAGAGTCAGTCTCTTGTACTTAGTCGGCATAGTGCCTTTTGTATTTTATTCGGATGCAATTTCTGTGTTTCATCGTCAATAAGAAGGTCAGATGGATACAGTAAACCTGAAGTGAAGCATCGGAATCTATAACTGGTGTTACAGGAATGGTTCGAAACATAGTCAGTAAGAAGAGTCAGTCTTCTTGTACTTAAGTCGGCATAGTGCCTTTTGTATTTCATTCGGATGCAATTTCTGTGTTTCATCGTCAATAAGAATGTCAGAGGGATACTGTAAACCCGAAGTGAAGCATCGGAATCTATAACTGGTGTTACAGGAACGGTTCAAAACATAGTATGAAAAGTCAGTCTTCTTGTACTTAAGTCGGCATTGTGCTTTTTGTATTTAATTCCGATGCAATTTCTGTGTTTCATCGTCAATAATAACGTCCAAGGGATACAGTAAACCTGAAGTGAAGCATCGGAATCTATAACTAGTGTCACAGGAAAGGTTCAAAACATAGTCAGTAAGAAGAGTCAGTCTCTTGTACTTAAGTCGACATTGTGCCTTTTGTATTTAATTCCGATGCAATTTCTGTGTTTCATCGTCAATAAGAATGTCCAAGGAATACTGTAAACCTGAAGTGAAGCATCGGAATCTATTACTAGTGTCACAGGAATGGTTCAAAACATAGTCAGTAAGAAGAGTCAGTCTCTTGTACTTAAGTCGGCATTGTGCCTTTTGTATTTAATTCCGATGCAATTTCTGGGTCTCATCGTCAAAAGAAGGTCTAAGGGATACAGTAAACCTGAAGTGATGCATCGGAATCTATAACTAGTGTCACAGTAATGGTTCAAAACATAGTCAGTAAGAAGTGTCAGTCTTCTTGTACTTAAGTCGGCATTGTGTCTTTTCTATTTAATTCCGATGCAATATCTGTGTTTCATCGTCAATAAGAAGGACAGAGGGAAACAGTAAACCTGAAGTGAAGCATCGGAATCTATAACTAGTGTCACAGGAAAGGTTCAAAACATAGTCAGTAAGAAGAGTCAGTCTTCTTGTACTTAAGTCGGCATAGTGCCTTTTCTATTTAATTCAGATGCAATTTCTGTGTTTCATCGTCAATAAGGTCAGAGGGATACAGTAAACCTGAAGTGAAGCATCGGAATCTATAACTAGTGTCACAGGAATGGTTCAAAACATAGTCAATAATAAGAGTCAGTCTCTTGTACTTAGTCGGCATAGTGCCTTTTGTATTTTATTCGGATGCAATTTCTGTGTTTCATCGTCAATAAGAAGGTCAGATGGATACAGTAAACCTGAAGTGAAGCATCGGAATCTGTAACTAGTGTCACAGGAATGGTTCAAAACATAGTCAGTAAGAACAGTCAGTCTTCTTGTACTTAAGTCGACATTGTGCCTTTTGTATTTAATTCGGATGCAATTTCTGTGTTTCATCGTCAATAAGAAGGTCAGAGGGATACAGTAAACCTGAAGTGAAGCATCGGAATCTATAACTGGTGTTACAGGAATGGTTCAAAACATAGTCAGTAAGAAGAGTCACTCTTCTTGTACTTAAGTGGGCATAGTGCCTTTTGTATTTAATTCGGATTCAATTTCTGTGTTTCATCGTCAATAAGAAGGTCAGAGGGATACAGTAAACCTGAAGTGAAGAATCGGAATCTATAACTGGTGTTACAGGAATGGTTCGAAACACAGTAAGAAAAGTCAGTATCTTGTACGTAAGTCGGCATTGTGCCTTTTGTATTTGATTCAGATGCAATTTCTGTGTTTCATCGTCAATAAGAAGGTCCAAGGGATACAGCAAACCAGAAGTGAAGCATGGGATTCTATAACTAGTGTCACAGGAATGGTTCAAAACATAGTCAGTAAGAAGAGTCAGTCTTCTTGTACTTAAGTCGGCATTGTGCCTTTTGTATTTGATTCCGATGCAATTTCTGTGTTTCATCGTCAATAAGAAGGTCCAAGGGATACAGTAAACCAGAAGTGAAGCATGGGATTCTATAACTAGTGTCACAGGAATGGTTCAAAACATAGTCAGTAAGAAGAGTCAGTCTCATGTACTTAAGTCGGCATTGTGCCCTTTGTATCTCATTTGGATGCAATTTCTGTGTTTCATCGTCAATAGGAAGGTCCAAGGGATACAGTAAAACTGAAGTCAAACATCGGAATTTATAACTAGTGTCACAGGAATGGTTCAAAACTTAGACATTAGGAAGAGTCAGTCTTCTTGTACTTAAGTCGGCATTGTGCCTTTTGTATTTAATTCCGATCAATTTCTGTATTTCATCGTCAATATGAAGGTCCAAGGGATACAGTATCCCTGAAGTGAAGCATCGGAATCTATATGTAGTGTCACAGGAATGGTTCAAAACAAAGTCAGTAAAAAGAGTCAGTCTTCTTGTACTTAAGTCGGCATTGTGCCTTTTCTATTTAATTCCGATGCAATTGCTGTGTTTCATCGTCAATAAGAAGGTCAGAGGAATACAGTAAACCTGAAGTGAAGCATCTGAATCTGTAACTAATGTCACAGGAATGGTTCAAAGCATATTCAGTAAGAAGAGTCAGTCTTCTTGTACTTAAGTCGGCATTGTGCCTTTTGTATTTAAGTCCGATGCAATTTCTGTGTTTCATCGTCAATAAGAAGGTCCAAGGGATACAGTAAACCTGGAGTGAAGCATCGGAATCTATAACTAGTGTCACAGGAATGGTTCAAAAGATAGACAGAAAGAAGATACAGTCTTCTTGTACTTAAGTCGGCATTGTGCCTTTTGTATTTGATTCCGATGCAATTTCTGGATTTCATCGTCAATAAGAAGGTCTAAGGGATACAGTAAACCTGAAGTGAAGCAACGGAATCTATAACTAGTGTCACAGGAATGGTTCAAAACATAGTCAGTAAGAAGTGTCAGTCTTCTTGTACTTAAGTCGGCATAGTGCCTTTTGTATTTAATTCGGATTCAATTTCTGTGTTTCATCGTCAATAAGAAGGTCAGAGGGATACAGTAAACCTGAAGTGAAGAATCGGAATCTATAACTGGTGTTACAGGAATGGTTCGAAACACAGTAAGAAAAGTCAGTCATCTTGTACGTATGTTGGCATTGTGCCTTTTGTATTTGATTCAGATGCAATTTCTGTGTTTCATCGTCAATAAGAAGGTCCAAGGGATACAGTAAACCAGAAGTGAAGCATGGGATTCTATAACTAGTGTCACAGGAATGGTTCAAAACATAGTCAGTAAGAAGAGTCAGTCTTCTTGTACTTAAGTCGGCATTGTGCCTTTTGTATTTGATTCCGATGCAATTTCTGTGTTTCATCGTCGATAAGAAGGTCCAAGGGATCCAGTAAACCAGAAGTGAAGCATGGGATTCTATAACTAGTGTCACAGGAATGGTTCAAAACATAGTCAGTAAGAAGAGTCAGTCTCATGTACTTAAGTCGGCATTGTGCCTTTTGTATCTCATTTGGATGCAATTTCTGTGTTTCATCGTCAATAGGAAGGTCCAAGGGATACAGTAAAACTGAAGTCAAACATCGGAATTTATAACTAGTGTCACAGGAATGGTTCAAAACTTAGACATTAGGAAGAGTCAATCTTCTTGTACTTAAGTCGGCATTGTGCCTTTTGTATTTAATTCCGATCAATTTCTGTGTTTCATCGTCAATAAGAAGGTCCAAGGGATACAGTATACCTGAAGTGAAGCATCGGAATCTATATCTAGTGTCACAGGAATGGTTCAAAACAAAGTCAGTAAAAAGAGTCAGTCTTCTTGTACTTAAGTCGGCATTGTGCCTTTTCTATTTAATTCCGATGCAATTTCAGTGTCTCATCGCCAGTAAGAAGGTCAGAGGGATACAGTAAACCTGAAGTGAAGCTTCGGAATCTATAACTAGTGTCACAGGAATGGTTCAAAACATAGTCAGTAAGAAGAGTCAGTCTTTTTGTACTTAAGTCGGCATTGTGCCTTTTGTATTTAAGTCCGATGCAATTTCTGTGTTTCATCGTCAATAAGAAGGTCCAAGGGATGCAGTAAACCTGAAGTGATGCATCGGAACATATAACTAGTGTCACAGGATTTGTTCATAGAATAGACAGTAAGAAGAGTCAGTCTTCTTGTACTTAAGTCGGCATTGTACCTTTTGTATTTAATTCCGATGCAATTCTGTGTTTCATCGTCAATAGGAAGGTCCATGGGATACAGTAAACCTGAAGTGAAGCATCGGAATCTATAACTAGTGTCACAGGAATGGATCAAAACATAGACATAAAGAAGAGTCAGTTTCTTGTACTTAAGTCGGCATTGTGTCTTTTGTATTTAATTCCGATGCAATTTCTGTGTTTCATCGTGAATCAGAAGGTCCAAGGGATACAGTAAAACTGAAGTCAAGCATCGGAATCTATAACTAGTGTCGCAGGAATGGTCCAAAACATAGACAGTAAGAAGAGTCAGTCTTCTTGTACTTAAGTCGGCATTGTGCCTTTTCTATTTAATTCCGATGCAATTGCTGTGTTTCATCGTCAATAAGAAGGTCAGTGGGATACAGTAAACCTGAAGTGAAGCATCTGAATCTGTAACTAATGTCACAGGAATGGTTCAAAGCATATTCAGTAAGAAGAGTCAGTCTTCTTGTACTTAAGTCGGCATTGTGCCTTTTGTATTTAAGTCCGATGCAATTTCTGTGTTTCATCGTCAATAAGACGGTCCAAGGGATACAGTAAACCTGGAGTGAAGCATCGGAATCTATAACTAGTGTCACAGGAATGGTTCAAAAGAGAGACAGAAAGAAGATACAGTCTTCTTGTACTTAAGTCGGCATTGTGCCTTTTGTATTTGATTCCGATGCAATTTCTGGATTTCATCGTCAATAAGAAGGTCTAAGGGATACAGTAAACCTGAAGTAAAGCAACGGAATCTATAACTAGTGTCACAGGAATGGTTCAAAACATAGTCAGTAAGAAGTGTCAGTCTTCTTGTACTTAAGTCGGCATTGTGCCTTTTGTATTTGATTTCGATGCAATTTCTATGTTTCATCGTCAATAAGAAGGTCCAAGGGATACAGTAAACCTGGAGTGAAGCTTCGGATTCTATAACTAGTGTCACAGGAATGGTTCAAAACATAGTCAATAAGAAGAGTCAGTCTCTTGTACTTAATTCGGCATTGTGCCTTTTGTATTTAATTCCGATGCAATTTCTGTGTTTCATCGTCAATAAGAAGGTCCAAGGGATACAGTAAAACTGAAGTCAAACATCGGAATCAATAACTAGTGTCACAGGAATGGTTCAAAACTTAGACAGTAGGAAGAGTCAGTCTTCTTGTACTTAAGTCGGCATTGTGCCTTTTGTATTTAATTCCGATGCAAGTTCTGTGTTTCATCGTCAATAAGAACGTCCAAGACATACAGTGAACCTGAAGTGAAGCATCGGAATCTATAACTAGTGTCACAGGAATGGTTCAAAACATAGTCAGTAAGAAGAGTCAGTCTCTTGTACTTAAGTCAGCATTGTGCCTTTTGTATTTAATTCCAATGCAATTTCTGTGTTTCATCGTCAATTAGAAGGTCCAAGGAATACCGTAAACCTGAAGTGACGCATCGGAATCTGTAACTAGTGTCACAGGAATGGTTCAAATCATAGTCAGTAAGAAGAGTCAGTCTCTTGTACTTAAGTCGGCATTGTGCGTTTTGTATTTAATTCCGATGCAATTTCTGGGTTTCATCGTCAAAAGAAGGTCTAAGGGATACAGTAAACCTGAAGTGAAGCATCGAAATCTATAACTAGTGTCACAGGAATGGTTCAAAACATAGTCAATAAGAAGAGTCAGTCCCGTGTACTTAAGTCGGCATAGTGCCTTTTGTATTTAATTCGGATGCAATTTCTGTGTTTCATCGTCAATAAGAAGGTCAAAGGGATACAGTAAACCTGAAGTGAAGCATCGGAATCTATAACTGGCGTTACAGGAATGGTTCAAAACATAGTCAGTAAGAAGAGTCAGTCTTCTTGTACTTAAGTCGGCATAGTGCCTTTTGTATTAAATTCGGAGGCAATTTCTGTGTTTCATCGTCAATAAGAAGGTCAGAGGGATACAGTAAACCTGAAGTGAAGCATCGGAATCTATAACTGGTGTTACAGGAATGGTTCAAAGCATAGTAAGATAAGTCAGTCTTCTTGTACTTAAGTCGGCATTGTGCCTTTTGTATTTGATTCCGATGCAATTTCTGGGTTTCATCGTCAATAAGAAGGTCCAAGGGATACAGTAACCCAGGAGTGAAGCATCAGATTCTATAACTAGTGTCACAGGAATGGTTCAAACCATAGTCAGTAAGGTGAGTCAGTCTCATGTACTTAAGTCGGCATTGTGCCTTTTGTATTTTATTCCGATGCAATTTCTGTGTCTCATCGTCAATAAGAAGGTTCAAGGGATAGAGTACAACTGAAGTCAAACATCGGAATCTATAACTAGTGTCATAGGAATGGGTCAAAACATAGTCAGTAAGAAGAGTCAGTCTCTTGTACTTAAGTCGGAATTGTGCCTTTTGTATTTAATTCCGATGCCATTTCTTGGTTTCATCGTCAAAAGAAGGTCTAAGGGATACAGTAAACCTGAAGTGAAGCATCGGAATCTATAACTAGTGTCACAGGAATGGTTCTAAACATAGCCAGTTAGAAGAGTCAGTCTTCTTGTACTTAAGTCGGCATTCTGTCTTTTCTATTTAATTCCGATGCAATTTCTGTGTTTCATCGTGAATAAGAAGGTCCAAGGGATGCAGTAAACCTGAAGTGAAGCAACTGAATCTATAACTAGTGTCACAGGATTTGTTCAAAACATAGACAGTAAGAAGAGTCATTCATCTTGTACTTAAGTCGGCATTGTGCCTTTTGTATTTAATTCCGATGCAATATTGTGTTTCATCGTCAATAGGAAGGTCCATGGGATACAGTAAACCTGAGGTAATGCATCGGAATCTATAACTAGTGTCACAGGAATGGTTCAAACCATAGACATTAAGAAGAGCCAGTCTCTTGTACTTAAGTCGGCATTCTGTCTTTTGTATTTAATTCCGATGCAATTTCTGTGTTTCATCGTGAATAAGAAGGTCCAAGGGATACAGTAAAACTGAAGTCAAGCATCGGAATCTATAACTAGTGTCGCAGGAATGGTTCAAAACATAGACAGTAAGAAGAGTCAGGCTTCTTGTACTTAAGTCGGCATTGTGCCTTTTCTATTTAATTCCGATGCAATTTCTGTGTTTCATCGTCAATAAGAAGGTCAGAGGGATACAGTAAACCTGAAGTGAAGCATCGGAATCTGTAACTAATGTCACAGGAATGCTTCAAAACATAGTCAGTAAGAAGAGTCAGTCTTCTTGTACATAAGTCGGCATAGTGCCTTATGTGTTTACTTCCGGTGAAATTTCTGTGTTTCATCGACAATAAGAAGGTCAGAGGGATAAGGTAAACCTGAAGTGAAGCATCGGAATCTATAACTACTGTTACAGGAATGGTTCAAAACATAGTCAGTAAGAAGAGTCAGTCTTCTTGTCCTTAAGTTGGCATTGAGCCTCTTGTATTTAATTCCGATGCAATTTCTGTGTTTCAGCGTCAATAAGAAGGAGCGAAGGGATACAGTAAACCAGAAGTCAATCATCGGAATCTATAAATAGTGTCACAGGATTGGTTCAAAACATAGACAGTAAGAAGAGTCAGTCTTCTTGTACTTCAGTCGGCATTGTGCCTTTTCTATTTAATTCCGATGCAATTTCTGTGTTTCATCGTCAATAAGAGGGTCAGAGGGATACAGTAAACCTGTTGTGAAGCATCGGATTCTATAACTAGTGTCACAGGAATGGTTCAAAACATAGTCAGTAAAAAGAGTCAGTCTCTTGTACTTAATTCGGCAT
This sequence comes from Schistocerca serialis cubense, assembly GCF_023864345.2. Taxonomy (NCBI): domain Eukaryota; kingdom Metazoa; phylum Arthropoda; class Insecta; order Orthoptera; family Acrididae; genus Schistocerca; species Schistocerca serialis. The sequence goes on along the minus strand of NC_064641.1, from coordinate 978,523,018 downwards.
TGTGCCTTTTGTATTTAATTCTGATGCAATTTCTGTGTTTCATGGTCAATAAGAAGATCCAAGGGATACAGTAACACTGAAGTCAAACATCGGAATCTATAACTAGTGTCACAGGAGTGGTTCAAATCGTAGACAGTAGGAAGAGTCAGTCTTCTTGTACTTAAGTCGGCATTGTGCCTTTTGTATTTAATTCCGATGCAATTTCTGTGTTTCATCGTCAATAATAACGTCCAAGGGATACAGTAAACCTGAAGTGAAGCATCGGAATCTATAACTAGTGTCACAGGAATGGTTCAAAACATAGTCAATAATAAGAGTCAGTCTCTTGTACTTAGTCGGCATAGTGCCTTTTGTATTTTATTCGGATGCAATTTCTGTGTTTCATCGTCAATAAGAAGGTCAGATGGATACAGTAAACCTGAAGTGAAGCATCGGAATCTATAACTGGTGTTACAGGAATGGTTCGAAACATAGTCAGTAAGAAGAGTCAGTCTTCTTGTACTTAAGTCGGCATAGTGCCTTTTGTATTTCATTCGGATGCAATTTCTGTGTTTCATCGTCAATAAGAATGTCAGAGGGATACAGTAAACCCGAAGTGAAGCATCGGAATCTATAACTGGTGTTACAGGAACGGTTCAAAACATAGTATGAAAAGTCAGTCTTCTTGTACTTAAGTCGGCATTGTGCCTTTTGTATTTAATTCCGATGCAATTTCTGTGATTCATCGTCAATAATAACGTCCAAGGGATACAGTAAACCTGAAGTGAAGCATCGGAATCTATAACTAGTGTCACAGGAAAGGTTCAAAACATAGTCAGTAAGAAGAGTCAGTCTCTTGTACTTAAGTCGGCATTGTGCCTTTTGTATTTAATTCCGATGCAATTTCTGTGTTTCATCGTCAATAAGAATGTCCAAGGAATACTGTAAACCTGAAGTGAAGCATCGTAATCTATTACTAGTGTCACAGGAATGGTTCAAAACATAGTCAGTAAGAAGAGTCAGTCTCTTGTACTTAAGTCGGCATTGTGCCTTTTGTATTTAATTCCGATGCAATTTCTGGGTCTCATCGTCAAAAGAAGGTCTAAGGGATACAGTAAACCTGAAGTGATGCATCGGAATCTATAACTAGTGTCACAGTAATGGTTCAAAACATAGTCAGTAAGAAGTGTCAGTCTTCTTGTACTTAAGTCGGCATTGTGTCTTTTCTGTTTAATTAAGATGCAATATCTGTGTTTCATCGTCAATAAGAAGGACAGAGGGATACAGTAAACCTGAAGTGAAGCATCGGAATATATAACTAGTGTCACAGGAATGGTTCAAAACATAGTCAGTAAGAAGAGTCAGTCTTCTTGTACTTAAGTCGGCATAGTGCCTTTTCTATTTAATTCAGATGCAATTTCTGTGTTTCATCGTCAATAAGAAGGTCAGAGGGATACAGTAAACCTGAAGTGAAGCATCGGAATCTATAACTGGTGTAACAGGAATGGTTCAAAACATAGTCAGTAAGAAGAGTCTGTCTTCTTGTACTTAAGTTGGCATAGTGCCTTTTGTATTTAATTTGGATGCAATTTCTGAGTTTCATCGTCAATAAGAAAGTCAGAGGGATACAGTAAACCTGAAGTGAAGCATCGGAATCTATAACTGGCGTTACAGGAATGGTTCAAAACATAGTCAGTAAGAACAGTCAGTCTTCTTGTACTTAAGTCGGCATAGTGCCTTTTGTATTTAATTCGGAGGCAATTTCTGTGTTTCATCGTCAATAAGAAGGTCAGAGGGATACAGTAAACCTGAAGTGAAGCATCGGATTCTATAACTGGTGTTACAGGAATGGTTCAAAGCATAGTAAGAAAAGTCAGTCTTCTTGTACTTAATTCGGCATTGTGCCTTTTGTATTTAATTCTGATGCAATTTCTGTGTTTCATGGTCAATAAGAAGATCCAAGGGATACAGTAAAACTGAAGTCAAACATCGGAATCTATAACTAGTGTCACAGGAGTGGTTCAAATCGTAGACAGTAGGAAGAGTCAGTCTTCTTGTACTTAAGTCGGCATTGTGCCTTTTGTATTTAATTCCGATGCAATATCTGTGTTTCATCGTCAATAATAACGTCCAAGGGATACAGTAAACCTGAAGTGAAGCATCGGAATCTATAACTAGTGTCACAGGAATGGTTCAAAACATAGTCAATAATAAGAGTCAGTCTCTTGTACTTAGTCGGCATAGTGCCTTTTGTATTTTATTCGGATGCAATTTCTGTGTTTCATCGTCAATAAGAAGGTCAGATGGATACAGTAAACCTGAAGTGAAGCATCGGAATCTATAACTGGTGTTACAGGAATGGTTCGAAACATAGTCAGTAAGAAGAGTCAGTCTTCTTGTACTTAAGTCGGCATAGTGCCTTTTGTATTTCATTCGGATGCAATTTCTGTGTTTCATCGTCAATAAGAATGTCAGAGGGATACAGTAAACCCGAAGTGAAGCATCGGAATCTATAACTGGTGTTACAGGAACGGTTCAAAACATAGTATGAAAAGTCAGTCTTCTTGTACTTAAGTCGGCATTGTGCCTTTTGTATTTAATTCCGATGCAATTTCTGTGATTCATCGTCAATAATAACGTCCAAGGGATACAGTAAACCTGAAGTGAAGCATCGGAATCTATAACTAGTGTCACAGGAAAGGTTCAAAACATAGTCAGTAAGAAGAGTCAGTCTCTTGTACTTAAGTCGGCATTGTGCCTTTTGTATTTAATTCCGATGCAACTTCTGTGTTTCATCGTCAATAAGAATGTCCAAGGAATACTGTAAACCTGAAGTGAAGCATCGTAATCTATTACTAGTGTCACAGGAATGGTTCAAAACATAGTCAGTAAGAAGAGTCAGTCTCTTGTACTTAAGTCGGCATTGTGCCTTTTGTATTTAATTCCGATGCAATTTCTGGGTCTCATCGTCAAAAGAAGGTCTAAGGGATACAGTAAACCTGAAGTGATGCATCGGAATCTATAACTAGTGTCACAGTAATGGTTCAAAACATAGTCAGTAAGAAGTGTCAGTCTTCTTGTACTTAAGTCGGCATTGTGTCTTTTCTGTTTAATTAAGATGCAATATCTGTGTTTCATCGTCAATAAGAAGGACAGAGGGATACAGTAAACCTGAAGTGAAGCATCGGAATATATAACTAGTGTCACAGGAATGGTTCAAAACATAGTCAGTAAGAAGAGTCAGTCTTCTTGTACTTAAGTCGGCATAGTGCCTTTTCTATTTAATTCAGATGCAATTTCTGTGTTTCATCGTCAATAAGAAGGTCAGAGGGATACAGTAAACCTGAAGTGAAGCATCGGAAACTATAACTGGTGTAACAGGAATGGTTCAAAACATAGTCAGTAAGAAGAGTCTGTCTTCTTGTACTTAAGTTGGCATAGTGCCTTTTGTATTTAATTTGGATGCAATTTCTGAGTTTCATCGTCAATAAGAAAGTCAGAGGGATACAGTAAACCTGAAGTGAAGCATCGGAATCTATAACTGGCGTTACAGGAATGGTTCAAAACATAGTCAGTAAGAAGAGTCAGTCTTCTTGTACTTAAGTCGGCATAGTGCCTTTTGTATTTAATTCGGAGGCAATTTCTGTGTTTCATCGTCAATAAGAAGGTCAGATGGATACAGTAAACCTGAAGTGAAGCATCGGATTCTATAACTGGTGTTACAGGAATGGTTCAAAGCATAGTAAGAAAAGTCAGTCTTCTTGTACTTAAGTCGGCATTGTGCCTTTTGTATTTGATTCCGATGCAATTTCTGGGTTTCATCGTCAATAAGAAGGTCCAAGGGATACAGTAAACCTGGAGTGAAGCATCGGATTCTATAACTAGTGTCACAGGAATGGTTCAAAACATAGTCAGTAAGATGAGTCAGTCTCATGTACTTAAGTCGGCATTGTGCCTTTTGTATTTAATTCTGATGCAATTTCTGTGTCTCATCGCCAATAAGAAGGTTCAAGGGATAGAGTACAACTGAAGTCAAACATCGGAATCTATAACTAGTGTCATAGGAATGGGTCATAACATAGTCAGTAAGAAGAGTCAGTCTCTTGTACTTAATTCGGCATTGTGCCTTTTGTATTTAATTCCGATGCAATTTCTTGGTTTCATCGTCAAAAGAAGGTCTAAGGGATACAGTAAACCTGAAGTGAAGCATCGGAATCTATAACTAGTGTCACAGGAATGGTTCTAAACATAGCCAGTTAGAAGAGTCAGTCGTCTTGTACTTAAGTCGGCATTCTGTCTTTTGTATTTAATTCCGATGCAATTTCTGTGTTTCATCGTGAATAAGAAGGTCCATGGGATACAGTAAACCTGAGGTATTGCATCGGAATCTATAACTAGTGTCACAGGAATGGTTCAAACCATAGACATTAAGAAGAGTCAGTCTCTTGTACTTAAGTCGGCATTCTGTCTTTTGTATTTAATTGCGATGCAATTTCTGTGTTTCATCGTGAATAAGAAGGTCCAAGGGATACAGTAAAACTGAAGTCAAGCATCGGAATCTATAACTAGTGTCGCAGGAATGGTTCAAAACATAGACAGTAAGAAGAGTCAGGCTTCTTGTACTTAAGTCGGCATTGTGCCTTTTCTATTTAATTCCGATGCAATTTCTGTGTTTCATCGTCAATAAGAAGGTCAGAGGGATACAGTAAACCTGAAGTGAAGCATCGGAATCTGTAACTAATGTCACAGGAATGCTTCAAAACATAGTCAGTAAGAAGAGTCAGTCTCCTTGTACTTAAGTCGGCATAGTGCCTTATGTGTTTACTTCCGGTGAAATTTCTGTGTTTCATCGACAATAAGAAGGTCAGAGGGATAAGGTAAACCTGAAGGGAAGCATCGGAATCTATAACTACTGTTACAGGAATGGTTCAAAACATAGTCAGTAAGAAGAGTCAGTCTTCTTGTCCTTAAGTTGGCATTGAGCCTCTTGTATTTAATTCCGATGCAATTTCTGTGTTTCATCGTCAATAAGAAGGAGCGAAGGGATACAGTAAACCAGAAGTGAATCATCGGAATCTATAAATAGTGTCACAGGATTGGTTCAAAACATAGACAGTAAGAAGAGTCAGTCTTCTTGTACTTCAGTCGGCATTGTGCCTTTTCTATTTAATTCCGATGCAATTTCTGTGTTTCATCGTCAATAAGAGGGTCAGAGGGATACAGTAAACCTGTTGTGAAGCATCGGATTCTATAACTAGTGTCACAGGAATGGTTCAAAACATAGTCAGTAAGAAAAGTCAGTCTCTTGTTCTTAATTCGGCATTGTGCCTTTTGTATTTAATTCTGATGCAATTTCTGTGTTTCATGGTCAATAAGAAGGTCCAAGGGATACAGTAAAACTGAAGTCAAACATCGGAATCTATAACTAGTGTCACAGGAGTGGTTCAAATCTTAGACAGTAGGAAGAGTCAGTCTTCTTGTACTTAAGTCGGCATTGTGCCTTTTGTATTTAATTCCGATGCAATTTCTGTGTTTCATCGTCAATAATAACGTCCAAGGGATACAGTAAACCTGAAGTGAATCATCGGAATCTATAACTAGTGTCACAGGAATGGTTCAAAACATAGTCAGTAATAAGAGTCAGTCTCTTGTACTTAAGTCGGCATAGTGCCTTTTGTATTTTATTCGGATGCAATTTCTGTGTTTCATCGTCAATAAGAAGGTCAGATGGATACAGTAAACCTGAAGTGAAGCATCGGAATCTATAACTGGTGTTACAGGAATGGTTCGAAACATAGTCAGTAAGAAGAGTCAGTCTTCTTGTACTTAAGTCGGCATAGTGCCTTTTGTATTTCATTCGGATGCAATTTCTGTGTTTCATCGTCAATAAGAATGTCAGAGGGATACAGTAAACCCGAAGTGAAGCATCGGAATCTATAACTGGTGTTACAGGAACGGTTCAAAACATAGTATGAAAAGTCAGTCTTCTTGTACTTAAGTCGGCATTGTGCCTCTTATATTTAATTCCGTTGCAATTTCTGTGTTTCATCGTCAATAATAACGTCCAAGGGATACAGTAAACCTGAAGTGAAGCATCGGAATCTATAACTAGTGTCACAGGAAAGGTTCAAAACATAGTCAGTAAGAAGAGTCAGTCTTCTTCTACTTAAGTCGGCATAGTGCCTTTTGTATTTAATTCGGATGCAATTTCTGTGTTTCATCGTCAATAAGAAGGTCCAAGGGATACAGTAAAACTGAAGTCAAACATCGGAATCTATAACTAGTGTCACAGGAATGGTTCAAAACATAGTCAGTAAGAAGTGTCAGTCTTCTTGTACTTAAGTCGGCATTGTGTCTTTTCTATTTAATTCCGATGCAATATCTGTGTTTCATCGTCAATAAGAAGGTCAGAGGGATACAGTAAACCTGAAGTGAAGCATCGGAATCTATAACTGGTGTTACAGGAATGGTTCAAAGTATAGTAAGAAAAGTCAGTCTTCTTGTACATAAGTCGGCATTGTGCCTTTAGTATTTGATTCCGATGTAATTCTGGATTTCATCGTCAATAAGAAGGTCCAAGGGATACAGTAATCCTGGAGTGAAGCATCGGATTCTATAACTAGTGTCACAGGAATGGTTCAAAACATAGTCAGTAAGAAGAGTCAGTCTCATGTACTTAAGTCGGCATTGTGCCTTTTGTATTTAATTCCGATGCAATTTCTGTGTTTCATCGTCAATAAGAAGGTCCAAGGGATACAGTAAACCAGAAGTGAAGCATCGGAATCTATAACTAGTGTCACAGGAATGGTTCAAAACATAGTCAGTAAGAAGAGTCAGTCTTCTTGTACTTAAGTCGGCATAGTGCCTTTTGTATTTAATTCGGATGCAATTTCTGTGTTTCATCGTCAATAAGAAGGTCCAAGGGATACAGTAAAACTGAAGTCAAACATCGGAATCTATAACCAGTGTCACAGGAATGGTTCAAAACTAAGACAGTAGGAAGAGTCAGGCTTCTTGTACTTAAGTCGGCATTGTGCCTTTTGTATTTAATTCCGATGCAATTTCTGGGTTTCATCGTCAATAATAACGTCCAAGGGATACAGTAAACCTGAAGTGAAGAATCGGAATCTATAACTAGTGTCACAGGAATGGTTCAAAACATATTCAGTAAGAAGAGTCAGTATCTTGTACTTAAGTCGGCATTGTGCCTTTTGTATTTAATGCCGATGCAATTTCTGTGTTTCATCGTCAATAAGAAGGTCCAAGGAATACCGTAAACCTGAAGTGAAGCATCGGAATCTATAACTAGTGTCACAGGAATGGTTCAAAACATAGTCAGTAAGAAGAGTCAGTCTCTTGTACTTAATTCGGCATTGTGCCTTTTGTATTTAATTCTGATGCAATTTCTGTGTTTCATCGTCAATAAGAAGGTCCAAGGGATACAGTAAAACTGAAGTCAAACATCGGAATCTATAACTAGTGTCACAGGAATGGTTCAAATCTTAGACAGTAGGAAGAGTCAGTCTTCTTGTACTTAAGTCGGCATTGTGCCTTTTGTATTTTATTCCGATGCAATTTCTGTGTTTCATCGTCAATAATAACGTCCAAAGGATACAGTAAACCTGAAGTGCAGCATCGGAATCTATAACAGGTGTCACAGGAATGGTTCAAACGTAGTCAGTAAGAAGAGTCAGTCTCTTGTACTTAAGTCGGCATAGTGCCTTTTGTATTTTATTCGGATGCAATTTCTGTGTTTCATCGTCAATAAGAAGGTCAGATGGATACAGTAAACCTGAAGTGAAGCATCGGAATCTATAACTGGTGTTACAGGAATGGATCGAAACATAGTCAGTAAGAAGAGTCAGTCTTCTTGTACTTAAGTCGGCATAGTGCCTTTTGTATTTAATTCGGATGCAATTTCTGTGTTTCATCGTCAATATGAAGGTCAGAGGGATACAGTAAACCCAAAGTGAAGCATCGGAATCTATAACTGGTGTTACAGGAACGGTTCAAAACATAGTATGAAAAGTCAGTCTTCTTGTACTTAAGTCGGCATTGTGCCTTTTGTATTTAATTCCGATGCAATTTCTGTGTTTCATCGTCAATAATAACGTCCAAGGGATACTGTAAACCTGAAGTGAAGCATCGGAATCTATAACTAGTGTCACAGGAAAGGTTCAAAACATAGTCAGTATGAAAAGAGTCAGTCTCTTGTACTTAAGTGGGCATTGTGCCTTTTGTATTTAATTCCGATGCAATTTCTGTGTTTCATCGTCAATAAGAATGTCCAAGGAATACCGTAAACCTGAAGTGAAGCATCGGAATCTATAACTAGTGTCACAGGAATGGTTCAAAACCTAGTCAGTAAGAAGAGTCAGTCTCTTGTACTTAAGTCGGCATTGTGCCTTTTGTATTTAATTCCGATGCAATTTCTGGGTCTCATCGTCAAAAGAAGGTCTAAGGGATACAGTAAACCTGAAGTGAAGCATCGGAATCTATAACTAGTGTCACAGGAATGGTTCAAAACATAGTCAGTAAGAAGTGTCAGTCTTCTTGTACTTAAGTCGGCATTGTGACTTTTCTATTTAATTCCGATGCAATATCTGTGTTTCATCGTCAATAAGAAGGTCAGAGGGATACAGTAAACCTGAAGTGAAGCATCGGAATCTATAACTAGTGTCACAGGAATGGTTCAAAACATAGTCAGTAAGAAGAGTCAGTCTTCTTGTACTTAAGTCGGCATAGTGCCTTTTGTATTTAATTCGGATGCATTTTCTGTGTTTCATCGTCAATAAGAGGGTCAGAGGAATACAGTAAACCTGAAGTGAAGCATCGGAACCTATAACTGGTGTAACAGGAATAATTCAAAACATAGTCAGTAAGAAGAGTCAGTCTTCTTGTACTTAAGTCGGCATAGTGCCTTTTGTATTTAATTTGGATGCAATTTCTGTGTTTCATCGTCAATAAGAAAGTCAGAGGGATACAGTAAACCTGAAGTTAAGCATCGGAATCTATAACTAGTGTCACAGGAATGGTTCAAAACATAGTCAGTAAGAAGAGTCAGTCTTCATCTACTTAAGTCGGCATAGTGCCTTTTGTATTTAAACCGGATGCAATTTCTGTGTTTCATCGTCAATAAGAAGGTCCAAGGGATACAGTAAAACTGAAGTCAAACATCGGAAACTATAACTAGTGTCACAGGAATGGTTCAAAACATAGTCAGTAAGAAGTGTCAGTCTTCTTGTACTTAAGTCGGCATTGTGTCTTTTCTATTTAATTCCGATGCAATATCTGTGTTTCATCGTCAATAAGAAGGTGAGAGGGTTACAGTAAACCTGAAGTGAAGCATCGGAATCTATAACTGGTGTTACAGGAATGGTTCAAAGTATAGTAAGAAAAGTCAGTCTTCTTGTACATAAGTCGGCATTGTGCCTTTTGTTTTTGATTCCGATGCAATTCTGGGTTTCATCGTCAATAAGAAGGTCCAAGGGATACAGTAATCCTGGAGTGAAGCATCGGATTCTATAACTAGTGTCACAGGAATGGTTCAAAACATAGTCAGTAAGAAGAGTCAGTCTCATGTACTTAAGTCGGCATTGTGCCTTTTGTATTTAATTCCGATGCAATTTCTGTGTTTCATCGTCAATAAGAAGGTCCAAGGGATACAGTAAACCAGAAGTGAAGCATCGGAATCTATAACTGGTGTCACAGGAATGGTTCAAAACATAGTCAGTAAGAAGAGTCAGTCTTCTTGTACTTAATTCGGCATAGTGCCTTTTGTATTTAATTCGGATGCAATTTCTGTGTTTCATCGTCAATAAGAAGGTCCAAGGGATACAGTAAAACTGAAGTCAAACATCGGAATCTATAACTAGTGTCACAGGAATGGTTCAAAACTTAGACAGTAGGAAGAGTCAGTCTTCTGGTACTTAAGTCGGCATTGTGCCTTTTGTATTTAATTCCGATGCAATTTCTGTGTTTCATCGTCAATAAGAAGGTCCAAGGGGTACAGTAAAACTGAAGTCAAGCATCGGAATCTATAACTAGTGTCGCAGGAATGGTTCAAAGCATAGACAGTAAGAAGAGTCATGCTTCTTGTAGTTTTCTATTTAATTCCGATGCAATTTCTGTGTTTCATCGTCAATAAGAAGGTCAGAGGGATACAGTAAACCTGAAATGAAGCATCGGCAACTGTAACTAGTGTCACAGGAATGGTTCAAAACATAGTCAGTAAGAAGGGTCAGTCTTCTTGTACTTAAGTCGGCATAGTGCCTTTTTATTTACTTCCGATGCAATTTCTGTGTTTCATCGGCAATAAGAAGGTCAGAGGAATAAGGTAAACCTGAAGTGAAGCATCGGAATCTATAACTAGTGTCACAGGAATGGTTCAAAACATAGTCAGTAAGAAGAGTCAGTCTTTTTGTACTTATGTCGGCATAGTGCCTTTTGTATTTAATTCGGATGCAATTTCTGTGTTTCATCGTCAATAAGAAGGTCCAAGGGATACAGTAAAACTGAAGTCAAACATCGGAATCTATAACTAGTGTCACAGGAATGGTTCAAAACTTAGACAGTAGGAAGAGTCAGTCTTCTTGTACTTAAGTCGGCATTGTGCCTTTTGTATTTAATTCCGATGCAATTTCTGTGTTTCATCGTCAATAATAACGTCCAAGTGATACAGTAAACCTGAAGTGAAGCATCGGAACCTATAACTAGTGTCGCAGGAATGGTTCAAAACATAGTCAGTAAGAAGAGTCAGTATCTTGTACTTAAGTCGGCATTGTGCCTTTTGTATTTAATTCCGATGCAATTTCTGTGTTTCATCGTCAATAAGAAGGTCCAAGGAATACCGTAAACCAGAAGTGAAGCATCGGAATCTATAACTAGTGTCACAGGAATGGTTCAAAACATAGTCAGTAAGAAGAGTCAGTCTCTTGTACTTAAGTCGGCATTGTGCCTTTTGTATTTAATTCCGATGCAATTTCTGGGTTTCATCGTCAAAAGAAGGTCTAAGGGATACAGTAAACCTGAAGTGAAGCATCGGAATCTATAACTAGGGTCACAGGAATGGTTCAAAACATAGTCAGTAAGAAGTGTCAGTCTTCTTGAACTTAAGTCGGCATTGTGTCTTTTCTATTTAATTCCGATGCAATATCTGTGTTTCATCGTCAATAAGAAGGTCAGAGCGATACAGTAAACCTGAAGTGAAGCATCGGAATCTATAACTAGTGTCACAGGAATGGTTCAAATCATAGTCAGTAAGAAGAGTCAGTCGTCTTGTACTTAAGTCGGTATAGTGCCTTTTGTATTTAATTCGGATGCAATTTCTGTGTTTCATCGTCAATAAGAAGGTCAGAGGGATACAGTAAACCTGAAGTGAAGCATCGGAATCTATAACTGGTGTTACAGGAATGGTTCAAAACATAGTCAGTAAGAAGAGTCAGTCTTCTTGTATTTAAGTCGGCATAGAGCCTTTTGTATTTAATTCGGAATCAATATCTGTGTTTCATCGTCAATATGAAGGTACAAGGGATACAGTAAACCAGAAGTGAAGCATTGTAATCTATAACTTGTGTCACAGGAATGGTTCAAAAAATAGACGGTATGTCAAGTCAGTCTCTCGTACTTAAGTCGGCATTGTGCCTTTTGTATTTAATTCCGATGCAATTTCTGTGTTTCATCGTCAATAAGAAGGTCCAAGGGGTACAGTAAAACTGAAGTCATGAATCGGAATCTATAACTAGTGTCGCAGGAATGGTTCAAAGCATAGACAGTAAGAAGAGTCAGTCTTCTTGTAGTTTTCTATTTAATTCCGATGCAATTTCTGTGTTTCATCGTCAATAAGAAGGTCAGAGGGATACAGTAAACCTGAAGTGAAGCATCGGCAACTGTAACTAGTGTCACAGGAATGGTTCAAAACATAGTCAGTACGAAGAGTCAGTCTTCTTGTACTTAAGTCGGCATAGTGCCTTTTTTATTTACTTCCGATGCAATTTCTGTGTTTCATCGGCAATAAGAAGGTCAGAGGAATAAGGTAAACCTGAAGTGAAGCATCGGAATCTATAACTAGTGTTACAGGAATGGTTCAAAACATAGTCAGTAAGAAGAGTCAGCCTTCTCGTCCTTTAGTCGGCATTGTGCCTTTTGTATTTCATTCCGATGCAATTTCTGTGTTTCATCGTCAATAAGAAGGTCCAAGGGATACATTAAACCTGAAGTGAAGAATCGGAATCAATAACTAGTGTCACAGGAATGTTTCAAAACAAAGTCATTAAGAAGAGTCAGTCTTCTTGTACTTAAGTCGGCATTGTGCCTTTTCTATTTAATTCCGATGCAATTTCTGTGTTTCATCGTCAATAAGAAGGTCCAAGGGATACAGTATACCTGAAGTGAAGAATCGGAATCTATATCTAGTGTCACAGGAATGCTTCAAAACAAAGTCAGTAAGAAGAGTCAGTCTTCTTGTACTTAAGTCGGCATTGTACCATTTCTATTTAATTCCGATGCAATTTTAGTGTTTCATCGTCAATAAGAAGGTCAGAGGGATACAGTAAACCTGAAGTTAAGCTTCGGAATCTATAACTAGTGTCACAGGAATGGTTCGAATCATAGTCAGAAAGAAGAGTCAGTCTTCTTGTTCTTAAGTCGGCATAGTGCCTTTTGTATTTACTTCCGGTGCAATTTCTGTGTTTCATCGTCAATAAGAAGGTCAGAGGGATACAGTAAACCTGAAGTGAAGCGTCGGAATCTATAACTAGTGTCACAGGATTGGTTCAAAAGATAGTCAGTAAGAAGAGTCTGTCTATATGTACTAAAGTCGGCATTGTGCCTTTTGTATTTAAGTCCGATGCAATTTCTGTGTTTCATCGTCAATAAGAAGGTCCAAGGGATGCAGTAAACCTGAAGTGAAGCATCGGAATCTATAACTAGTGTCACAGGATTTGTTCAAAGCATAGACAGTAAGAAGAGTCAGTCTTCTTGTACTTAAGTCGGCATTGTGCCTTTTGTATTTAATTCCGATGCAATTTCTGTGTTTCATCGTCAATAAGAACGTCCAAGGGATACAGTAAACCTGAAGTGAAGCATCGGAATCTATAACTAGTGTCACAGGAATGGTTCAAAGCATAGTCAGTAAGAAGAGTCAGTCTCTTGTACTTAAGTCGGCATTGTGCCTTTTGTATTTAATTCCGATGCAATTTCTGTGTTTCATCGTCAATAAGAAGGTCCAAGGAATACCGTAAACCTGAAGTGATGCATGGGAATCGATAACTAGTGTCACAGGAATGGTTCAAAACATAGTCAGTAAGAACAGTCTGTCTCTTGTACTTAAGTCGGCATTGTGCCTTTTGTATTTAATTCCGATGCAATTTCTGGGTTTCATCGTCAAAAGAAGGTCCAAGGAATACAGTAAACCTGAAGTGAAGCATCGGAATCTATAACTAGTGTCACAGGAATGGTTCAAACATAGTCAGTAAGAAGAGTCAGTCTCTTGTACTTAAGTCGGCATAGTGCCTTTTGTATTTAATTCGGTTGCAATTTCTGTGTTTCATCGTCAATAAGAAGGTCCAAGGGGTACAGTAAAACTGAAGTCAAGCATCGGAATCTATAACTAGTGTCGCAGGAATGGTTCAAAGCATAGACAGTAAGAAGAGTCAGCCTTCTTGTAGTTTTCTATTTAATTCCGATGCAATTTCTGTGGTCCATCGTCAATAAGAAGGTCAGAGGGATACAGTAAACCTGAAGTGAAGCATCGGCAACTGTAACTAGTGTCACAGGAGTGGTTCAAAACATAGTCAGTAAGAAGGGTCAGTCTTCTTGTACTTAAGTCGGCATAGTGCATTTTTTATTTACTTCCGATGCAATTTCTGTGTTTCATCGGCAATAAGAAGGTCAGAGGAATAAGGTAAACCTGAAGTGAAGCATCGGAATCTATAACTAGTGTCACAGGCATGGTTCAAAACATAGTCAGTAAGAAGAGTCAGTCATCTTGTACTTAAGTCGGCATAGTGCCTTTTGTATTTAATTCGGATGCAATTTCTGTGTTTCATCGTCAATAAGAAGGTCCAAGGGATACAGTAAAACTGAAGTCAAACATCGGAATCTATAACTAGTGTCACAGGAATGGTTCAAAACTTAGACAGTAGGAAGAGTCAGTCTTCTTGTACTTAAGTCGGCATTGTGCATTTTGTATTTAATTCCGATGCAATTTCTGTGTTTCATCGTCCATAATAACGTCCAAGGGATACTGTAAACCTGAAGTGAAGCATCGGAACCTATAACTAGTGTCACAGGAATGGTTCAAAACATAGTCAGTAAGAAGAGTCAGTATCTTGTACTTAAGTCGGCATTGTGCCTTTTGTATTTTATTCCGATGCAATTTCTGTGTTTCATCGTCAATAAGAAGGTCCAAGGAATACCGTAAACCAGAAGTGAAGCATCGGAATCTATAACTAGTGTCACAGGAATGGTTCAAAACATAGTCAGTAAGAAGAGTCAGTCTCTTGTACTTAAGTCGGCATTGTGCATTTTGTATTTAATTCCGATGCATTTTCTGGGTTTCATCGTCAAAAGAAGGTCTAATGGATACAGTAAACCTGAAGTGAAGCATCGGAATATATAACTAGTGTCACAAGAATGGTTCAAAACATAGTCAGTAAGAAGTGTCAGTCTTCTTGTACTTAAGTCGGCATTTTGTCTTTTCTATTTAATTCCGATGCAATATCTGTGTTTCATCGTCAATAAGAAGGTCAGAGCGATACAGTAAACCTGAAGTGAAGCATCGGAATCTATAACTAGTGTCACAGGAATGGTTCAAAACATAGTCAGTAAGAAGAGTCAGTCTTCTTGTACTTAAGTCGGCATAGTGCCTTTTGTATTTAATTCGGATGCAATTTCTGTGTTTCATCGTCAATAAGAAGGTCAGAGGGATACAGTAAACCTGAAGTGAAGCATCGGAATCTATAACTGGTGTTACAGGAATGGTTCAAAACATAGTCAGTAAGAAGAGTCAGTCTTCTTGTACTTAAGTCGGCATAGTGCCTTTTGTATTTAATTCGGATGCAATTTCTGTGTTTCATCGTCAATAAGAAGGTCAGAGGGATACAGTAAACCTGAAGTGAAGCATCGGAATCTATAACTGGTGTTACAGGAATGGTTCAAAACATAGTCAGTAAGAACAGTCAGTCTTCTTGTATTTAAGTCGGCATAGAGCCTTTTGTATTTAATTCGGATGCAATTTCTGTGTTTCATCGTCAATAAGAAGGTCCAAGGGATACAGTAAAACTGAAGTCAAACATCGGAATCTATAACTAGTGTCACAGGAATGGTTCAAAACTTAGACAGTAGGAAGAGTCAGTCTTCTGGTACTTAAGTCGGCATTGTGCCTTTTGTATTTAATTTTGATGCAATTTCTGTGTTTCATCGTCAATAAGAAGGTCCAAGGGGTACAGTAAAACTGAAGTCATGAATCGGAATCTATAACTAGTGTCGCAGGAATGGTTCAAAGCATAGACAGTAAGAAGAGTCAGTCTTCTTGTAGTTTTCTATTTAATTCCGATGCAATTTCTGTGTTTCATCGTCAATAAGAAGGTCAGAGGGATACAGTAAACCTGAAGTGAAGCATCGGCAACTGTAACTAGTGTCACAGGAATGGTTCAAAACATAGTCAGTACGAAGAGTCAGTCTTCTTGTACTTAAGTCGGCATAGTGCCTTTTTTATTTACTTCCGATGCAATTTCTGTGTTTCATCGGCAATAAGAAGGTCAGAGGAATAAGGTAAACCTGAAGTGAAGCATCGGAATCTATAACTAGTGTTACAGGAATGGTTCAAAACATAGTCAGTAAGAAGAGTCAGCCTTCTCGTCCTTTAGTCGGCATTGTGCCTTTTGTATTTCATTCCGATGCAATTTCTGTGTTTCATCGTCAATAAGAAGGTCCAAGGGATACATTAAACCTGAAGTGAAGAATCGGAATCAATAACTAGTGTCACAGGAATGTTTCAAAACAAAGTCATTAAGAAGAGTCAGTCTTCTTGTACTTAAGTCGGCATTGTGCCTTTTCTATTTAATTCCGATGCAATTTCTGTGTTTCATCGTCAATAAGAAGGTCCAAGGGATACAGTATACCTGAAGTGAAGAATCGGAATCTATATCTAGTGTCACAGGAATGCTTCAAAACAAAGTCAGTAAGAAGAGTCAGTCTTCTTGTACTTAAGTCGGCATTGTACCATTTCTATTTAATTCCGATGCAATTTTAGTGTTTCATCGTCAATAAGAAGGTCAGAGGGATACAGTAAACCTGAAGTTAAGCTTCGGAATCTATAACTAGTGTCACAGGAATGGTTCGAATCATAGTCAGAAAGAAGAGTCAGTCTTCTTGTTCTTAAGTCGGCATAGTGCCTTTTGTATTTACTTCCGGTGCAATTTCTGTGTTTCATCGTCAATAAGAAGGTCAGAGGGATACAGTAAACCTGAAGTGAAGCGTCGGAATCTATAACTAGTGTCACAGGATTGGTTCAAAAGATAGTCAGTAAGAAGAGTCTGTCTATATGTACTAAAGTCGGCATTGTGCCTTTTGTATTTAAGTCCGATGCAATTTCTGTGTTTCATCGTCAATAAGAAGGTCCAAGGGATGCAGTAAACCTGAAGTGAAGCATCGGAATCTATAACTAGTGTCACAGGATTTGTTCAAAGCATAGACAGTAAGAAGAGTCAGTCTTCTTGTACTTAAGTCGGCATTGTGCCTTTTGTATTTAATTCCGATGCAATTTCTGTGTTTCATCGTCAATAAGAACGTCCAAGGGATACAGTAAACCTGAAGTGAAGCATCGGAATCTATAACTAGTGTCACAGGAATGGTTCAAAGCATAGTCAGTAAGAAGAGTCAGTCTCTTGTACTTAAGTCGGCATTGTGCCTTTTGTATTTAATTCCGATGCAATTTCTGTGTTTCATCGTCAATAAGAAGGTCCAAGGAATACCGTAAACCTGAAGTGATGCATGGGAATCGATAACTAGTGTCACAGGAATGGTTCAAAACATAGTCAGTAAGAACAGTCTGTCTCTTGTACTTAAGTCGGCATTGTGCCTTTTGTATTTAATTCCGATGCAATTTCTGGGTTTCATCGTCAAAAGAAGGTCCAAGGAATACAGTAAACCTGAAGTGAAGCATCGGAATCTATAACTAGTGTCACAGGAATGGTTCAAACATAGTCAGTAAGAAGAGTCAGTCTCTTGTACTTAAGTCGGCATAGTGCCTTTTGTATTTAATTCGGTTGCAATTTCTGTGTTTCATCGTCAATAAGAAGGTCCAAGGGGTACAGTAAAACTGAAGTCAAGCATCGGAATCTATAACTAGTGTCGCAGGAATGGTTCAAAGCATAGACAGTAAGAAGAGTCAGCCTTCTTGTAGTTTTCTATTTAATTCCGATGCAATTTCTGTGGTCCATCGTCAATAAGAAGGTCAGAGGGATACAGTAAACCTGAAGTGAAGCATCGGCAACTGTAACTAGTGTCACAGGAGTGGTTCAAAACATAGTCAGTAAGAAGGGTCAGTCTTCTTGTACTTAAGTCGGCATAGTGCATTTTTTATTTACTTCCGATGCAATTTCTGTGTTTCATCGGCAATAAGAAGGTCAGAGGAATAAGGTAAACCTGAAGTGAAGCATCGGAATCTATAACTAGTGTCACAGGCATGGTTCAAAACATAGTCAGTAAGAAGAGTCAGTCATCTTGTACTTAAGTCGGCATAGTGCCTTTTGTATTTAATTCGGATGCAATTTCTGTGTTTCATCGTCAATAAGAAGGTCCAAGGGATACAGTAAAACTGAAGTCAAACATCGGAATCTATAACTAGTGTCACAGGAATGGTTCAAAACTTAGACAGTAGGAAGAGTCAGTCTTCTTGTACTTAAGTCGGCATTGTGCATTTTGTATTTAATTCCGATGCAATTTCTGTGTTTCATCGTCCATAATAACGTCCAAGGGATACTGTAAACCTGAAGTGAAGCATCGGAACCTATAACTAGTGTCACAGGAATGGTTCAAAACATAGTCAGTAAGAAGAGTCAGTATCTTGTACTTAAGTCGGCATTGTGCCTTTTGTATTTTATTCCGATGCAATTTCTGTGTTTCATCGTCAATAAGAAGGTCCAAGGAATACCGTAAACCAGAAGTGAAGCATCGGAATCTATAACTAGTGTCACAGGAATGGTTCAAAACATAGTCAGTAAGAAGAGTCAGTCTCTTGTACTTAAGTCGGCATTGTGCATTTTGTATTTAATTCCGATGCATTTTCTGGGTTTCATCGTCAAAAGAAGGTCTAATGGATACAGTAAACCTGAAGTGAAGCATCGGAATATATAACTAGTGTCACAAGAATGGTTCAAAACATAGTCAGTAAGAAGTGTCAGTCTTCTTGTACTTAAGTCGGCATTTTGTCTTTTCTATTTAATTCCGATGCAATATCTGTGTTTCATCGTCAATAAGAAGGTCAGAGCGATACAGTAAACCTGAAGTGAAGCATCGGAATCTATAACTAGTGTCACAGGAATGGTTCAAAACATAGTCAGTAAGAAGAGTCAGTCTTCTTGTACTTAAGTCGGCATAGTGCCTTTTGTATTTAATTCGGATGCAATTTCTGTGTTTCATCGTCAATAAGAAGGTCAGAGGGATACAGTAAACCTGAAGTGAAGCATCGGAATCTATAACTGGTGTTACAGGAATGGTTCAAAACATAGTCAGTAAGAACAGTCAGTCTTCTTGTATTTAAGTCGGCATAGAGCCTTTTGTATTTAATTCGGATGCAATTTCTGTGTTTCATCGTCAATAAGAAGGTCCAAGGGATACAGTAAAACTGAAGTCAAACATCGGAATCTATAACTAGTGTCACAGGAATGGTTCAAAACTTAGACAGTAGGAAGAGTCAGTCTTCTGGTACTTAAGTCGGCATTGTGCCTTTTGTATTTAATTCCGATGCAATTTCTGTGTTTCATCGTCAATAAGAAGGTCCAAGGGGTACAGTAAAACTGAAGTCAAGCATCGGAATCTATAACTAGTGTCGCAGGAATGGTTCAAAGCATAGACAGTAAGAAGAGTCATGCTTCTTGTAGTTTTCTATTTAATTCCGATGCAATTTCTGTGTTTCATCGTCAATAAGAAGGTCAGAGGGATACAGTAAACCTGAAATGAAGCATCGGCAACTGTAACTAGTGTCACAGGAATGGTTCAAAACATAGTCAGTAAGAAGGGTCAGTCTTCTTGTACTTAAGTCGGCATAGTGCCTTTTTATTTACTTCCGATGCAATTTCTGTGTTTCATCGGCAATAAGAAGGTCAGAGGAATAAGGTAAACCTGAAGTGAAGCATCGGAATCTATAACTAGTGTCACAGGAATGGTTCAAAACATAGTCAGTAAGAAGAGTCAGTCTTTTTGTACTTATGTCGGCATAGTGCCTTTTGTATTTAATTCGGATGCAATTTCTGTGTTTCATCGTCAATAAGAAGGTCCAAGGGATACAGTAAAACTGAAGTCAAACATCGGAATCTATAACTAGTGTCACAGGAATGGTTCAAAACTTAGACAGTAGGAAGAGTCAGTCTTCTTGTACTTAAGTCGGCATTGTGCCTTTTGTATTTAATTCCGATGCAATTTCTGTGTTTCATCGTCAATAATAACGTCCAAGTGATACAGTAAACCTGAAGTGAAGCATCGGAACCTATAACTAGTGTCGCAGGAATGGTTCAAAACATAGTCAGTAAGAAGAGTCAGTATCTTGTACTTAAGTCGGCATTGTGCCTTTTGTATTTAATTCCGATGCAATTTCTGTGTTTCATCGTCAATAAGAAGGTCCAAGGAATACCGTAAACCAGAAGTGAAGCATCGGAATCTATAACTAGTGTCACAGGAATGGTTCAAAACATAGTCAGTAAGAAGAGTCAGTCTCTTGTACTTAAGTCGGCATTGTGCCTTTTGTATTTAATTCCGATGCAATTTCTGGGTTTCATCGTCAAAAGAAGGTCTAAGGGATACAGTAAACCTGAAGTGAAGCATCGGAATCTATAACTAGGGTCACAGGAATGGTTCAAAACATAGTCAGTAAGAAGTGTCAGTCTTCTTGAACTTAAGTCGGCATTGTGTCTTTTCTATTTAATTCCGATGCAATATCTGTGTTTCATCGTCAATAAGAAGGTCAGAGCGATACAGTAAACCTGAAGTGAAGCATCGGAATCTATAACTAGTGTCACAGGAATGGTTCAAATCATAGTCAGTAAGAAGAGTCAGTCGTCTTGTACTTAAGTCGGTATAGTGCCTTTTGTATTTAATTCGGATGCAATTTCTGTGTTTCATCGTCAATAAGAAGGTCAGAGGGATACAGTAAACCTGAAGTGAAGCATCGGAATCTATAACTGGTGTTACAGGAATGGTTCAAAACATAGTCAGTAAGAAGAGTCAGTCTTCTTGTATTTAAGTCGGCATAGAGCCTTTTGTATTTAATTCGGAATCAATATCTGTGTTTCATCGTCAATATGAAGGTACAAGGGATACAGTAAACCAGAAGTGAAGCATTGTAATCTATAACTTGTGTCACAGGAATGGTTCAAAAAATAGACGGTATGTCAAGTCAGTCTCTCGTACTTAAGTCGGCATTGTGCCTTTTGTATTTAATTCCGATGCAATTTCTGTGTTTCATCGTCAATAAGAAGGTCCAAGGGGTACAGTAAAACTGAAGTCATGAATCGGAATCTATAACTAGTGTCGCAGGAATGGTTCAAAGCATAGACAGTAAGAAGAGTCAGTCTTCTTGTAGTTTTCTATTTAATTCCGATGCAATTTCTGTGTTTCATCGTCAATAAGAAGGTCAGAGGGATACAGTAAACCTGAAGTGAAGCATCGGCAACTGTAACTAGTGTCACAGGAATGGTTCAAAACATAGTCAGTACGAAGAGTCAGTCTTCTTGTACTTAAGTCGGCATAGTGCCTTTTTTATTTACTTCCGATGCAATTTCTGTGTTTCATCGGCAATAAGAAGGTCAGAGGAATAAGGTAAACCTGAAGTGAAGCATCGGAATCTATAACTAGTGTTACAGGAATGGTTCAAAACATAGTCAGTAAGAAGAGTCAGCCTTCTCGTCCTTTAGTCGGCATTGTGCCTTTTGTATTTCATTCCGATGCAATTTCTGTGTTTCATCGTCAATAAGAAGGTCCAAGGGATACATTAAACCTGAAGTGAAGAATCGGAATCAATAACTAGTGTCACAGGAATGTTTCAAAACAAAGTCATTAAGAAGAGTCAGTCTTCTTGTACTTAAGTCGGCATTGTGCCTTTTCTATTTAATTCCGATGCAATTTCTGTGTTTCATCGTCAATAAGAAGGTCCAAGGGATACAGTATACCTGAAGTGAAGAATCGGAATCTATATCTAGTGTCACAGGAATGCTTCAAAACAAAGTCAGTAAGAAGAGTCAGTCTTCTTGTACTTAAGTCGGCATTGTACCATTTCTATTTAATTCCGATGCAATTTTAGTGTTTCATCGTCAATAAGAAGGTCAGAGGGATACAGTAAACCTGAAGTTAAGCTTCGGAATCTATAACTAGTGTCACAGGAATGGTTCGAATCATAGTCAGAAAGAAGAGTCAGTCTTCTTGTTCTTAAGTCGGCATAGTGCCTTTTGTATTTACTTCCGGTGCAATTTCTGTGTTTCATCGTCAATAAGAAGGTCAGAGGGATACAGTAAACCTGAAGTGAAGCGTCGGAATCTATAACTAGTGTCACAGGATTGGTTCAAAAGATAGTCAGTAAGAAGAGTCTGTCTATATGTACTAAAGTCGGCATTGTGCCTTTTGTATTTAAGTCCGATGCAATTTCTGTGTTTCATCGTCAATAAGAAGGTCCAAGGGATGCAGTAAACCTGAAGTGAAGCATCGGAATCTATAACTAGTGTCACAGGATTTGTTCAAAGCATAGACAGTAAGAAGAGTCAGTCTTCTTGTACTTAAGTCGGCATTGTGCCTTTTGTATTTAATTCCGATGCAATTTCTGTGTTTCATCGTCAATAAGAACGTCCAAGGGATACAGTAAACCTGAAGTGAAGCATCGGAATCTATAACTAGTGTCACAGGAATGGTTCAAAGCATAGTCAGTAAGAAGAGTCAGTCTCTTGTACTTAAGTCGGCATTGTGCCTTTTGTATTTAATTCCGATGCAATTTCTGTGTTTCATCGTCTATAAGAAGGTCCAAGGAATACCGTAAACCTGAAGTGATGCATGGGAATCGATAACTAGTGTCACAGGAATGGTTCAAAACATAGTCAGTAAGAACAGTCTGTCTCTTGTACTTAAGTCGGCATTGTGCCTTTTGTATTTAATTCCGATGCAATTTCTGGGTTTCATCGTCAAAAGAAGGTCCAAGGAATACAGTAAACCTGAAGTGAAGCATCGGAATCTATAACTAGTGTCACAGGAATGGTTCAAACATAGTCAGTAAGAAGAGTCAGTCTCTTGTACTTAAGTCGGCATAGTGCCTTTTGTATTTAATTCGGTTGCAATTTCTGTGTTTCATCGTCAATAAGAAGGTCCAAGGGGTACAGTAAAACTGAAGTCAAGCATCGGAATCTATAACTAGTGTCGCAGGAATGGTTCAAAGCATAGACAGTAAGAAGAGTCAGCCTTCTTGTAGTTTTCTATTTAATTCCGATGCAATTTCTGTGGTCCATCGTCAATAAGAAGGTCAGAGGGATACAGTAAACCTGAAGTGAAGCATCGGCAACTGTAACTAGTGTCACAGGAGTGGTTCAAAACATAGTCAGTAAGAAGGGTCAGTCTTCTTGTACTTAAGTCGGCATAGTGCATTTTTTATTTACTTCCGATGCAATTTCTGTGTTTCATCGGCAATAAGAAGGTCAGAGGAATAAGGTAAACCTGAAGTGAAGCATCGGAATCTATAACTAGTGTCACAGGCATGGTTCAAAACATAGTCAGTAAGAAGAGTCAGTCATCTTGTACTTAAGTCGGCATAGTGCCTTTTGTATTTAATTCGGATGCAATTTCTGTGTTTCATCGTCAATAAGAAGGTCCAAGGGATACAGTAAAACTGAAGTCAAACATCGGAATCTATAACTAGTGTCACAGGAATGGTTCAAAACTTAGACAGTAGGAAGAGTCAGTCTTCTTGTACTTAAGTCGGCATTGTGCATTTTGTATTTAATTCCGATGCAATTTCTGTGTTTCATCGTCCATAATAACGTCCAAGGGATACTGTAAACCTGAAGTGAAGCATCGGAACCTATAACTAGTGTCACAGGAATGGTTCAAAACATAGTCAGTAAGAAGAGTCAGTATCTTGTACTTAAGTCGGCATTGTGCCTTTTGTATTTTATTCCGATGCAATTTCTGTGTTTCATCGTCAATAAGAAGGTCCAAGGAATACCGTAAACCAGAAGTGAAGCATCGGAATCTATAACTAGTGTCACAGGAATGGTTCAAAACATAGTCAGTAAGAAGAGTCAGTCTCTTGTACTTAAGTCGGCATTGTGCATTTTGTATTTAATTCCGATGCATTTTCTGGGTTTCATCGTCAAAAGAAGGTCTAATGGATACAGTAAACCTGAAGTGAAGCATCGGAATATATAACTAGTGTCACAAGAATGGTTCAAAACATAGTCAGTAAGAAGTGTCAGTCTTCTTGTACTTAAGTCGGCATTTTGTCTTTTCTATTTAATTCCGATGCAATATCTGTGTTTCATCGTCAATAAGAAGGTCAGAGCGATACAGTAAACCTGAAGTGAAGCATCGGAATCTATAACTAGTGTCACAGGAATGGTTCAAAACATAGTCAGTAAGAAGAGTCAGTCTTCTTGTACTTAAGTCGGCATAGTGCCTTTTGTATTTAATTCGGATGCAATTTCTGTGTTTCATCGTCAATAAGAAGGTCAGAGGGATACAGTAAACCTGAAGTGAAGCATCGGAATCTATAACTGGTGTTACAGGAATGGTTCAAAACATAGTCAGTAAGAACAGTCAGTCTTCTTGTATTTAAGTCGGCATAGAGCCTTTTGTATTTAATTCGGATGCAATTTCTGTGTTTCATCGTCAATATGAAGGTACAAGGGATACAGTAAACGAGAAGTGAAGCATTGGAATCTATAACTAGTGTCACAGGAATGGTTCAAAAAATAGACGATATGACGAGTCAGTCTCTTGTACTTAAGTCGGCATTGTGCCTTTTGTATTTAATTCCGATGCAATTTCTGTGTTTCATCGTCAATAAGAAGGTCCAAGGGGTACGGTAAAACTGAAGTCAAGCATCGGAATCTATAACTAGTGTCGCAGGAATGGTTCAAAGCATAGACAGTAAGAAGAGTCAGTCTTCTTGTAGTTTTCTATTTAATTCCGATGCAATTTCTGTGTTTCATCGTCAATAAGAAGGTCAGAGGGATACAGTAAACCTGAAGTGAAGCATCGGCAACTGTAACTAGTGTCACAGGAATGGTTCAAAACATAGTCAGTAAGAAGAGTCAGTCTTCTTGTACTTAAGTCGGCATAGTGCCTTTTTTATTTACTTCCGGTGCAATTTCTGTGTTTCATCGGCAATAAGAAGGTCAGAGGAATAAGGTAAACCTGAAGTGAAGCATCGGAATCTATAACTAGTGTTACAGGAATGGTTCAAAACATAGTCAGTAAGAAGAGTCAGCCTTCTCGTCCTTTAGTTGGCATTGTGCCTTTTGTATTTCATTCCGATGCAATTTCTGTGTTTCATCGTCAATAAGAAGGTCCAAGGGATACATTAAACCTGAAGTGAAGAATCGGAATCAATAACTAGTGTCACAGGAATGTTTCAAAACAAAGTCAGTAAGAAGAGTCAGTCTTCTTGTACTTAAGTCGGCATTGTGCCTTTTCTATTTAATTCCGATGCAATTTCTGTGTTTCATCGTCAATAAGAAGGTCCAAGGGATACAGTATACCTGAAGTGAAGAATCGGAATCTATATCTAGTGTCACAGGAATGGTTCAAAACAAAGTCAGTAAGAAGAGTCAGTCTTCTTGTACTTAAGTCGTCATTGTGCCTTTTCTATTTAATTCCGATGCAATTTCAGTGTTTCATCGTCAATAAGAAGGCCAGAGGGATACAGTAAACCTGAAGTGAAGCTTCGGAATCTATAACTAGTGACACAGGAATGGTTCAAAACATAGTCAGAAAGAAGAGTCAGTCTTCTTGTACTTAAGTCGGCATAGTGCCTTTTGTATTTACTTCCGATGCAATTTCTGTGTTTCATCGTCAATAAGAAGGTCCAAGGGATACAGTATACCTGAAGTGAAGAATCGGAATCTATATCTAGTGTCACAGGAATGGTTCATAACAAAGTCAGTAAGAAGAGTCAGTCTTCTTGTACTTAAGTCGGCATTGTGCCATTTCTATTTAATTCCGATGCAATTTTAGTGTTTCATCGTCAATAAGAAGGTCAGAGGGATACAGTAAACCTGAAGATAAGCTTCGGAATCTATAACTAGTGTCACAGGAATGGTTCAAAACATAGTCAGAAAGAAGAGTCAGTCTTCTTGTTCTTAAGTCGGCATAGTGCCTTTTGTATTTACTTCCGGTGCAATTTCTGTGTTTCATCGTCAATAAGAAGGTCAGAGGGATACAGTAAACCTGAAGTGAAGCGTCGGAATCTATAACTAGTGTCACAGGATTGGTTCAAATGATAGTCAGTAAGAAGAGTCAGTCTATATGTACTTAAGTCGGCATTGTGCCTTTTGTATTTAAGTCCGATGCAATTTCTGTGTTTCATCGTCAATAAGAAGGTCCAAGGGATGCAGTAAACCTGAAGTGAAGCATCGGAGTCTATAACTAGTGTCACAGGATTTGTTCAAAGCATAGACAGTAAGAAGAGTCAGTCTTCTTGTACTTAAGTCGGCATTGTACCTTTTGTATTTAATTCTGATGCAATTCTGTGTTTCATCGTCAATAGGAAGGTCCATGGGATACAGTAAACCTGAAGTGAAGCATCGGAATCTATAACTAGTGTCACAGGAATAGTTCAAAACATAGACATTAAGAAGAGTCAGTCTATTGTACTAAGTCGGCATTGTGTCTCTTGTATTTAATTCCGATGCAATTTCTGTGTTTCATCGTGAATAAGTAGGTCCAAGGGATACAGTAAATCTGGAGTGAAGCATCGGATTCCATAACTAGTGCCACAAGAATGGTTCAAAACATAGTCAGTAAGAAGAGTCAGTCTCTTGTACTTAATTCGGCATTGTGCCTTTTGTATTTAATTCCGATGCAATTTCTGTGTTTCATCGTCAATAAGAAGGTCCAAGGGATACAGTAAAATTGAAGTCAAACATCGGAATCAATAACTAGTGTCACAGGAATGGTTCAAAACTTAGACAGTAGGAAGAGTCAGTCTACTTGTACTTAAGTCGGCATTGTGCCTTTTGTATTTAATTCCGATGCAATTTCTGTGTTTCATCGTCAATAAGAAGGTACAAGGGATACTGCAAACCTGAAGTGATGCATGGGAATCGATAACTAGTGTCACAGGAATGGTTCAAAACATAGTCAGTAAGAAGAGTCAGTCTCTTGTACTTAAGTCGGCATTGTGCCTTTTGTATTTTATTCCGATGCAATTTCTGGGTTTCATCGTCAAAAGAAAGTCCAAGGAATACAGTAAACCTGAAGTGAAGCATCGGAATCTATAACTAGTGTCACAGGAATGGTTCAAAGCATAGTCAGTAAGAAGAGTCAGTCTCTTGTACTTAAGTCGGCATAGTGCCTTTTGTATTTAATTCGGATGCAATTTCTGTGTTTCATCGTCAATAAGAAGGTACAAGGGATACAGTAAACCAGAAGTGAAGCATTGCAATCTATAACTAGTGTCACAGGAATGGTTCAAAAAATAGACGGTATGACGAGTCAGTCTCTTGTACTTAAGTCGGCATTGTGCCTTTTGTATTTAATTCGGATGCAATTTCTGTGTTTCATCGTCAATAAGAAGGTCCAAGGGGTACAGTAAAACTGAAGTCAAGCATCGGAATCTATAACTAGTGTCGCAGGAATGGTTCAAAGCATAGACAGTAAGAAGAGTCAGTCTTCTTGTAGTTTTCTATTTAATTCCGATGCAATTTCTGTGTTTCATCGTCAATAAGAAGGTCAGAGGGATACAGTAAACCTGAAGTGAAGCATCGGCAACTGTAACTAGTGTCACAGGAATGGTTCAAAACATAGTCAGTAAGAAGGGTCAGTCTTCTTGTACTTAAGTCGGCATAGTGCCTTTTTTATTTACTTCC
This sequence comes from Schistocerca serialis cubense, assembly GCF_023864345.2. Classification (NCBI taxonomy): domain Eukaryota; kingdom Metazoa; phylum Arthropoda; class Insecta; order Orthoptera; family Acrididae; genus Schistocerca; species Schistocerca serialis. The sequence goes on along the minus strand of NC_064641.1, from coordinate 978,495,755 downwards.
GATGCAATTTCTGTGTTTCATCGGCAATAAGAAGGTCAGAGGAAAAAGGTAAACCTGAAGTGAAGCATCGGAATCTATAACTAGTGTCACAGGCATGGTTCAAAACATAGTCAGTAAGAAGAGTCAGTCTTCTTGTACTTAAGTCGGCATAGTGCCTTTTGTATTTAATTCGGATGCAATTTCTGTGTTTCATCGTCAATAAGAAGGTCCAAGGGATACAGTAAAACTGAAGTCAAACATCGGAATCTATAACTAGTGTCACAGGAATGGCTCAAAACTTAGACAGTAGGAAGAGTCAGTCTTCTTGTACTTAAGTCGGATTGTGCCTTTTGTATTTAATTCCGATGCAATTTCTGGGTTTCATCGTCAAAAGAAGGTCTAAGGGATACAGTAAACCTGAAGTGAAGCATCGGAATCTATAACTAGTGTCACAAGAATGGTTCAAAACATAGTCAGTAAGAAGTGTCAGTCTTCTTGTACTTAAGTCGGCATTTTGTCTTTTCTATTTAATTCCGATGCAATATCTGTGTTTCATCGTCAATGAGAAGGTCAGAGCGATACAGTAAACCTGAAGTGAAACATCGGAATCTATAACTAGTTTCACAGGAATGGTTCAAAACATAGTCAGTAAGAAGAGTCAGTCTTCTTGTACTTAAGTCGGCATAGTGCCTTTTGTATTTAATTCGGATGCAATTTCTGTGTTTCATCGTCAATAAGAAGGTCAGAGGGATACAGTAAACCTGAAGTGAAGCATCGGAATATATAACTGGTGTTACAGGAATGGTTCAAAACATAGTCAGTCAGAAGAGTCAGTCTTCTTGTATTTAAGTCGGATGCAATTTCTGTGTTTCATCGTCAATATGAAGGTACAAGGGATACAGTAAACGAGAAGTGAAGCATTGGAATCTATAACTAGTGTCACAGGAATGGTTCAAAAAATAGACGGTATGACGAGTCAGTCTCTTGTACTTAAGTCGGCATTGTGCCTTTTGTATTTAATTCCGATGCAATTTCTGTGTTTCATCGTCAATAAGAAGGTCCAAGGGGTACAGTAAAACTGAAGTCAAGCATCGGAATCTATAACTAGTGTCGCAGGAATGGTTCAAAGCATAGACAGTAAGAGAGTCAGTCTTCTTGTAGTTTTCTATTTAATTCCGATGCAATTTCTGTGTTTCATCGTCAATAAGAAGGTCAGAGGGATACAGTAAACCTGAAGTGAAGCATCGGCAACTGTAACTAGTGTCACAGGAATGGTTCAAAACATAGTCAGTAAGAAGAGTCAGTCTTCTTGTACTTAAGTCGGCATAGTGCCTTTTTTATTTACTTCCGATGCGATTTCTGTGTTTCATCGGCAATAAGAAGGTCAGAGGAATAAGGTAAACCTGAAGTGAAGCATCGGAATCAATAACTAGTGTTACAGGAATGGTTCAAAACATAGTCAGTAAGAAGAGTCAGCCTTCTCGACCTTTAGTTGGCATTGTGCCTTTTGTATTTCATTCCGATGCAATTTCTGTGTTTCATCGTCAATAAGAAGGTCCAAGGGATACATTAAACCTGAAGTGAAGAATCGGAATCAATAACTAGTGTCACAGGAATGTTTCAAAACAAAGTCAGTAAGAAGAGTCAGTCTTCTTGTACTTAAGTCGGCATTGTGCCTTTTCTATTTAATTCCGATGCAATTTCTGTGTTTCATCGTCAATAAGAAGGTCCAAGGGATACAGTATACCTGAAGTGAAGAATCGGAATCTATATCTAGTGTCACAGGAATGGTTCAAAACAAAGTCAGTAAGAAGAGTCAGTCTTCTTGTACTTAAGTCGTCATTGTGCCTCTTCTATTTAATTCCGATGCAATTTCAGTGTTTCATCGTCAATAAGAAGGCCAGAGGGATACAGTAAACCTGAAGTGAAGCTTCGGAATCTATAACTAGTGTCACAGGAATGGTTCAAAACATAGTCAGAAAGAAGAGTCAGTCTTCTTGTACTTAAGTCGGCATAGTGCCTTTTGTATTTACTTCCGGTGCAATTTCTGTGTTTCATCGTCAATAAGAAGGTCAGAGGGATACAGTAAACCTGAAGTCAAGCGTCGGAATCTATAACTAGTGTCACAGGATTGGTTCAAAAGATAGTCAGTAAGAAGAGTCAGTCTATATGTACTTAAGTCGCCATTGTGCCTTTTGTATTTATGTCCGATGCAATTTCTGTGTTTCATCGTCAATAAGAAGGTCCATGGGATGCAGTAAACCTGAAGTGAAGCATCGGAATCTATAACTAGTGTCACAGGATTTGTTCACAGCATAGACAGTAAGAAGAGTCAGTCTTCTTGTACTTAAGTCGGCGTTGTACCTTTTGTATTTAATTCCGATGCAATTCTGTGTTTCATCGTCAATAGGAAGGTCCATGGGATACAGTAAACCTGAAGTGAAGCATCGGAATCTATAACTAGTGTCACAGGAATAGTTCAAAACATAGACATTAAGAAGAGTCAGTCTATTGTACTAAGCCAGCATTGTGTCTTTTGTATGTAATTCCGATGCAATTTCTGTGTTTCATCGTGAATAAGAAGGTCCAAGGGATACAGTAAATCTGGAGTGAAGCATCGGATTCCATAACTAGTGCCACAAGAATGGTTCAAAACATAGTCAGTAAGAAGAGTCAGTCTCTTGTACTTAATTCGGCATTGTGCCTTTTGTATTTAATTCCGATGCAATTTCTGTGTTTCATCGTCAATAAGAAGGTCCAAGGGATACAGTAAAATTGAAGTCAAACATCGGAATCAATAACTAGTGTCACAGGAATGGTTCAAAACTTAGACAGTAGGAAGAGTCAGTCTTCTTGTACTTAAGTCGGCATTGTGCCTTTTGTATTTAATTCCGATGCAATTTCTGTGTTTCATCGTCAATAAGAACGTCCAAGGAATACTGCAAACCTGAAGTGATGCATGGGAATCGATAACTAGTGTCACAGGAATGGTTCAAAACATAGTCAGTAAGAAGAGTCAGTCTCTTGTACTTAAGTCGGCATTGTGTCTTTTGTATTTAATTCCGATGCAATTTCTGGGTTTCATTGTCAAAAGAAGGTCCAAGGAATACAGTAAACCTGAAGTGAAGCATCGGAATCTATAACTAGTGTCACAGGAATGGTTCAAAGCATAGTCAGTAAGAAGAGTCAGTCTCTTGTACTTAAGTCGGCATAGTGCCTTTTGTATTTAATTCGGATGCAATTTCTGTGTTTCATCGTCAATAAGAAGGTACAAGGGATACAGTAAACCAGAAGTGAAGCATTGCAATCTATAACTAGTGTCACAGGAATGGTTCAAAAAATAGACGGTATGACGAGTCAGTCTCTTGTACTTAAGTCGGCATTGTGCCTTTTGTATTTAATTCGGATGCAATTTCTGTGTTTCATCGTCAATAAGAAGGTCCAAGGGGTACAGTAAAACTGAAGTCAAGCATCGGAATCTATAACTAGTGTCGCAGGAATGGTTCAAAGCATAGACAGTAAGAAGAGTCAGTCTTCTTGTAGTTTTCTATTTAATTCCGATGCAATTTCTGTGTTTCATCGTCAATAAGAAGGTCAGAGGGATACAGTAAACCTGAAGTGAAGCATCGGCAACTGTAACTAGTGTCACAGGAATGGTTCAAAACATAGTCAGTAAGAAGAGTCAGTCTTCTTGTACTTAAGTCGGCATAGTGCCTTTTGTATTTAATTCGGATGCAATTTCTGTGTTTCATCGTCAATAAGAAGGTCCAAGGGATACAGTCAAACTGAAGTCAAACATCGGAATCTATAACTAGTGTCACAGGAATGGTTCAAAACTTAGACAGTAGGAAGAGTCAGTCTTCTTGTACTTAAGTCGGCATTGTGCCTTTTGTATTTAATTCCGATGCAATTTCTGGGTTTCATCGTCAAAAGAAGGTCTAAGGGATACAGTAAACCTGAAGTGAAGCATCGGAATCTATAACTAGTGTCACAAGAATGGTTCAAAACATAGTCAGTAAGAAGTGTCAGTCTTCTTGTACTTAAGTCGGCATTTTGTCTTTTCTATTTAATTCCGATGCAATATCTGTGTTTCATCGTCAATAAGAAGGTCAGAGCGATACAGTAAACCTGAAGTGAAGCATCGGAATCTATAACTAGTGTCACAGGAATGGTTCAAAACATAGTCAGTAAGAAGAGTCAGTCTTCTTGTACTTAAGTCGGCATAGTGCCTTTTGTATTTAATTCGGATGCAATTTCTGTGTTTCATCGTCAATAAGAAGGTCAGAGGGATACAGTAAACCTGAAGTGAAGCATCGGAATATATAACTGGTGTTACAGGAATGGTTCAAAACATAGTCAGTAAGAAGAGTCAGTCTTCTTGTATTTAAGTCGGCATAGAGCCTTTTGTATTTAATTCGGATGCAATTTCTGTGTTTCATCGTCAATATGAAGGTACAAGGGATACAGTAAACGAGAAGTGAAGCATTGGAATCTATAACTAGTGTCACAGGAATGGTTCAAAAAATAGACGGTATGACGAGTCAGTCTCTTGTACTTAAGTCGGCATTGTGCCTTTTGTATTTAATTCCGATGCAATTTCTGTGTTTCATCGTCAATAAGAAGGTCCAAGGGGTACAGTAAAACTGAAGTCAAGCATCGGAATCTATAACTAGTGTCGCAGGAATGGTTCAAAGCATAGACAGTAAGAGAGTCAGTCTTCGTGTAGTTTTCTATTTAATTCCGATGCACTTTCTGTGTTTCATCGTCAATAAGAAGGTCAGAGGGATACAGTAAACCTGAAGTGAAGCATCGGCAACTGTAACTAGTGTCACAGGAATGGTTCAAAACATAGTCAGTAAGAAGAGTCAGTCTTCTTGTACTTAAGTCGGCATAGTGCCTTTTTTATTTACTTCCGATGCAATTTCTGTGTTTCATCGGCAATAAGAAGGTCAGAGGAATAAGGTAAACCTGAAGTGAAGCATCGGAATCAATAACTAGTGTTACAGGAATGGTTCAAAACATAGTCAGTAAGAAGAGTCAGCCTTCTCGTCCTTTAGTTGGCATTGTGCCTTTTGTATTTCATTCCGATGCAATTTCTGTGTTTCATCGTCAATAAGAAGGTCCAAGGGATACATTAAACCTGAAGTGAAGAATCGGAATCAATAACTAGTGTCACAGGAATGTTTCAAAACAAAGTCAGTAAGAAGAGTCAGTCTTCTTGTACTTAAGTCGGCATTGTGCCTTTTCTATTTAAATCCGATGCAATTTCTGTGTTTCATCGTCAATAAGAAGGTCCAAGGGATACAGTATACATGAAGTGAAGAATCGGAATCTATATCTAGTGTCACAGGAATGGTTCAAAACAAAGTCAGTAAGAAGAGTCAGTCTTCTTGTACTTAAGTCGTCATTGTGCCTTTTCTATTTAATTCCGATGCAATTTCAGTGTTTCATCGTCAATAAGAAGGCCAGAGGGATACAGTAAACCTGAAGTGAAGCTTCGGAATCTATAACTAGTGTCACAGGAATGGTTCAAAACATAGTCAGAAAGAAGAGTCAGTCTTCTTGTACTTAAGTCGGCATAGTGCCTTTTGTATTTACTTCCGGTGCAATTTCTGTGTTTCATCGTCAATAAGAAGGTCAGAGGGATACAGTAAACCTGAAGTCAAGCGTCGGAATCTATAACTAGTGTCACAGGATTGGTTCAAAAGATAGTCAGTAAGAAGAGTCAGTCTATATGTACTTAAGTCGCCATTGTGCCTTTTGTATTTATGTCCGATGCAATTTCTGTGTTTCATCGTCAATAAGAAGGTCCATGGGATGCAGTAAACCTGAAGTGAAGCATCGGAATCTATAACTAGTGTCACAGGATTTGTTCAAAGCATAGACAGTAAAAAGAGTCAGTCTTCTTGTACTTAAGTCGGCATTGTACCTTTTGTATTTAATTCCGATGCAATTCTGTGTTTCATCGTCAATAGGAAGGTCCATGGGATACAGTAAACCTGAAGTGAAGCATCGGAATCTATAACTAGTGTCACAGGAATAGTTCAAAACATAGACATTAAGAAGAGTCAGTCTATTGTACTAAGCCGGCATTGTGTCTTTTGTATGTAATTCCGATGCAATTTCTGTGTTTCATCGTGAATAAGAAGGTCCAAGGGATACAGTAAAATTGAAGTCAAACATCGGAATCAATAACTAGTGTCACAGGAATGGTTAAAACCTTATACAGTAGGAAGAGTCAGTCTTCTTGTACTTAAGTCGGCATTGTGCCTTTTGTATTTAATTCCGATGCAATTTCTGTGTTTCATCGTCAATAAGAACGTCCAAGGGATACAGTAAACCTGAAGTGAAGCATCGGAATCTATAACTAGTGTCACAGGAATGGTTCAAAGCATAGTCAGTAAGAAGAGTCAGTCTCTTGTACTTAAGTCGGCATTGTGCCTTTTGTATTTAATTCCGATGCAATTTCTATGTTTCATCGTCAATAAGAAGGTCCAAGGAATACCATAAACCTGAAGTGATGCATGGGAATCGATAACTAGTGTCACAGGAATGGTTCAAAACATAGTCAGTAAGAAGAGTCCGTCTCTTGTACTTAAGTCGGCATTGTGCCTTTTGTATTTAATTCCGATGCAATTTCTGGGTTTCATCGTCAAAAGAAGGTCTAAGGGATACAGAAAACCTGAAGTGAAGCATCGGAATCTATAACTAGTGTCACAGGAATGGTTCAAAACATAGTCAGTAAGATGTGTCAGTCTTCTTGTACTTAAGTCGGCATTGTGTCTTTTCTATTTAATTCCGATGCAATATCTGTGTTTCATCGTCAATGAGAAGGTCAGAGGGATACAGTAAACCTGAAGTGAAGCATCAGAATCTATAACTAGTGTCACAGGAATGGTTCAAAACATAGTCAGTAAGAAGAGTCAGTCTTCTTGTACTTAAGTCGGCATAGTGCCTTTTGTATTTAATTCGGATGCAATTTCTGTGTTTCATCGTCAATAAGAAGGTCAAAGGGATACAGTAAACCTGAAGTGAAGCATCGGAATCTATAACTGGTGTTACAGGAATGGTTCAAAACATAGTCAGTAAGAAGAGTCAGTCTTCATGTACTTAAGTCGGCATAGTGCCTTTTGTATTTAATTCGGATGCAATTTCTGTGTTTCATCGTCAATAAGAAGGTCAGAGGGATACAGTAAACCTGAAGTGAAGCATCGGAATCTATAACTGGATTTACAGGAATGGTTCAAAACATAGTAAGAAAAGTCTGTTTTCTTGTACTTAAGTCGGCATTGTGCCTTTTGTATTTGATTCTGATGCAATTTCTGGGTTTCATCGTCAATAAGAAGGTCCAAGGGATACAGTAAACCTGGAGTGAAGCATCGGATTCTATAACTAGTGTCACAGGAATGGTTCAAAACATAGTCAGTAAGAAGAGTCAGTCTCATGTACTTAAGTCGGCATTGTGCCTTTTGTATTTAATTCCGATGCAATTTCTGTGTTTCATCGTCAATAAGAAGGTCCAAGGGATACAGTACATCTGAAGTCAAACATCGGAATCTATAACCAGTGTCACAGGAATGGTTCTAAACATAGTCAGTTAGAAGAGTCAGTCTTCTTGTACTTAAGTCGGCATAGTGCCTTTTGTATTTAATTCGGATGCAATTTCTGTGTTTCATCGTCAATAAGAGGGTCAGAGGGATACAGTAAACCTGAAGTGAAGCATCGGAATCTATAACTGGTGTTACAGGAATGGTTCACAACATAGTAAGAAGAGTCAGTCTTCTTGTCCTTAAGTCGGCATTGTGCCTTTTGTATTTAATTCGGATTCAATTTCTGTGTTTCATCGTCAATAAGAAGGTCAGAGGGATACAGTAAACCTGAAGTGAAGCATCGGAATCTATAACTGGTGTTACAGGAATGGTTCAAAACATAGTAAGAAGAGTCAGTCTTCTTGTCCTTAAGTCGGCATTGTGCCTTTTGTATTTAAATCCGATGCAATATCTGTATTCCATCGTCAATAAGAAGGTCCAAGGGATACAGTAATTCTGAAGTGATACATCGGAATCTATAACTAGTGTCACACGAATGGTTCAAAACTTAGACAGTAGGAAGAGTCAGTCTTCTTGTACTTATTTCGGCATTGTGCCTTTTGTATTTAATTCCGATGCAATTTTTGTGTTTCATCATCAATAAGAACGTCCAAGGGATACAGTAAACCTGAAGTGAAGCATCGGATCCTATAACTACTGTCACAGGAATGGTTCAAAACATAGTCAATAAGAAGAGTCAGTCTCTTGTACTTAAGTCGGCATTGTGCCTTTTGTATTTAATTCCGATTCAATTTCTGTGGTTCATCGTCAATAAGAAGGTCCAAGAGATACCGTAAACCTGGAGTGAAGAATCGGAATGTATAACTAGTGTCACAGGAACGGTTCAAAACATAGTCAGTAACAAGAGTCAGTCTCTTGTACTTAAGTTGGCATTGTGCCTTTTATATTTAATTCCGATGCAATTTCTGGGTTTCATCGTCAATAAGAAGGTTCAAGGGATACAGTAAACCTGAAGTGAAGCATCGGAATCTTTAACTAGTGTCACAGGAATGCTTCAACACATAGTCAGTAAGAAGTGTCAGTCTTCTTGTACTTAAGTCGGCATTGTGCCTTTTGTATTTAATTCCTATGCAATTTCTGTGTTTCATCGTCAATCAGAAGGACCGAAGGGATAAAGTAAACCTGAAGTGAAGCATCGGAATCTATAACTAGTGTCACAGCAAACGTTCAAAACTTTGACAGTAAGAAGAGTCAGTCTTCTTGTACTTAAGTCGGCATTGTGCCTTTTGTATTTAATTCCGATTCAATATCTGTGTTTCATCGTCAATTGGAAGGTCCAAGGGAAACAATAAACCTGAAATGAAACATCGGACTCTGTAACTAGTGTCACAGGAATAGTTCTAAACATAGTCAGTAGGAAGAGTCAGTCTTCTTGTACTTAAGTCGGCATTGTGCCTTTTGTATTTTATTCCGATGAAATTTCTGTGTTTCATCGATAATAAGAAGGTCCAAGGGATAGAGTAACCAAAAGTGGAGCATCGAATATATAACTAGTGTCACAGGAATGGTTTAAAACATAGACAGTAAGAAGAGTCAGTCTGCTTGTACTTAAGTCGGTATTGTGCCTTTTGTATTTAATTCCGATGCAATTTCTGTGTTTCATCGTCAATAAGAAGGTCAGAGGGATACAGTAAACCTGAAGTGAAGCATTGGAATCCAAAACTAGTGTCACAGGAATGGTTAAAACATAGACAGCAGGAAGAGTCAGTCTTCTTGTACTTAAGTCGGCATTTTGCCTATTGTATTTAATTCCGATGCAATTTCTGTGTTTCATCGTCAATAAGGTCAGAGGGATACAGTAAACCTGAAGTGAAGCATCGGAATCTATAACTAGTGTCACAGGAATGGTTCATAACATAGGTAGTAGGAAGAGTCAGTCTTCTTGTACTTAAGTCGGCATTGTGCCGTTTGTATTTAATTCCGATGCAATTTCTGTGTTTCATCGTCAATAAGAATGTCAAAGGGATACAGTAAACCTGAAGTGAAGCATCGGAATCTATAACTAGTGTCACAGGAATGGTTCAAAAAATAGCCAGAAAATAGAGTCAGTCTTCTTGTACTTAAGTCGGCCTTATGCCTTTTGTATTTAATTCCGATGCAATTTCTGTGTTTCATCATCATTAAAAGGTCCAAGGGAGACAGTAAACCTGGAGTGAAGCATCGGAATCTATAACTAGTGTCACAGGAATGGTTCAAAACATAGACAGAAAGAAGAGTCAGTCTTCTTGTACTTAAGTCGGTATTGTGCCTTTTGTATTTAATTCCGATGCAATTTCTGTGTTACATCGTCAATATGGTCAGAGGGATACAGTAAACCTCAAGTGAAGCATGGGAATCTATAACTAGTGTCACAGGAATGGTTCATAACATAGATAGTAGGAAGAGTCAGTCTTCTTGTACTTAAGTCGGCATTGTGCCTTTTCTATTTAATTCCGATGCAACTTCTATGTGTCATCGTCAATAAGAAGGTAAGAGGGATACAGTAAACCTGAAGTAATGCATCGGTATCTATAACTAGTGTCACAGAAATGGTTCAAAACATAGTCTGTAAGATGAGACAGTCTTCGTGTCCATTTGTCGGCATTGTGACTTTTGTAGACAATTCCGATGCAATTTCTGTGTTTCATCGTCAATAAGATGGTCCAAGGGATACAGTAAACCTGGAGTGAAGCATCGGAATCTATAAGTAGTGTCACAGGAATGGTTCAAAACATAGACATTAAGAAGATACAGACTTCTTGTACTTAAGTCGGCATTGTGCCTTTTGTATATAATTCCGATGCAATTTCTGTGGTTCATCGTCAATAAGAAGGTCCAAGAGATACCGTAAACCTGGAGTGAAGAATCGGAATGTATAACTAGTGTCACAGGAACGGTTCAAAACATAGTCAGTAACAAGAGTCAGTCTCTTGTACTTAAGTTGGCATTGTGCCTTTTATATTTAATTCCGATGCAATTTCTGGGTTTCATCGTCAATAAGAAGGTTCAAGGGATACAGTAAACCTGAAGTGAAGCATCGGAATCTTTAACTAGTGTCACAGGAATGCTTCAACACATAGTCAGTAAGAAGTGTCAGTCTTCTTGTACTTAAGTCGGCATTGTGCCTTTTGTATTTAATTCCTATGCAATTTCTGTGTTTCATCGTCAATCAGAAGGACCGAAGGGATAAAGTAAACCTGAAGTGAAGCATCGGAATCTATAACTAGTGTCACAGCAAACGTTCAAAACTTTGACAGTAAGAAGAGTCAGTCTTCTTGTACTTAAGTCGGCATTGTGCCTTTTGTATTTAATTCCGATTCAATATCTGTGTTTCATCGTCAATTGGAAGGTCCAAGGGAAACAATAAACCTGAAATGAAACATCGGACTCTGTAACTAGTGTAACAGGAATAGTTCTAAACATAGTCAGTAGGAAGAGTCAGTCTTCTTGTACTTAAGTCGGCATTGTGCCTTTTGTATTTTATTCCGATGAAATTTCTGTGTTTCATCGATAATATGAAGGTCCAAGGGATAGAGTAACCAAAAGTGGAGCATCGAATATATAACTAGTGTCACAGGAATGGTTTAAAACATAGACAGTAAGAAGAGTCAGTCTTCTTGTACTTAAGTCGGTATTGTGCCTTTTGTATTTAATTCCGATGCAATTTCTGTGTTTCATCGTCAATAAGAAGGTCAGAGGGATACAGTAAACCTGAAGTGAAGCATTGGAATCCAAAACTAGTGTCACAGGAATGGTTAAAACATAGACAGCAGGAAGAGTCAGTCTTCTTGTACTTAAGTCGGCATTTTGCCTATTGTATTTAATTCCGATGCAATTTCTGTGTTTCATCGTCAATAAGGTCAGAGGGATACAGTAAACCTGAAGTGAAGCATCGGAATCTATAACTAGTGTCACAGGAATGGTTCATAACATAGGTAGTAGGAAGAGTCAGTCTTCTTGTACTTAAGTCGGCATTGTGCCGTTTGTATTTAATTCCGATGCAATTTCTGTGTTTCATCGTCAATAAGAATGTCAAAGGGATACAGTAAACCTGAAGTGAAGAATCGGAATCTATAACTAGTGTCACAGGAATGGTTCAAAAAATAGCCAGAAAATAGAGTCAGTCTTCTTGTACTTAAGTCGGCCTTATGCCTTTTGTATTTAATTCCGATGCAATTTCTGTGTTTCATCATCATTAAAATGTCCAAGGGAGACAGTAAACCTGGAGTGAAGCATCGGAATCTATAACTAGTGTCACAGGAATGGTTCAAAACATAGACAGAAAGAAGAGTCAGTCTTCTTGTACTTAAGTCGGTATTGTGCCTTTTGTATTTAATTCCGATGCAATTTCTGTGTTACATCGTCAATATGGTCAGAGGGATACAGTAAACCTCAAGTGAAGCATGGGAATCTATAACTAGTGTCACAGGAATGGTTCATAACATAGATAGTAGGAAGAGTCAGTCTTCTTGTACTTAAGTCGGCATTGTGCCTTTTCTATTTAATTCCGATGCAACTTCTATGTGTCATCGTCAATAAGAAGGTAAGAGGGATACAGTAAACCTGAAGTAATGCATCGGTATCTATAACTAGTGTCACAGAAATGGTTCAAAACATAGTCTGTAAGATGAGACAGTCTTCGTGTCCATTTGTCGGCATTGTGACTTTTGTAGACAATTCCGATGCAATTTCTGTGTTTCATCGTCAATAAGAAGGTTGAAGGGATACAGTAAACCTGAAGTGAAGCATCGGAATCAATAACTAGTGTCACAGGAATGGTTCAAACTAAGTCAGTTAGAAGAGTCAGTCTTCATGTACTTAAGTCGATTTTGTGCCTCTTGTATTTAATTCCGATGCAATTTATGTGTTTCATCGTCAATAAGAATGTCCATTGGATACAGTAAACCTAAAGTGAAGCATCGGATTCTATAACTAGTGTCACAGGAATGGTTCAAAACATAGTCAGTAAGAAGAGTAAGTCTTCTTGTACTTAAGTAGGCACTGTGCCTTTTCTATTTAATTCCGATGCAATTTCAGTGTTTCATCGTCAATAAGAAGGTCCAAGGGATACAGTAAACCTGGAGTGAAGCATCGGAATCTATAACTAGTGTCTATGGAATGGTTCAAAACATAGGCAGTAAGAAGAGTCAGTCTTCTTGTACTTAAGTCGGCATTGTGCCTTTTGTATTTAATTCCGATGCAATTTCTGTGTTTCATCGTCGATAAGAAGGTCCAAGGGATACAGAAAACCTGAAGTGAAGCATCGGAATCTATAACTAGTGTCACAGGAATGGTTCAAAACATAGTCAGTATGAAGAGTCATTCTTCATGTACTTACGTCGGCATTGTGCCTTTTGTATTTAATTCCGATGCAATTTCAGTGTTTCATCGTCAATAAGCAGGTCCAAGGGATACAGTAAACCTGAAGTGAAGCATCGGAATATATAACTAGAGTCACAGGAATGGTTGAAAACGTAGACAGTAAGAAGAGTCAGTCCTTTGTACTTAAGTCGGCATTGTGCCTTTCGTATTTAATTCCGATGCAATTTCTGTGTTTCATCGTCAATAAGAAGGTCTAAGGGATACAGTAAAACTGAAGTCAAGCACCAGAATCTATAACTAGTGTCGCAGGAATGGTTCAAAACATAGTCAGTAGGAAGTGTCAGTCTTATTGTACTTAAGTCGGCATTTTGCCATTTGTATTTAATTCCGATGCAATTTCTGTGTTTCAACGTCAATAAGAAGGTCAGCGGGATCCAGTAAACCTGAAGTGAAGCATCGGAATCTATAACTAGTGTCACAGGAATGGTTGAAAACATAGTCAGTAAGAAGAGTCAGTCTTCTTGTCCTTAAGTCGGCATTGTGCCTTTTGTATTTAATTCCGATGCAATTTCTCTGTTTCATCGTCAATAAGAACGTCCTAGGGATACAGTAAACCTGGAGTGAAGCATCGGAATCTATAACTAGTGTCACAGGAATGGTTCAAAACATAGACAGTAAAAAGATACAGTCTTCTTGTACTTAAGTCGGCATTGTGCCTTTTGTATTTAATTCCGATGCAATTTCTGTGTTTCATCGTCAATAAGAAGGTCAGAGGGATACAGTAAACCTGAAGTGAAGCATCGGAATCTATAACTAGTGTCACAGGACTGGTTCAAAACAAAGTCAGTAAGAAGAGTCAGTCTTCTTGTCCATAAGTCGGCATTGTGCCTTTTGTATTTAATTCCGATACAATTTCTGTGTTTCATCGTCAATAAGAAGGTCCAAAGGATACACTAAACCTGGAGTGTAGCATCGGAATCTATAACTAGTGTCACAGGAATGGTTCAAAACATAGACAATATGAAGAGTCAGTCATCATGTACCTATGTCGGCATTGAGCCTTTTGTTTTTAATTCCGATGCAATTTCTGTGTTTCATCGTCAACAAGAACGTCAGAGGGATACAGTAAACCTGAAGTGAAGCATCGGAATCTATAACTAGTGTCACAGGAATGGTTCAAAAGCATAGACAGTAAGAAGAGTCAGTCTTCTTGTACTTAAGTCGGCATTTTGCCTTTTGTATTTAATTCCGATGCAATTTCTATGTTTCATCGTCAATAAGAAGGTCAGAGGGATACAGTAAACCTGAAGTGAAGCATCGGAATCTATAACTAGTGTCACAGAAATGGTTCAAAACATAGTCAGAAAGAAGAGTCAATCTTCTTGTCCTTAAGTCGGCATTGTGCCTTTTGTATTTAATTCCGATGCAATTTCTCTGTTTCATCGTCAATAAGAAGGACCTAGAGATACAGTAAACCTGGAGTGAAGCATCGGAATCTATAACTAGTGTCAATGGATTGGTTCAAATCGTAGACAGTAAGAAGATACAGTCTTCTTGTACTTAAGTCGGCATTGTGCCTTTTGTATTTTATTCCGATGCAATTTCTGTGTTTCATCGTCAATAAGAAGGTCAGAGGGATACAGTAAACCTGAAGTGAAGCATCGGAATCTATAACTAGTGTCACAGGACTGGATCTAGACATAGTCAGTAAGAAAAGTCAGTCTTCTTGTCCATAAGTCGGCATTGTGCCTTTTGTATTTAATTCCGATGCAATTTCTTTGTTTCATCGTCAATAAGAAGGTCCAAGGGATACAGTAAACCTGAAGTGAAGCATCGGAATCTATAACTAGTGTCACAGGAATGGTTCAAAACATAGACAGTAAGAAGTGAGAGTCTCTTGTACTTAAGTCGGCATTGTGCCTTTTGTATTTAATTCCGATTGAATTTCTGTGTTTCATCTTCAATAAGAAGGTCCAAGAGATACAATAAACCTGAAGTGAAGAATCAGACTCTATAACTAATGTCACAGGAATAGTTCAAAACAAAGACAGTAGGAAGAGTCAGTCTTCTTGTACTTGAGTCGGCATTGTGCCTTTTGTATTTAATTCCGATGAAATTTATGTGTTTCATCGACAATAAGAAGGACCAAGGGATACAGTAACCTAAAGTGAAGCATCGGAATAAATAACTAGTGTCACAGGAATGGTTCAAAACATAGACAGTAAGAAGAGTCAGTCTTCTTGTACTTATGTCGGTATTGTGCCTTTTGTATTATTTTCCGATGCAATTTCTGTTTTTCATCGTCAATAAGAAGGTCAGAGGGATACAGTAAACCTGAAGTGAAGCATCGGAATCTATAACTAGTGTCACAGGACTGGTTCAAAACATAGTCAGTAAGAAGAGTCAGTCTCCTTGTCCATAAGTCGGCATTGTGCTTTTGTATTTAATTCCGATGCAATTTCTGTGTTTCATCGTCAATAAGAAGGTCCAAGGGATACAGTAAACCTGAAGTGAAGCATCGGAATCTATAACTAGTGTCACAGGAACGGTTCAAATCATAGACAGTAAGAAGTGTGAGTCTCTAGTACTTAAGTCGGCATTGTGCCTCTTGTATTTAATTCCGATGGAATTTCTGTGTTTCATCGTCAATAAGAAGGTCCAAGAGATACAATAAACCTGAAGTGAAGAATCGGACTCTATAACTAATGTCACAGGAATAGTTCAAAACATAGACAGTAGGAAGAGTCAGTCTTCTTGTACTTAAGTCGGCATTGTGCCTTTTGTATTTAATTCCGATGCAATTTCTGTGTTTCATCGTCAATAAGGTCAGAGGGATACAGTAAACCTGAAGTGAAGCATCGGAATCCATAACTAGTGTCACAGGAATGGTTCAAAGCATAGTCAGTAAGAAGAGTCAGTCTTCTTGTACTGAAATCGGCATTGTGCCATTTCAATTTAATTCCGATGCAATTTCTGTGTTTCATCGTCAATAAGAAGGTCCTAGGGATACAGTAAACCTGGAGTTTAGCATCGGATTCTATAACTAGTGTCAATTGAATGGTTCAAAACATAGACAGTAAGAAGAGTCAGACTTCAGGTACTTAAGTCGGCATTGTGCTTTTGTATTTAATTCCTGTGCAATTTCTGTGTTTCATCGTCAATAAGAAGGTCAGAGGGATACAGTAAACCTGAAGTGAAGCATCGGAATCTATAATCATTGTCACAGGAATGGTTCAAACATAGTCAGTAAGAAGAGTCAGTCTTCTTGTACTTAAGTCGGCATTGTGTCTTTTGTATTTATTTCCCATGCGATTTCTGTGTTTCATCGTCAATAGGAAGATCATAGGGATACAGTTAACCTGAAGTTAAGCATCGGAATCCAAAACTAGTGACACAGGAATGGTTCAAAACACAGACAGAAGGAAGAGTCAGTCTTCTTCTACTTAAGTCGCACTGTGCAGTTTCTATTTAATTCCGATGCAATTTCAGTGTTTCATCGTCAATAAGAAGGTCCAAGGGATACAGTAAACCTGGAGTGAAGCATCGGAATCTACAACTAGTGTCAATGGATTGGTTCAAATCGTAGACAGTAAGAAGAGTCAGTCTTCTTGTACTTAAGTCGGCATTGTGCCTTTTGTATTAAATTCCGATGCAATTTCTGTGTTTCATCATCAATAAGAAGGTCCTTGGGATACAATAAACCTAAAGTGAAGAATCGGACTCTATAACTAGTGTCACAGGAAAAGTTCAAAACATAGACAATAGGAAGAGTCAGTCTTCTTGTACTTAAGTCGGCATTGTGCCTTTTGTATTTATTTCCGACGAAATTCCTGTGTTTCATCGACAATACGAAGGTCCAAGGGATACAGTAACCTAAAGTGAAGCATCGGAATATATAACTAGTGTCACAGGAATGGTTCAAAACATAGACAGTAAGAAGAGTCAGTCTTCTTGTACTTAAGTCGATATTGTGTCTTTTGTATTTAATTCCGATGCAAATTCTGTGTTTCATCGTCAATAAGGTCAGATGAATACAGTAAACCTGAAGTGAAGCATCGGAATGTATAACTGGTGTCACAGGAATGGTTCAAAACATAGATAGTAGGAAGAGTCAGTCTTCTTGTACTTAAGTCGGCATTGTGTCTTTTGTATTTAATTCCGATGCAATTTCTGTGTTTCATCGTCAATAAGAAGTTCAGAGGGATACAGTAAACCGGAAGTGAAGCATCGGAGTCCAAAACTAGTGACACAGGAATGGTTCAAAACATAGACAGCAGGAAGAGTCAGTCTTCTTGCACTTAAGTGGGCATTGTGCCTTGTGTATTTAATTCCGTTGCAATTTCTGTGTTTCATCGTCAATACGAAGGTCCAAGGGATACAGTAAACCTGAAGTGAAGCATCGGAATCCATAACTAGTGTCACAGGAATGGTTCAAAGCATAGTCAGTAAGAAGAGTCAGTCTTCTTGTACTTAAGTCGGCATTGTGCCTTTTCTATTTAATTGCGATGCAATTTCTGTGTTTCATCGTCAATAAGAAGGTCCTAGGGATACAGTAAACCTGGAGTGAAGCATCGGAATCTATAACTAGTGTCAATGGAATGGTTCAAAACATAGACAGTAAGAAGAGTCAGTCTTCTTGTCCTTAAGTCGGCCTTATGCCTTTTGTATATAATTCCGATGCAATTTCTGTGTTTCATCGTCTAAAAGAAGGTCCAAGCGAACAGTAAACCTGGAGTGTAGCATCGGAATCTATAACTAGTGTCACAGGAATGGTTCAAAACATAGACAGTAAGAAGAGCCAGTCTTCATGTATCTAAGTCGGCATTGTGCCTTTTGTATTTCATTCCGATGAAATTTCTGTGTTTCATCGTCAATAAGAAGGTTGAAGGGATACAGTAAACCTGAAGTGAAGTATCGGAATCTATAACTAGTGTCACAGGAATGGTTCAAAACATAGTCAGTTAGAAGAGTCAGTCTTCGTGTCCTTAAGTCGGCATTGTGCCTTTTGTATTTAATTCCGATGCAAATTCTGTGTTTCATCATCAATACGAAGGTCCAATGGATACAGTAAACCTGAAGTGAAGCATCGGAATCTATAACTAGTGTCACAGGAATGGTTCAAAACATAGTCAGTAAGAAGAGTCAGTCTTCTTGTACTTAAGTCGGCACTGTGCCTTTTCTATTTAATTCCGATGCAATTTCTGTGTTTCATCGTCTATAAGAAGGTCCAAGGGATACAGTAAACCCGGAGTGTAACATCGGAATCTATAACTAGTGTCACAGAGAATGGTTACAAACATAGACAGTAAGAAGAGTCGGTCTTCATGTTCTTAAGTCGGCATTGTGCCTTTTGTATTTAATTCCGATGCAATTTCTGTGTTTCATCGTCAATACGAAGGTCCAAGGGATACAGTAAACCTGAAGTGAAGCATCGGAATCCATAACTAGTGTCACAGGAATGGTTCAAAGCATAGTCAGTAAGAAGAGTCAGTCTTCTTGTACTTAAGTCGGCATTGTGCCTTTTCTATTTAATTGCGATGCAATTTCTGTGATTCATCGTCAATAAGAAGGTCCAAGGGATACAGTAAACCTGGAGTGAAGCATCGGAATCTATAACTAGTGTCAATGGAATGGTTCAAAACATAGACAGTAAGAAGAGTCAGTCTTCTAGTACTTAAGTCGGCAATGTGCCTTTTGTATTTAATTCCGGTTCAATCTCTGCGTATCTTCGTCAATTAGAAGGTCAGAGGGATACAGTAAAGCTGAAGTGAAGCATCGGAACCTATAACTAGTGTCACAGGAATGGTTCAAAACGTAGACAGTAAGAAGAGACAGTCTCTTGTACTTAAGTCTGCATTGTGCCTTTTGTATTTAATTCCGATGCAATATCTGTGTTTCATCGTCAATAAGAAGGTCAGAGGGATACAGTAAACCTGAAGTGAAGCATCGGAATCTGTAACTAGTGTCACAGGAATGGTTCAAATCATAGTCAGTAAGAAGAGACAGTCTTCTTGTCCATAAGTCGGCATTGTGCCTTTTGTATTTAATTCCAATGCAATTTCTGTGTTTCATCGTCAATAAGAAGGTCCAAGGGATACAGTAAACCTGGAGTGTAGCATCGGAATCTATAATTAGTGTTACAGGAATGGTTCAAAGCATAGACAGTAAGAAGAGTCAGTCTTCATGTACCTAAGTCGGCATTGTGCCTTTTGTATTTAATTCCGATGCAATTTCTGTGTTTCATCGTCAATAAGAACGTCGGAGGGATACAGTAAACCTGAAGTGAAGCATCAGAATCTATAACTAGTGTCACTGGAATGGTTCAAAGCATAGTCAGTAAGAAGAGTCAGTAGTCATGTACTTAAGTCGGCATTGTGCCTTTTGTATTTAATTCCGATGCAATTTCTGTGTTTCATCGTTAATGCGAAGGTCCAAGGGATACAGTAAACCTGAAGTGAAGCATCGGAATCTATAACGAGTGTCACAGGAATGGTTCAAAGCTTAGACAGTAGGAAGAGTAAGTCTTCTTGTACTTAAGTCGGCATTGTGCCTTTTGTATTTAATTCCGATGAAATTTCTGTGTTTCATCGTCAATAAGAACGTCCAAGGGATACAGTAAACCTGAAGTGAAGCATCGGAATCTATAACTAGTGTCACAGGAATGGTGCAAAACATTGACAGTAAGAAGAGTCAGTCTTCTTGTACTTAAGTCGGCATTGTGCCTTTTCTATTTAATTCCGATGCAATTTCGGTGTTTCATCGTCAATACGAAGGTCAGAGGGATGCAGTAAACCTGAACTGAAGCATCGGAATCTATAACTAGTGTCACAGGAATGGTTCAAAACATAGTCAGTAGGAAGAGTCAGTCTTCTTGTACTTAAGTCGGCATTGTGATTTTCTATTTAATTCCGATGCAATTTCTGTGTTTCATCGTCAATAAGAACGTCAGAGGGATACAGTAAACCTGAAGTGAAGCATCGGAATCTATAACTAGTGTCACAGGAATGGTTCAAAACATAGTCCGTAAGAATAGTCAGTCTCTTGTACTTAAGTCGGCATTGTGCGTTTTGTATTTCATTCCGAAGCAATTTCTGTGTTTCATCGTCAATAAGAAGGTCCAAGGGATACAGTAAAACTGAAGTGAAACATCGGAATCTATAACTAGTGTCACAGGAATGGTTCAAAACGTAGACAGTAACAAGAGTCAGTCTTCTTGTACTATAGTAGGCATTGTGCCTTTTGTATTTTATTCCGATGCAATTTCAGTGTTTCATCGTCAATTAGAAGGTCACATGGATACAGTAAACCTGAAGTGAAGCATCGGAATCTATAACTAGTGTCACAGGAACGGTTCAAAACATAGTCAGTAACAAGAGTCCGTCTTTTTGTACTTAAGTCGGCATTTTCCCTTTTGAATTTAATTCCGATACAATTTCTGTGTTTCCTCGTCAATAAGAAGGTCCATGGGATGCAGTAAACTTGAAGTCAAGCATCGGAATATATAACTAGTGTCGCTGGAATGGTTCAAAACATAGACAGTTAGAAGAGTCAGTCTCCTTGTACTTAAATCACATTGTGTCTTTTCTATTTAATTCCGATGCAATTTCTGTGTTTCATCGTCAATAAGAAGGTCAGAGGGATACAGTAATGCTGGAGTGAAACATCGGAATCTATAACTAGTGTCAATGGAATGGTTCAAAGCATAGACAGTAAGAAGAGTCAGTCTTCTTGTACTTAAGTCGGCATTGTGCCTTTTGTATTTAATTCCGATGCAATTTCTGAGTTTGATCATCAATAAGAAGGTCAGAGAGATACAGTAAACTTGATGTGAAGCATCGGAATCTATAACTAGTGTCACAGTTATGGTTCAAAACATAGTCAGTAAGAAGAGTCAGTCTGCTTGTCCTTAAGTCGGCATTGTGCCTTTTGTATTTAATTCCGATGCAATTTCTGTGTTTCATCGTCAATGAAAAGGTCCAAGGGATATAGTAAACCTGGAGGGAAGCATCGGAATCTATAACTAGTGTCACAGGAATGGTTCAAAACTTAGAAAGTAAGAAGAGTCAGTCTTCTTGTCCATTTGTCGGCATTGTGCCTTTTGTATTTAATTCCGTTTGTAATTTCTGAGTTTCATCGTCAATAAGAAGGTCAGAGGGATACAGTACACTTGAAGTGAAGCATCGGAATATATAACTAGTGTCACAGGAATGGTTCAAAACATAGTCAGTAAGAAGAGTCAGTCTTCTTGTACTTATGTCGGCATTATGGCTTTTGTATTTAATTCCGATACAATTTCTGTGTTTCATCGTCAATAAGAAGGTCCAAGGGATACAGTAAACCTGAAGTGAAGCATCGGAATCTATAACTAGCGTCACAGGAATGGTTCAAAACATAGTCAGTAAGAAGAGTCCGTCTTTTTGTACTTAAGTCGGCATTTTCCCTTTTGAATTTAATTCCGATGCAATTTCTGTGTTTCATCGTCAATAAGAAGGTCCAAGGGATGTAGTAAACATGAAGTCAAGCATCGGAATCTATAACTAGTGTCGCAGGAATGGTTCAAAACATAGACAGTTAGAAGAGTCAGTATTCTTGTACTTTAGTCACATTGTGTCTTTTCTATTTAATTCCGATGCAATTTCTGTGTTTCATCGTCAATAAGAAGGTCAGAGGGATACAGTAAAGCTGGAGTGAAACATCGGAATCTGTAACTAGTGTCAATGGAATGGTTCAAAACATAGACAGTAAGAAGAGTCAGTCTTCTTGTACTTAAGTCGGCATTGTGCCTTTTGTATTTAATTCCGATGCAATTTCTGAGTTTGATCGTCAATAAGAAGGTCAGAGAGATACAGTAAACCTAATGTGAAGCATCGGAATCTATAACTAGTGTCACAGTTATGGTTCAAAACATAGTCAGTAAGAAGAGTCAGTCTTCTTGTCCGTAAGTCGGCATTGTGCCTTTTGTATTTAATTCCGATGCAATTTCTGTGTTTCATCGTCAATAAGAACGTTGGAGGGATACAGTAAACCTGAAGTGAAGCATCGGAATCTATAACGAGTGTCACAGGAATGGTTCCAAGCTTAGACAGTAGGAAGAGTAAGTCTTCTTGTACTTAAGTCGGCATTGTGCCTTATGTATTTAATTCCGATGAAATTTCTGTGTTTCATCGTCAATAAGAACGTCCAAGGGATACAGTAAACCTGAAGTGAAGCATCGGAATGTATAACTAGTGTCACAGGAATGGTGCAAAACATAGACAGTAATTAGAGTCAGTCTTCTTGTACTTAAGTCGGCATTGTGCCTTTTCTATTTAATTCCGATGCAATTTCGGTGTTTCGTCGTCAATACGAAGGTCAGAGGGATGCAGTAAACCTGAAGTGAAGCATCGGAATCTATAACTAGTGTCACAGGAATGGTTCAAAACATAGTCAGTGGGAAGAGTCAGTCTTCTTGTACTTAAGTCGGCATTGTGCCTTTTCTATTTAATTCCGATGCAATTTCTGTGTTTCATCGTCAATAAGAACGTCAGAGGGATACAGTAAACCTGAAGTGAAGCATCGGAATCTATAACTAGTGTCACAGGAATGGTTCAAAACATAGTCCGTAAGAATAGTCAGTCTCTTGTACTGAAGTCGGCATTGTGCATTTTGTATATCATTCCGATGCAATTTCTGTGTTTCATCGTCAATAAGAAGGTCCAAGGGATACAGTAAAACTGAAGTGAAACATCGGAATCTATAACTAGTGTCACAGGAATGGTTCAAAACGTAGACAGTAACAAGAGTCAGTCCTCTTGTACTATAGTAGGCATTGTGCCTTTTGTATTTTATTCCGATGCAATTTCAGTGTTTCATCGTCAATAAGAAGATCACATGGATACAGTAAACCTGAAGTGAAGCATCGGAATCTATAACTAGTGTCACAGGAACGGTTCAAAACATAGTCAGTAAGAAGAGTCCGTCTTTTTGTACTTAAGTCGGCATTTTCCCTTTTGAATTTAATTCCGATACAATTTCTGTGTTTCATCGTCAATAAGAAGGTCCATGGGATGCAGTAAACTTGAAGTCAAGCATCGGAATCTATAACTAGTGTCGCTGGAATGGTTCAAAACATAGACAGTTAGAAGAGTCAGTCTCCTTGTACTTAAATCACATTGTGTCTTTTCTATTTAATTCCGATGCAATTTCTGTGTTTTATCGTCAATAAGAAGGTCAGAGGGATACAGTAAAGCTGGAGTGAAACATCGGAATCTATAACTAGTGTCAATGGAATGGTTCAAAACATAGACAGTAAGAAGAGTCAGTCTTCTTGTACTTAAGTCGGCATTGTGCCTTTTGTATTTAATTCCGATGCAATTTCTGAGTTTGATCGTCAATAAGAAGGTCAGAGAGATACAGTAAACTTGATGTGAAGCATCGGAATCTATAACTAGTGTCACAGTTATGGTTCAAAACATAGTCAGTAAGAAGAGTCAGTCTTCTTGTCCTTAAGTCGGCATTGTGCCTTTTGTATTTAATTCCGATGCAATTTCTGTGTTTCATCGTCAATAAAAAGGTCCAAGGGATATAGTAAACCTGGAGTGAAGTATCGGAATCTATAACTAGTGTCACAGGAATGGTTCAAAACATAGAAAGTAAGAAGAGTCAGTCTTCTTGTCCGTTTGTCGGCATTGTGCCTTTTGTATTTAATTCCGTTTGCAATTTCTGAGTTTCATCGTCAATAAGAAGGTCAGAGGGATACAGTAAACCTGGAGTGAAGCATCGGAATCTATAACTAGTGTCACAGGAATGGTTCAAAACATAGTCAGTAAGAAGAGTCAGTCTTCTTGTCCTTATGCCGGGATTGTGCCTTTTGTATTTAATTCCGATGCAATATCTATGTTTCATCGTCAATAAGAAGGTCCAAGGGATATAGTAAACCTGGAGTAATCATCGGAATCTATAACTAGTGTCACAGGAATGGTTCAAAACATAGAAAGTAAGAAGAGTCAGTTTTCTTGTACTTAAGTCGGCATTGTGCCTTTTGTATTTAATTCCGATGCAATTTCTGTGTTTCATCGTCAATAAGAAGGTCCAAATGATACAGTAAACCTGAAGTGAAGCATCGGAATCTATAACTAGTGTCACTGGAATGGTTCAAAATATAGACAGTAAGAAGAGTCAGTCTTCTAGTACTTTCGTTGGCATTGTGCCTTTTGTATTTAATTCCGATGCAATTTCTGTGATTCGTCGTCAATAAGAAAGTCAGAGGGATACAGTAAACCTGAAGTGAAGCATCGGACCCTATAACTAGTGTCACAGAAATGGTTCAAAACATAGACAGTAGGAAGAGTCAGTCTTCTTGTACTTAAGTCCGCATTGTGCCTTTTGTGCTTAAATCTGATGCAATTTCTGTGTTTCATCGGCAACAAGGTCAGAGGGAAATAGTAAACCTGAAGTGAAGCATCGGAATCTATAACTAGTGTCACAGAAATGGTTCAAAACATAGACAGTAGGAAGAGTCAGTCTTCTTGTACTTAAGTCGGCTTTGTGCCTTTTGTATTTAATTCCGATGCAATTTCTGTGTTTCATCGTCAATAAGAAGGTCCAAGGGATACAGTAAACCTGGAGTGAAGCATCGTAATCTATAACTAGTGTCACAGGAATGTTTCAAAACATAGACAGTAAGAAGAGTCAGTCTTCTTGTACTTAAGTCGGCATTGTGCCTTTCGTATTTAATTCCGATGGAATTTCTGTGTTTCACCGTCAATAAGAAGGTCAGAGGGATACAGTAAACCTGAAGCATCGGAATCTATTACAAGTGTCACAGTAATGGTTCAAACATAGACAGTATGAAGAGTCAGTCTTCTTGTACTTAAGTCGGCATTGTGCCTTTTGTATTTAATTCGGTTGCAATATCTGTGTTTCATCGTGAATAAGAAGGTCAGAGGGATATAGTAAACCCGAAGTGAAGCATCGGAATCTATAACTAGTGTCACAGGAATGGTTCAAAACATAGTCAGTAATAAGAGTCAATCTTCTTGTCCTTATGTCGGCATTGTGCCTTTTGTATTTAATTCCGATGCAATATCTGTGTTTGATCGTCAACAAGATGGTCCAAGGGATACAGTAAACCTGGAGTAAAGCATCGGAATCTATAACTAGTGTTACAGTATGGGATCAAAGCATAGACAGTAAGAAGAGTCAGTCTTCTTGTACTTAAGTCGGCATTGTGCCTTATGTATTTAATTCCGATGAAATTTCTGTGTTTCATCGTCAATAAGAACGTCCAAGGGATACAGTAAACCTGAAGTGAAGCATCGGAATGTATAACTAGTGTCACAGGAATGGTGCAAAACATAGACAGTAATTAGAGTCAGTCTTCTTGTACTTAAGTCGGCATTGTGCCTTTTCTATTTAATTCCGATGCAATTTCGGTGTTTCATCGTCAATACGAAGGTCAGAGGGATGCAGTAAACCTGAAGTGAAGCATCGGAATCTATAACTAGTGTCACAGGAATGGTTCAAAACATAGTCAGTGGGAAGAGTCAGTCTTCTTGTACTTAAGTCGGCATTGTGCCTTTTCTATTTAATTCCGATGCAATTTCTGTGTTTCATCGTCAATAAGAACGTCAGAGGGATACAGTAAACCTGAAGTGAAGCATCGGAATCTATAACTAGTGTCACAGGAATGGTTCAAAACATAGTCCGTAAGAATAGTCAGTCTCTTGTACTGAAGTCGGCATTGTGCATTTTGTATATCATTCCGATGCAATTTCTGTGTTTCATCGTCAATAAGAAGGTCCAAGGGATACAGTAAAACTGAAGTGAAACATCGGAATCTATAACTAGTGTCACAGGAATGGTTCAAAACGTAGACAGTAACAAGAGTCAGTCCTCTTGTACTATAGTAGGCATTGTGCCTTTTGTATTTTATTCCGATGCAATTTCAGTGTTTCATCGTCAATAAGAAGGTCACATGGATACAGTAAACCTGAAGTGAAGCATCGGAATCTATAACTAGTGTCACAGGAACGGTTCAAAACATAGTCAGTAAGAAGAGTCCGTCTTTTTGTACTTAAGTCGGCATTTTCCCTTTTGAATTTAATTCCGATACAATTTCTGTGTTTCATCGTCAATAAGAAGGTCCATGGGATGCAGTAAACTTGAAGTCAAGCATCGGAATCTATAACTAGTGTCGCTGGAATGGTTCAAAACATAGACAGTTAGAAGAGTAAGTCTCCTTGTACTTAAATCACATTGTGTCTTTTCTATTTAATTCCGATGCAATTTCTGTGTTTCATCGTCAATAAGAAGGTCAGAGGGATACAGTAAAGCTGGAGTGAAACATCGGAATCTATAACTAGTGTCAATGGAATGGTTCAAAACATAGACAGTAAGAAGAGTCAGTCTTCTTGTACTTAAGTCGGCATTGTGCCTTTTGTATTTAATTCCGATGCAATTTCTGAGTTTGATCGTCAATAAGAAGGTCAGAGAGATACAGTAAACTTGATGTGAAGCATCGGAATCTATAACTAGTGTCACAGTTATGGTTCAAAACATAGTCAGTAAGAAGAGTCAGTCTTCTTGTCCTTAAGTCGGCATTGTGCCTTTTGTATTTAATTCCGATGCAATTTCTGTGTTTCATCGTCAATAAAAAGGTCCAAGGGATATAGTAAACCTGGAGTGAAGTATCGGAATCTATAACTAGTGTCACAGGAATGGTTCAAAACATAGAAAGTAAGAAGAGTCAGTCTTCTTGTCCGTTTGTCGGCATTGTGCCTTTTGAATTTAATTCCGTTTGCAATTTCTGAGTTTCATCGTCAATAAGAAGGTCAGAGGGATACAGTAAACCTGGAGTGAAGCATCGGAATCTATAACTAGTGTCACAGGAATGGTTCAAAACATAGTCAGTAAGAAGAGTCATTCTTCTTGTCCTTATGCCGGGATTGTGCCTTTTGTATTTAATTCCGATGCAATATCTATGTTTCATCGTCAATAAGAAGGTCCAAGGGATATAGTAAACCTGGAGTAATCATCGGAATCTATAACTAGTGTCACAGGAATGGTTCAAAACATAGAAAGTAAGAAGAGTCAGTTTTCTTGTACTTAAGTCGGCATTGTGCCTTTTGTATTTAATTCCGATGCAATTTCTGTGTTTCATCGTCAATAAGATGGTCCAAATGATACAGTAAACCTGAAGTGAAGCATCGGAATCTATAACTAGTGTCACTGGAATGGTTCAAAATATAGACAGTAAGAAGAGTCAGTCTTCTAGTACTTTCGTTGGCATTGTGCCTTTTGTATTTAATTCCGATGCAATTTCTGTGATTCGTCGTCAATAAGAAAGTCAGAGGGATACAGTAAACCTGAGGTGAAGCATCGGACCCTATAACTAGTGTCACAGAAATGGTTCAAAACATAGACAGTAGGAAGAGTCAGTCTTCTTGTACTTAAGTCCGCATTGTGCCTTTTGTACTTAAATCTGATGCAATTTCTGTGTTTCATCGGCAACAAGGTCAGAGGGAAATAGTAAACCTGAAGTGAAGCATCGGAATCTATAACTAGTGTCACAAAAATGGTTCAAAACATAGACAGTAGGATGAGTCCGTCTTCTTGTACTTAAGTCGGCTTTGTGCCTTTTGTATTTAATTCCGATGCAATTTCTGTGTTTCATCGTCAATAAGAAGGTCCTAGGGATACAGTAAACCTGGAGTGAAGCATCGTAATCTATAACTAGTGTCACAGGAATGTTTCAAAACATAGACAGTAAGAAGAGTCAGTCTTCTTGTACTTAAGTCGGCATTGTGCCTTTCGTATTTAATTCCGATGGAATTTCTGTGTTTCACCGTCAATAAGAAGGTCAGAGGGATACAGTAAACCTGAAGCATCGGAATCTATTACAAGTGTCACAGTAATGGTTCAAACATAGACAGTATGAAGAGTCAGTCTTCTTGTACTTAAGTCGGCATTGTGCCTTTTATATTTAATTCGGTTGCAATATCTGTGTTTCATCGTGAATAAGAAGGTCAGAGGGATATAGTAAACCCGAAGTGAAGCATCGGAATCTATAACTAGTGTCACAGGAATGGTTCAAAACATAGTCAGTAATAAGAGTCAATCTTCTTGTCCTTATGTCGGCATTGCGCCTTTTGTATTTAATTCCGATGCAATATCTGTGTTTGATCGTCAACAAGATGGTCCAAGGGATACAGTAAACCTGGAGTAAAGCATCGGAATCTATAACTAGTGTTACAGTATGGGTTCAAAGCATAGACAGTAAGAAGAGTCAGTCTTCTTGTACTTACGTCGGCATTGTGCCTTTTGAATTTAATTCCAATGCAATTTCTGTGTTTCATCGTCAATAAGAAGGTCGAAGGAATACAGTAAACCTGAAGTGAAGCATCGGAATCTATAACTAGTGTCACTGGAATGGTTCACAATATAGTCAGTAAGAAGAGTCAGTCTTCTTGTACTTAAGTCGGCATTGTGCCTTTTGTATTTAATTCCGATGCGATTTCTGTGATTCATCGTCAACAAGAAGGTCCAAGGGATACAGTAAACCTGAAATGAGGCATCGGACTCTATAACTAGTGTCACAGAAATGGTTCAAACATAGTCAGTAAGAAGTGTCGGTCTTCATGTACTTAAGTCGGCATTGTGCCTTTTGTACTGAATTCCGATGCAATTTCTGTGTTTCATCGTCAATAAGAAGGTCCAAGGGAAGCAGTAAACCTGAAGTGAAGCATCGGAATCTATAACTAGTGTCACGGGAATGGTTCAAAACATAGGCAGTAGGAAGAGTCAGTCTTCATGTACATAAGTCGGCATTGTGCCTTTTCTATTTAATTCCGATGCAATTTCTGTGTTTCATCGTCAATAAGAACGGCAGAGGGATACAGTAAACCTGAAGCGAAGATTTGGAATCTATAACTAGTGTCACAGGAATGGTTCAAACATAGTCAGTAAGAAGAGTCAGTCTCTTGTACTTATGTCGGCATTGTGTCTTTTGTATTTAATTCCGAGGCAATTTCTGTGTTTCATCGTCAATAAGAAGGTCCAAGGGATACAGCAAAACTGAAGTTAAACATCGGAATCTATAACTAGTGTCACAGGAATGGTTCAAAACGTAGACAGTAAGAAGAGTCAGTCTTCTTGTACTTAAGTCGGCATTGTGCCTTTTCTATTTAATTCCCATGCAATTTCAGTGTTTCATCGTCAATACGAAGGTCAGAGGGATACAGTAAACCTGAAGTGAAGCATCGGAATCTATAACTAGTGTCACAGGAATGGTTCAAAACATAGTCAATAAGAAGAGTCAGTCTTCTTGTACTTAAGTAGTCATTGTGCCTTTTGTATTTTATTCCGATGCAATTTCTGTGTTTCATCGTCAACAAGAAGGTCAGAGGGATACAGTAAACCTTAAGTGAAACATCGGAATATATAACTAGTGTCACAGGAATGGTTCAAAACATAGTCAGTAAGAAGAGTCAGTCTTTTTGTACATAAGTCGGCATTGTGCCTTTTGAATTTAATTCCGATGCAATTTCTGTGTTTCATCGTCAATAAGAAGGTCCAAGGGATGCAGTAAACCTGAAGTGAAGCATCGGAATCTATAACTAGTGTCACAGGAATGGTTCAAAACATAGAAAATAAGAAGAGTCAGTCTTCTTGTACTTAAGTCGGTATTGTGCCTTTTGTATTTAATTCCGATGCAATTTCTGTGTTTCATTGTCAATAAGAATGTCCAAGGAGTACATTAATCCTGAAGTGAAGCATCGGAATCTATAACTAGTGTCACAGGAATGGTTCAAAACATAGACAGTAAGAAGAGTCAGTCTCTTGTTCTTAAGTCGGCATTGTGCCTTTTGTATTTAATTCCGATGCAATTTCTGTGTTTCATCGTCAATAAGAAGGTCAGAGGGATACAGTAAATTTGAAGTGATGCATCGGAATCTATAACTAGTGTCACAGGAATGGTTTCAAACATAGTCAATACGAAGAGTCAGTCTTCTTGTACTTAAGTAGACTTTGTGCCTTTTGTATTTAATTCCGATGCAATTTCTGTGTTTCATCGTCAATAAGAAGGTCAGAGGGATACAGTAAACCTGAAGTGAAGAATCGGAATCTATAACTAGTGTCACAGGAATGGTTCAAACCATAGTCAGTAAGAAGACTCAGTCTTCTTGTCCTTAAGTCAGGATTGTGTCACTTGTATTTAATTCCGAAGCAATTTCTGTGTTTCATCGTCAATAAGAAGGTCCAAGGGATACAGTAAACCTGGAGTGAAGCATCGGAATCTGTAACTGGTGTCACAGGAATGGTTCAAATCAGAGTCAGTAAGAAGAGACAGTCTTCTTGTCCATAAATCGGCATTGTGCCTTTTGTATTTAATTCCGATGCAATTTCTGTGTTTCATCGTCAATAAGAAGGTCCAAGGGATACAGTAAACCTGGAGTGTAGCATCGGATTCTATAACTAGTGTTACGGGAATGGTTCAATGCATTGACAATAAGAAGAGTCAGTCTTCATGTACCTAAGTCGGCATTGTGCCTTTTGTATTTAATTCCGATGCAAGTTCTGTGTTTCATCGTCAATAAGAATGTCGGAGGGATACAGTATACCTGAAGTGAAGCATCAGAATCTATAACTAGTGTCACTGGAATGGTTCAAAACATAGTCAGTAAGAAGAGTCAGTCTTAATGTACTTAAGTCGGCATTGTGCCTTTTGTATTTAATTCCGATGCAATTTCTGTGTTTCAACGGCAATAAGAAGGTCCAAGGGATACAGTAAACCTGAACTAAAGCATCGGAATCTATAACTAGTGTCATAGGAATGGTTCAAAACATAGTCAGTAAGATGAGTCAGTCTTCTTTTACTTAAGTCGCCATTGTGGCTTTTGTATTTAATTCCGATGCAATTTCTGTGTTTCATCGTCAATACGAAGGTCCAAGGGATAGAGTAAACCCGGAGTGAAGCGTCGGAATCTATAACTAGTGTCACGGTAATGGTTCAAATCATAGAAAGTAAGAAGAGTCAGTCTTCTTGTACTTAAGTCGGCATTGTGCCTTTTGTATTTAATTCCGATGCAATTTCTGTGTTTCATCGTCAATAAGAAGGTCCAAAGGATACAGTAAACCTGAAGTGAAGCATCGGAATCTATAACTAGTGTCACTGGAATGGTTCAAAATATAGACAGTAAGAAGAGTCAGTCTTCTAGTACTTTTGTCGGCATTGTGCCTTTAGTATTTAATTCCGATGCAATTTCTGTGATTCATCGTCAATAAGAAGGTCCAAGGGATACAGTAAACGTGAAGTGAAGCATTGGACCCTATAACTAGTGTCACAGAAATGGTTCAAAAGATAGACAGTAGGAAGAGTCAGTCTTCTTGTACTTAAGTCGGCATTGTGCCTTTTGTATTTAAATCCGATGCAATTTCTGTGTTTCATCGGCAACAAGGTCCGAGGGATACAGTAAACCTGAAGTGAAGCATCGGAATCTATAACTAGTGTCACAGAAATGGTTCAAAACATAGACAGTAGGAAGAGTCAGTCTTCTTGTACTTAAGTCGGCTTTGTGCATTTTGTACTTAATTCCGATGCAATTTCTGTGTTTCATCGTCATTAAGATGTTCAGAGGGATACAGTAAACCTGAAGTGAAGCATCGGAATCCGCAACTAGTGTCACAGGAATGGTTCAAAACATAGACAGTAAGAAGAGTCAGTCTTGTTGTACTTAAGTCGGCATTGTGCCTTTTGTATTTAATTCCGATGCAATGTCTGTGTTTCATCGTCAATAAGAAGGTGCAAGGTATACTGTAAACCAGAAGTAAAGCATCGGAATCTGTAACTAGTGTCACAGGAATGGTTCAAACTATAATCAGTAAGAACAGTCATCCTTCTTGTACTTATGTCGGCATTGTGCCTTTTGTATTTAATTCCAATGCAATTTCTGTGATTCGTCGTCAATACGAAGGTCCAATGGATACAGTATACCTGAAGTGAAGCATCGGAATCTATAACTAGTGTCACAGGAATGGTTCAAAACATAGTCAGTAAGAAGAGTCAGTCTTCTTGTACTTAAGTCGGCACTGAGCCTTTTCTATTTAATTCCAATGCAATTAC
Organism: Schistocerca serialis cubense; assembly: GCF_023864345.2. Classification (NCBI taxonomy): domain Eukaryota; kingdom Metazoa; phylum Arthropoda; class Insecta; order Orthoptera; family Acrididae; genus Schistocerca; species Schistocerca serialis. Next base: position 978,463,763 of record NC_064641.1, on the reverse strand, counting down.
AGTGTTTCATCGTCAATAAGAAGGTCCAAGGGATACAGTAAACTTGGAGTGAAGCTTCGGAATCAATAACTAGTGTCACAGGAATGGTTCAAAACGTAGACAGTAAGAAGAGTCAGTCTCTTGTACTTAAGTCGGCATTGTGCCTTTTGTATTTAATTCCGATGCAATGTCTGTGTTTCATCGTCAATACGAAGGTCAGAGGGATGTAGTAAACCTGAAGTGAAGCATCGGAATCTATAACTAGTGTCACAGGAATGGTTCAAACATAGTCAGTAAGAAGAGTCAATCTTCATGCACTTAAGTCGGCATAGTGCCTTTTGTATTTAATTCCGATGCAATTTCCGTGTTTCATCGTCAATAAGGTCAGAGGGATACAGTAAACCTGAAGTGAAGCATCGGAATCAATAACTAGTGTCACAGGAATGGTTCAAAACATAGACAGTAGGAAGAGTCAGTCTTCTTGTACTTAAGTCGGCATTTTGCCTTTTGTACTTAATTCCGATGCAATTTCGGTGTTTCATCGTCAATAAAAAGGTCAGAGGGATACAGTAAACCTGAAGTGAAGCATAGGAATCTATAACTAGTGTCACAGGAATGGTTCAAACCATAGTCATTAAGAGAGTCAGTCTTCTTGTCCTTAAGGCAGGATTGTGCCTTTTGTATTTAATTCCGAAGCAATTTCTGTCTTTCATCGTCAATAAGAAGGTCCTAGGGATACAGTAAACCTGGAGTGAAGCATCGGAATCTATAACTAGTGTCACAGGAATGGTTCAAAACATAGACTGTAAGAAGATACATTCTTATTGTACTTAAGTCGGCATTGTGCCTTTTGTATTTAATTCCGGTGCAATTTCTGTGTTTCATCGTCAATAAGAAGGTCAGAGGGATACAGTAAACCTGAAGTGAAGCATCGGAATCTATAACTAGTGTCACAGGAATGGTTCAAATCATAGTCAGTAAGAAGAGTCAGTCTTCTTGTCCATAAGTCGGCATTGTGCCTTTTGTATTTAATTCCGATGCAATTTCTGTGTTTCATCGTCAATAAGAAGGTCCAAGGGATACAGTAAACCTGGAGTGTAGCATCGGAATCTATAGCTAGTGTTACAGGAGTGGTTCAAAGCATAGACAATAAGAAGAGTCAGTCTTGATGTACCTAAGTCGGCATTGTGCCTTTTGTATTTAATTCCGATGCAATTTCTGTGTTTCATCGTCAATAATAACGTCGGAGGGATACAGTAAACCTGAAGTGAAGCATCGGAACCTATAACTAGTGTCACTGGAATGGTTCAAAACATAGACAGTAAGAAGAGTCAGTCTTCATGTACTTAAGTCGGCATTGTGCCTTTTTGTATTTAATTCCGATGCAATTTCTGTGTTTCAACGTCAATAAGAAGGTCCAAGGGATACAGTAAACCTGAAGTGAAGCATCGGAATCTATAACTAATGTCATAGGAATGGTTCAAAACATAGACAGTAGGAAGAGTCAGTCTTCTTGTACTTAAGTCGGCTTTGTGCATTTTGTATTTAATTCCGATGCAATTTCTGTGTTTCATCGTCATTAAGATGGTCAGAGGGATACAGTAAACCTGAAGTGAAGCATCCGAATCCACAACTAGTGTCACAGGAATGGTTCAAAACATAGACAGTAAGAAAGTCAGTCTTGTTGTACTTAAGTCGGCATTGTGCCTTTTGTATTTAATTCCGATGCAATGTCTGTGTTTCATCGTCAATAAGAAGGTCCAAGGTATACTGTAAACCGGAAGTAAAGCATCGGAATCTGTAACTAGTGTCACAGGAATGGTTCAAACTATAATCAGTAAGAACAGTCATCCTTCTTGTACTTATGTCAGCATTGTGCCTTTTGTATTTAATTCCAATGCAATTTCTGTGTTTCATCGTCAATACGAAGGTCCAATGGATACAGTATACCTGAAGTGAAGCATCGGAATCTATAACTAGTGTCACAGGAATGGTTCAAAGCATAGTCAGTAAGAAGAGTCAGTCTTCTTGTACTTAAGTCGGCACTGAGCCTTTTCTAATTAATTCCAATGCAATTTCAGTGTTTCATCGTCAATAAGAAGGTCCAAGGGATACAGTAAACCTGGAGTGAAGCTTCGGAACCTATAACTAGTGTCACAGGAATGGTTCAAAACATAGTCACTAAGAAGAGTCAGTCTCTTGTACTGAAGTCGGCATTGTGCCATTTGTATTTCATTCCGATGCAATTTCTGTGTTTCATCGTCAATAAGAAGGTCAGAGGGATTCAGTAAACCTGAAGTGAAGCATCTGAATCTATAACTAGTGTCACAGGAATGGTTCAAAACATAGTCAGTAAGAAGAGTCCGTCTTTTTGTACTTAAGTCGGCATTTTCGCTTTTGAATTTAATTCCGACGCGATTTCTGTGTTTCATCGTCAATAAGAAGGTCCAAGGGATGTAGTAAACTTGAAGTCAAGCATCGGAATCTATAACTAGTGTCGCAGGAATGGTTCAAAAAATAGACAGTTAGAAGAGTCAGTCTTCTTGTACTTAAGTCACATTGTGCCTTTTGTATTTAATTCCGATGCAATTTCTGTGATTCATCGTCAATAAGAAGGCCCAAAGGATACAGTAAACCTGAAGTGAAGCATCGGAATCTATAACTAGTGTCACTGGAATGGTTCAAAATATAGACAGTAAGAAGAGTCAGTCTTCTAGTACTTTCGTCGGCATTGTGCCTTTTTTATTTAATTCCGATGCAATTTCTGTGATTCATCGTCAATAAGAAGGTCCAAGGGATACAGTAAACCTGAAGTGAAGCATCGGACCCTATAACTAGTGTCACAGAGATGGTTCAAAACATAGACAGTAGGAAGAGTCAGTCTTCTTGTACTTAAGTCGGCTTTGTGCCTTTTGTATTTAATTCCGATGCAATTTCTGTGTTTCATCGTCATTAAGATGGTCAGAGGGATACAGTAAACCTGAAGTGAAGCATCGGAATCCACAACTAGTGTCACAGGAATGGTTCAAAACATAGACAGTAGGTAGAGTCAGTCTTGTTGTACTTAAGTAGGCATTGTGCCTTTTGTATTTAATTCCGATGCAATGTCCGTGTTTCATCGTCAATAAGTAGGTCCAAGGTATACAGTAAACCGGAAGTAAAGCATCGGAATATATAACTAGTGTCACAGGAATGGTTCAATCTACAATCAGTAAGAACAGTCATCCTTCTTGTACTTATGTCCGAATTGTGCCTTTTGTATTTAATTCCGGTGCAATTTCTGTGTTTCATCGTCAATAAGATGGTCCAAGGGATACAGTAAAGCTGGAGTGAAGCATCGGAATCTGTAACTAGTGTCACAGGAATGTTTCAAAACATAGACAGTAAGAAGAGTCAGTCTTCTTGTACTTAAGTCGGCATTGTGCCTTTCGTATTTAATTCCGATGCAATTTCTGTGTTTCACCATCAATAAAAGGTCAGAGGGATACAGTAAATCGGATGCATCGGAATCTATTACAAGTGTCACAGGAATGGTTCAAACATAGACAGTATGAAGAGTCAGTCTTCTTGTACTTAATTCGGCATTGTGCCTTTTGTATTTAATTCGGTTGCAATATCTGTGTCTCATCGTGAATAAGAAGGTCAGAGGGATATAGTAAACCCGAAGTGAAGCATCGGAATCTATAACTAGTGTCACAGGAATGGTTAAAATCATAGATAGTAAGATGGGTCAGTCTTCTTGTCCATTTGTCGGCATTGTGCCTTTTGTATTTAATTCCGTTTGCAATTTCAGAGTTTCATCGTGAATAAGAAGGTCAGAGGAATACAGTAAACTTGAAGTGAAGCATCGGAATCTATAACTAGTGTCACAGGAATGGTTCAAAACATAGTCAGTCAGAAGAGTCAGTCTTCTTGTACTTAAGTCGGCATTGTGGCTTTTGTATTTAATTCCGATGCAATTTATGTGTTTCATCGTCAATAAGAAGGTCCAATGGATACAGTAAACGTGAAGTGAAGCATCGGAATCTATAACTAGTGTCACGGTCATGGTTCAAAACATAGAAAGTAAGAAGAGTCAGTCTTCTTGTACTTAAGTCGTCATTGTGCCTTTTGTATTTAATTCCGATGCAATTTCTGTGTTTCATCGTCAATAAGAAGGTCCAAAGGATACAGTAAACCTGAAGTGACGCATCGGAATCTATAACTAGTGTCACTGGAATGGTTCAAAATATAGACAGTAAGAAGAGTCAGTCTTCTAGTACTTTCGTCGGCATTGTGCCTTTTGTATTTAATTCTGATGCAATTTCTGTGATTCATCGTCAATAAGAAGGTCCAAGAGATACAGTAAACCTGAAGTGAAGCATCGGACCCTATAACTAGTGTCACAGAAATGGTTCAAAACATAGACAGTAGGAAGAGTCAGTCATCTTGTACTTAAGTCGGCTTTGTGCCTTTTGTATTTAATTCCGATGCAATTTCTGTGTTTCGTCGTCATTAAGATGGTCAGAGGGATACAGTAAACCTGAAGTGAAGCATCGGAATCCACAACTAGTGTCACAGGAATGGTTCAAAACATAGACAGTAGGAAGAGTCAGTCTTGTTGTACTTAAGTCGGCATTGTGCCTTTTGTATTTAATTCCGATGCGATTTCTGTGATTCATCGTCAACAAGAAGGTCCAAGGGATACAGTGAACCTGAAGTGAGGCATCGGACTCTATAACTAGTGTCACAGAAATGGTTCAAAACATAGTCAGTAAGAAGTGTCGGTCTTCATGTACTTCATGTCATTGTGCCTTTTGTATTGAATTCCGATGCAATTTCTGTGTTTCATCGTCAATAAGAAGGTCCAAGGGAAACAGTAAACCTGAGGTGAAGTGTCGGAATCTATAACTAGTGTCACGGGAATGGTTCAAAACATAGGCAGTAGGAAGAGTCAGTCTTATTGTACTTAAGTCGGCATTGTGCCTTTTCTATTTAATTCCGATGCAATTTCTGTGTTTCATCGTCAATAAGAACGGCAGAGGGATACAGTAAACCTGAAGTGAAGCATCGGAATCTATAACTAGTGCCACAGGAATTGTTCAAAACATAGTCAGTAAGAAGAGTCAGTCTCTTGTACTTAAGTCGGAATTGTGCCTTTTGTATTTAATTCCGAGGCAATTTCTGTTTTTCATCGTCAATAAGAAGGTCCAAGGGATACAGTAAAACTGAAGTCAAACATCGGAATCTATAACTAGTTTCACAGGAATGGTTCAAAACGTAGAGAGTAAGAAAAGTCAGTCTTCTTGTACTTAAGTCGGCATTGTCCCTTTTCTATTTAATTCCGATGCAATTTCAGTGTTCCATCGTCAATACGAAGGTCAGAGGGATACAGTAAACCTGAAGTGAAGCATCGGAATCTATAACTAGTGTCACAGGAATGGTTCAAAACATAGTGAATAAGAAGAGTCAGTCTTCTTGTACTTAAGTAGGCATTGTGCCTTTTGTATTTTATTCCGATGCAATTTCTGTGTTTCATCGTCAACAAGAAGGTCAGAGGGATACAGTAAACCTGAAGTGAAGCATCGGAATCTATAACTAGTGTCACAGGAATGGTTCAAAACATAGTCAGTAAGAAGAGTCAGTCTTTTTGTACATAAGTCGGCATTGTGCCTTTTGAATTTAATTCCGATGCAATTTCTGTGTTTCATCGTCAATAAGAAGGTCCAAGGTATGCAGTAAACCTGAAGTGAAGCATCGGAATCTATAACTAGTGTCACAGGAATGGTTCAAAACATAGACAGTAAGAAGAGTCAGTCTTCTTGTAGTTAAGTCGGCTTTGTGCCTTTTGTTTTTAATTCCGATGCAATTTCTGTGTTTCATCGTCAATAAGAATGTCCAAGGGATACAGTAATCCTGAAGTGAAGCATCGGAATCTGTAACTAGTGTCACAGGAATGGTTCAAAACATAGACAGTAATAAGAGTCAGTCTCTTGTACTTATGTCGGCATTGTGCCTTTTGTATTTAATTCCGATGCAATTTCTGTGTTTCATCGTCCATAAGGAGGTCCATGGGATACAGTAAAAATGAAGTCAAGCATCGGAATCTATAACTAGTGTCGCAGGAAAGGTTCAAAACATAGACAGTAAGAAGAGTCAGTCTTCTTGTTTTTAAGTCGGCAGTGTGCCTTTTCTATTTAATTCCGATGCAATTTCTGTGTTTCATCGTCAATAAGAAGTTCAGAGGGATACAGCAAACCTGAAGTAAAGCATCGGAATCCAAAACTAGTGTCACAGGAATTTTTCAAAACATAGACAGCAGGAAGAGTCAGTCTTCTTGCTCTTCAGTCGGCATTGTGCCTTGTGTATTTAATTTCGTCGCAATTTCTGTGTTTCATCGACAATAAGCAGGTCCAAGGGATACGGTAAACCTGGAGGGTAGCATCGGAATCAATAACTAGTGTCACAGAGAATGGTTAAAAACATAGACAGTAAGGAGAGTCGGTCTTCATGTACTTATGTCGGCATTGTGCCTTTTGTATTTAATTCCGATGAAATTTCTGTGTTTCATCGTCAATACGGAGGTCCAAGAGATACAGTAAACCTGAAGTGAAGACATCGGAATTCATAACTAGTGTCAATGGAATGGTTCAAAACAAAGACAGTAAGAAGAGTCAGTCTTCTTGTACTTACGTCGGCATTGTGCCTTTTGTATTTAATTCCGATGCAATTTCTGAGTTTCTTAGTCAATGAGAAGGTCAGAGTGATACAGTAAATTTGAAGTGAAGCATCGGAATGTATAACTAGTGTCACAGGAATGGTTCAAAACATAGTCAGTAAGAAGAGTCAGTCTTCTTCTCCTTAAGTCGGCATTGTGGCTTTTGTATTTAATTCCGATGCTATTTCTTTGTTTCATCGTCAATAAGGAGGTCCAAGGGATACAGTAAGCCTGGAGTGAAGCATCGGAATCTATAACTAGTGTCACAGTAATGGTTCAAAACATAGAAAGTAAGAAGAGTCAGTCTTCTTGTACTTACGTCGGCATTGTGCCTTTTGTATTTAGTTCCGATGCAATTTCTGTGTTTCATCGTCAATAAGAAGGTCCAAAGGATACAGTAAACCAGAAGTGAAGCATCGGAATCTATAACTAGTGTCACTGGAATGGTTCAAAATATAGACAGTCAGAAGAATCAGACTTCTTTTACTTAGGTCGGCATTGTGCCGTTTGTATTAAATTCCGATGCAATTTCTGTGTTTCATCGTCATTAAGAAGGTCCAAGGGATACAGTAAACCTGGAGTGTAGCATCGGAATCTATAACTAGTGTCAATGGATTGGTTCAAACATAGCAAGTAAGAAGAGTCAGTCTTCTTGTACTTAAGTCGGCATTGTGCCTTTTGAATTTAATTCCGAAGCAATTTCTGAGTTTCATAGCCTATAAGAAGGTCAGAGGGATACAGTAAACCTGAAGTGAAGCATCGGAATCAATAATTAGTGTCACAGGAATGGTTCAAAACATAATCAGTAAGATGAGTCAGTCTTCTTGTCCTTAAGTCGGCATTGTGATTTTTGTATTTAATTCCGATGCAATATCTGTGTTTCATCGTCAATAAGAAGGTCCAAGGGATAAAGTAAACGTGGAGGGAAGCATCGGAATCTATAACTAGTGTCACAGGAATGGTTCAAATCATAGACAGTAAAAAGAGTCAGTCTTCTTGTACTTAAGTCGGCATTGTGCCTTTTGTATTTCATTCCGATGCAATTTCTGTGTTTCATCGTCAATAAGAGTGTCCAAGGGATACAGTAAACCTGAAGTGAAGCAACCGAATCTATAACTAGTGTCACAGGAATGGTTCAAAACACAGTCAGTAAGATGAGTCAGTCTTCTTGTACTTAAGTCGGCATTGTGCCTTTCGTATTTAATTCCGATGCAATTTCTGTGTTTCACCGTCAATAAGAAGGTCAGAGGGATACAGTAAACCTGAAGCATCGGAATCTATTACAAGTGTCACAGGAATGGATCAAACATAGACAGTATGAAGAGTCAGTCTTCTTATACTTATGTCAGCATTGTGCCTTTTGTATTTAATTCTGATGCAATTTCTGTGTTTCATCGTGAATTAGAAGGTCTGGGGGATATAGTAAACCGGAAGTGAAGCATCGGAATCTATAACTAGTGCCACAGGAATGGTTCAAAACATAGTAAGAAGAGTCAGTCTCTTGTACTTAAGTCGGCATTGTGCGTTTTGTATTTAATTCCGATGCAATTTCTGTTTTTCATCGTCAATAAGAAGGTCCAAGGGATACAGTAAAACTGATGTCACACATCGGAACCTATAATTAGTGTCACAGGAATGGTTCAAAACGTAGACAGTAAGAAGAGTCAGTGTTCTGGTACTTAAGTCGGCATTGTGCCTTTTCTATTTAATTCCGATGCAATTTCAGTGTTTCAGTGTTTCAGTGTTGCAATACGAAGGTCAGAGGGATACAGTAAACCTGAAGTGAAGCATCGGAATCTATAACTAGTGTCACAGGAATGGTTCAAAACATAGTCAATAAGAAGAGTCAGTCTTCTTGTACTTAAGTAGGCATTGTGCCTTTTGTATTTTATTCCGATGCAATTTCTGTGTTTCATCGTCAACAAGAAGGTCAGAGGGATACAGTAAACCTGAAGTGAAGCATCGGAATCTATAACTAGTGTCACAGGAATGTTTCAAACCATAGTCGGTAAGAAGAGTCAGTCTTTTTGTACATAAGTCGGCATTGTGCCTTTTGAATTTAATTCCGATGCAATTTCAGTGTTTCATCGTCAATAAGAAGGTCCAAGGGATGTTGTAAACCTGAAGTGAAGCATTGGAATCTATAACTAGTGTCACAGGAATGGTTCAAAACATAGACAGTAAGAAGAGTCAGTCTTCTTGTACTTAAGTCGGAATTGTACCTTTCGTATTTAATTCCGATGCAATTTCTGAGTTTCACCGTCAATAAGAAGGTCAGAGGGATACAGTAAACCTGAAACATCGGAATCTATTACAAGTGTCACAGGAATGGTTCAAACATAGACAGTATGAAGAGTCAGTCTTCTTGTACTTATGTCGGCATTGTGCCTTTTGTATTTAATTCGGATGCAATCTCTGTGTTTCATCGTGAATAAGAAGGTCAGAGGGATATAGTAGACCCGAAGTGAAGCATCGGAATCTACAACTAGTGTCACAGGAATGGTTCAAAACATAGTCAGAAAGAAGAGTCAGTCTTCTTGTCCTTAAGTCGGCATTGTGCCTTTTGTATTTAATTCCGATGCAATATCTGTGTTTCATCGTCAACAAGAAGGTCCAGGGGATACAGTAAACCTGGAGTAAAGCATCGGAATCTATAACTAGTGTCACAGTATTTATTCAAGACATAGACAGTAAGAAGAGTCAGTCTTCTTGTACTTAAGCCGGCATTGTGCCTTTTGTATTAAATTCCGATGCAATTTCTGTGTTTCATCGTCAATAAGAAGGTCGAAGGAATACAGTAAAGCTGAAGTGAAGCATCGGAATCTATAACTAGTGTCACTGGAATGGATCAAAGTATAGACAGTAAGAAGAGTCAGTCTTCTTGTACTTAAGTCGGCATTGTGCCTTTTGTATTTAATTCCGATGCGATTTATGTGATTCATCGTCAATAAGAAGGTGCAAGGGAAACAGTAAACTTGAAGTGAGGCATCGGATTCTATAACTAGTGTCACAGAAATGGTTCAAAACATAGTCAGTAAGAAGTGTCGGTCTTCATGTACTTAAGTCGGCATTGTGCCTTTTGTATTGAATTCCGATGCAATTTCTGTGTTTCATCGTCAATAAGAAGGTCCAAGGGAAACACTAAACCTGAAGTGAAGCATCGGAATCCAAACTAGTGTCACGGGAATGGTTCAAAATTAGACAGTAAGAAGAGTCAGTCTTCTTGTACTTAAGTCGGCATTGTGCCTTTTCTATTTAATTCCGATGCAATTTCTGTGTTTCATCGTCAATAAGAAGGTCAGAGGGATGCAGTAAACCTGACGTGAAGCATGGGAATCTATAACTAGGGTCACAGGAATGGTTCAAAACATAGTCAGTAAGAAGAGTCAGTCTCTTGTACTTAAGTCGGCATTGTGCGTTTTGTATTTAAGTCCGATGCAATTTCTGTTTTTCATCGTCAATAAGAAGGTCCAAGGGATGCAGCAAAACTGAAGTCAAACATCGGAATCTATAACTAGTGTCACAGGAATGGTTCAAAACGTAGACAGTAAGAAGAGTCAGTCTTCTTGTACTTAAGTCGGCATTGTGCCTTTTCTATTTAATTCCGATGCAATTTCAGTGCTTCATCGTCGATACGAAGGTCAGAGGGATACAGTAAACCTGAAGTGAAGCATCGGAATCTATAACTAGTGTGACAGGAATGGTTCAAAACATAGTCAATAAGAAGAGCCAGTCTTCTTGTACTTAAATAGGCATTGTGCCTTTTGTATTTTATTCCGATGCAATTTCTGTGTTTCATCGTCAACAAGAAGGTCAGAGGGGTACAGTAAACCTGAAGTGAAGCATCGGAATCTATAACTAGTGCCACAGGAATGGTTCAAAACATAGTAAGAAGAGTCAGTCTCTTGTACTTAAGTCGGCATTGTGCGTTTTGTATTGAATGCCGATGCAATTTCTGTTTTTCATCGTCAATAAGAAGGTCCAAGGGATACAGTAAAACTGAAGTCAAACATCGGAATCTATAACTAGTGTCACAGGAATGGTTCAAAACGTAGACAGTAAGAAGAGTCAGTGTTCTGGTACTTAAGTCGGCATTGTGCCTTTTCTATTTAATTCCGATGCAATTTCAGTGTTTCAGTGTTTCAGTGTTTCAATACGAAGGTCAGAGGGATACAGTAAACCTGAAGTGAAGCATCGGAATCTATATCTAGTGTCACAGGAATGGTTCAAAGTATAGTCAATAAGAAGAGTCAGTCTTCTTGTACATAAGTAGGCATTGTGCCCTTTGTATTTTATTCCGATGCAATTTCTGTGTTTCATCGTCAACAAGAAGGTCAGAGGGATACAGTAAACCTGAAGTGAAGCATCGGAATCTATAACTAGTGTCACAGGAATGGTTCAAACATAGACAGTATGAAGAGTCAGTCTTCTTGTACTTATGTCGGCATTGTGCCTTTTGTATTTAATTCAGATGCAATCTCTGTGTCACATCGTGAATAAGAAGGTCAGAGGGATATAGTAGACCCGAAGTGAAGCATCGGAATCTACAACTAGTGTCACAGGAATGGTTCAAAACATAGTCAGAAAGAAGTGTCAGTCTACTTGTCCTTAAGTCGGTATTGTGCCTTTTGTATTTAATTCCGATGCAATATCTGTGTTTCATCGTCAACAAGAAGGTCCAGGGGATACAGTAAACCTGGAGTAAAGCATCGGAATCTATAACTAGTGTCACAGTATTGGTTCAAAACATAGACAGTAAGAAGAGTCAGTCTTCTTCTACTTAAGTCGGCATTGTGCCTTTTGTATTTAATTCCGATGCAATTTCTGTGTTTCATCGTCAATAAGAAGGTCGAAGGAATACAGTAAACCTGAAGTGAAGCATCGGAATCTATAACTAGTGTCACTGGAATGGATCAAAATATAGACAGTAAGAAGAGTCAGTCTTCTTGTACTGAAGTCGGCATTGTGCCTTTTGTATTTAATTCCGAAGGGATTTCTGTGATTCATCGTCAATAAGAAGGTGCAAGGGAAACAGTAAACTTGAAGTGAGGCATCGGACACTAAAACTAGTGTCACAGAAATGGTTCAAAACATAGTCAGTAAGAAGTGTCGGTCTTCATGTACTTAAGTCGGCATTGTGCCTTTTGTATTGAATTCCGATGCAATTTCTGTGTTTCATCGTCAATAAGAAGGTCCATGGGAAACACTAAACCTGAAGTGAAGCATCGGAATCTATAACTAGTGTCACGGGAATGGTTCAAAACATAGACAGTAGGAAGAGTCAGTCTTATTGTACTTAAGTCGGCATTGTGCCTTTTCTATTTAATTCCGATGCAATTTCTGTGTCTCATCGTCAATAAGAATGGCAGAGGGATACAGTAAACCTGACGTGAAGCATCGGAATCTATAACTAGTGTCACAGGAATGGTTCAAAACATAGTCAGTAAGAAGAGTCAGTCTCTTGTACTTAAGTCGGCATTGTGCGTTTTGTATTTAAGTCCGATGCAATTTCTGTTTTTCATCGTCAATAAGAAGGTCCAAGGGATACAGTAAAACTGAAGTCAAACATCGGAATCTATAACTAGTGTCACAGGAATGGTTCAAAACGTAGACAGTAAGAAGAGTCAGTCTTCTTGTACTTAAGTCGGCATTGTGCCTTTTCTATTTAATTCCGATGCAATTTCAGTGTTTCATCGTCGATACGAAGGTCAGAGGGATACAGTAAACCTGAAGTGAAGCATCGGAATCTATAACTAGTGTCACAGGAATGGTTCAAAACATAGTCAATAAGAAGAGTCAGTCTTCTTGTACTTAAGTAGGCATTGTGCCTTTTGTATTTTATTCCGATGCAAATTCTGTGTTTCATCGTCAACAAGAAGGTCAGAGGGGTACAGTAAACCTGAAGTGAAGCATCGGAATCTATAACTATTGACACAGGAATGTTTCAAACCATAGTCTGTTAGAAGAGTCAGTCTTTTTGTACATAAGTCGGCATTGTGCCTTCTGAATTTCATTCCGATGCAATTTCTGTGTTTCATCGTCAATTAGAATGTCCAAGGGATACAGTAATCCTGAAGTGAAGCATCTGAATCTATAACTAGTGTCACACGAATGGTTCAAAACATAGACAGTAGGAAGAGTCAGTCTCTTGTACTTAAGTCGGCATTGTGCCTTTTGTATTTAATTCCGATGCAATTTCTGTGTTTCATCGTCCATAAAGAGGTCCATGGGATACAGTAAAAATGAAGTCAAGCATCAGAATCTATAACTAGTGTCGCAGGAATGGTTCAAAACATAGACAGCAGGAAGAGTCAGTCTTCTTGTACTTCAGTCGGCATTGTGCCTTGTGTATTTAATTTCGTTGCAATTTCTGTGTTTCATCTACAATAAGCAGGTCCAAGGGATACAGTAAACCTGGAGTGTAGCATTGGAATCCATAACTAGTGTCACAGAGAATGGTTATAAACATAGACAGTAAGAAGAGTCGGTCTTCATGTACTTAAGTCGGCATTGTGCCTTTTGTATTTAATTCCGATGCAATTTCTGTGTTTCATCGTCAATACGAAGGTCCAAGAGATACAGTAAACCTGAACTGAAGCATCGGAATCCATAACTAGTGTCACAGGATTGGTTCAAAGCATAGTCAGTAAGAAGAGTCAGTCTTCTTGTACTTAAGTCGGCATTGTGCCTTTTGTATTTAATTCCGATGCAATTTCTGTGTTTCATCGTCAATAAGGTCAGAGGGATACAGTAAACGTGATGTGAAGGATGGGAATCTATAACTAGTGTCACAGGAATGGTTCAAAGCATAGTCAGTAAGAAGAGTCAGTCTTCTTGTACTTAAGTCGGCATTGTGCCTTTTGTATTTAATTCCGAAGCAATTTCTAAGTTTCATAGTCAATGAAAAGGTCAGAGTGATACAGTAAACTTGAAGTGAAGCATCGGAATCTATAACTAGTGTCACAGGAATGGTTCAAAACATTGTCAGTAAGAAGAGTCAGTCTTCTTCTTCTTAAGTCGGCATTGTGCATTTTCTATTTCATTCCGATCCAATTTCTGTGTTTCATCGGCAATAAGAAGGTCCAAGGAATATAGTAAACCTGGAGTGAAGAATCGGAATCTATAACTAGTGTCACAGGAATGGTTTAAAGCATAGAAAGTAAGAAGAGTCAGTCTTCTTGTCCATTTGTCGGCATTGTGCCTTATGTATTTAATTCCGATGCAATTTCTGTGTTTCAACGTCAATAAGAAGGTCCAAGGGATACAGTAAACGTGGAGTGTATCATCGGAATCTATAACTAGTGTCACAGAGAATGGTTAAAAACATAGACAGTAAGAAGAGACGGTCTTCATGTACTTAAGTCGGCATTGTGCCTTTTGTATTCAAATCCGATGCAATTTCTGTGTTTCATCGGCAATAAGGTCAGAGGGATACAGTAAACCTGAAGTGAAGCATCGGAATCTATAACTAGTGTCACAGGAATGGTTCAAAACATAGACAGTAGGAAGAGTCAGTCTTCTTCTACTTAAGTCGGCATTGTGCCTTTTGTATTTAATTCCGATGCAATTTCTGTGATTCATCGTCATTAAGAAGGTCAGAGGGATACAGTAAACCTGAAGTGAAGCATCGGAATCCACAACTAGTGTCATAGGAATGGCTCAAAGCATAGACAGTTGCAAGAGTCAGTCTTGTTGTACTTAAGCCGGCATTGTGCCTTTTGTGTTTAATTCCGATGCAATTTCTATGTTTCATTGTCAATTAGTAGGTCCAAGGTATACAGTAAACCTGAAGTAAAGCATAGGAATCTATAACTAGTGTCACACGAATGGTTCAAACTATAATCAGTAAGAACATCCAGTCTTCTTGTACTTAAAACGGTATTGTGCCTTTAGTATTTAATTCTGACGTAATTTCTGTGTTTCATCGTCAATAAGAAGGTCCAAGGGATTCAGTAAACCTGGAGTGAAGCATCGGAATATATAACTAGTGTCACAGGAATGGTTCAAAACATAACAGTAGGAAGAGTCTATCTTCTTGTACTTAAGTCGGCATTGTGTTTGTTCTGTTGAGTTCCGATCCAATTTCTGTGTTTCATCGTCAATAAAAAGGTCAGAGGGATACAGTAAACCTGAAGTGAAGCATCGGAATCTATAACTAGTGTCACAGGAATGGTTCAAAACATACTCAGCAAGAAGAGTCAGTCTTCTTGTACTTAAGTCGGCATTGTGCCTTTTGAATTAAATTCCGATGTAATTTCTATGTTTCATCGTCAATAAGAAGTTCCAAGGGATACAGTAAACCTGGAGTGTAGCATCGGAAACTATAAATAGTGTCAATGGAATGGTTCAAAACATAGACAGTAAGAAGAGTCAGTCTTCTTTTACATAAGTTGGCTTTGTGACTTTTGTATTTAATTCCGATGCAATTTCTGAGTTTCATCACCAATAAGAAGGTCAGAGGGATACAGTAAACCTGAAGTGAAGCATCGGAATCTATAACTAGTGTCACACTAATTGTTAAAAACATAGCCAGTAAGAAGAGTCAGTCTTCTTGTCCTTACATCGGCATTGTGCCTTTTGTATTTAATTCCGATGCAATTTCTGTGTTTCATCGTCAATAAGAAGGTCCAAGGGATATAGTAAACCTGGAGTGAAGCATCGGAATCTATAACTAGTGTCACAGGAATGGTTCAAAGCATAGACAGTAAGAAGAGTCAGTCTTCTTGTATTTAAGTCGGCATTGTGCCTTTTCTATTTAATTCCGATGAAATTTCTGTGTTTCATCGTCAATAAGAATGTCCAAGGGATACAGTAAACCTGAAGTGAAGCATCGGAATCTATAACTAGTGTCACAGGAATGGTTCCAACTCTAAGCAGTAAGAAGAGTCAGTCTTCTTGTACTTAAGTCGGCATTGTGCCTTTTCTATTTAATTCCGATGCAATTTCTGTGTTTCATCGTCAATACGAAGGTCCAAGGGATACAGTAAACCTGAAGTGAAGCATCGGAATCCATAACTAGTGTCACAGGATTGGTTCAAAGCATAGTCAGAAAGAAGAGTCAGTCTTCTTGTACTTAAGTCGGCATTGTGCCTTTTGTATTTAATTCCGATGCAATTTCTGTGTTTCATCGTCAATAAGGTCAGAGGGATACAGTAAACGTGATGTGAAGGATGGGAATCTATAACTAGTGTCACAGGAATGGTTCAAAGCATAGACAGTAAGAAGAGTCAGTCTTCTTGTATTTAAGTCGGCATTGTGCCTTTTCTATTTAATTCCGATGCAATTTCTGTGTTTCATCGTCAATACGAAGGTCCAAGAGATACAGTAAACCTGAAGTGAAGCATCGGAATCCATAACTAGTGTCACAGGATTGGTTCAAAGCATAGTCAGTAAGAAGAGTCAGTCTTCTTGTACTTAAGTCGGCATTGTGCCTTTTGTATTTAATTCCGATGCAATTTCTGTGTTTCATCGTCAATAAGGTCAGAGGGATACAGTAAACGTGATGTGAAGGATGGGAATCTATAACTAGTGTCACAGGAATGGTTCAAAGCATAGTCAGTAAGAAGAGTCAGTCTTCTTGTACTTAAGTCGGCATTGTGCCTTTTCTATTTAATTCCGATGCAATTTCTGTGTTTCATCGTCAATACGAAGGTCCAAGGGATACAGTAGAACTGAAGTCAAACATCGGAATCTATAACTAGTGTCACAGGAATGGTTCAAAACGTAGACAGTAAGAAGAGTCAGTGTTCTGGTACTTAAGTCGGCATTGTGCCTTTTCTATTTAATTCCGATGCAATTTCAGTGTTTCAGTGTTTCAGTGTTTCAATACGAAGGTCAGAGGGATACAGTAAACCTGAAGTGAAGCATCGGAATCTATAACTAGTGTCACAGGAATGGTTCAAAGTATAGTCAATAAGAAGAGTCAGTCTTCTTGTACTTAAGTAGGCATTGTGCATTTTGTATTTTATTCCGATGCAATTTCTGTTTTTCATCGTCAACAAGAAGGTCAGAGGGATACAGTAAACCTGAAGTGAAGCATCGGAATTTATAACTAGTGTCACAGGAATGTTTCAAACCATAGTCGGTAAGAAGAGTCAGTCTTTTTGTACATAAGTCGGCATTGTGCCTTTTGAATTTAATTCCGATGCTATTTCAGTGTTTCATCGTCAATAAGAAGGTCCAAGGGTTGCTGTAAACCTGAAGTGAAGCATTGGAATCTATAACTAGTGTCACAGGAATGGTTCAAAACATAGACAGTAAGAAGAGTCAGTCTTCTTGTACTTAAGTCGGCATTGTGCCTTTCGTACTTAATTCCGATGAAATTTCTGAGTTTCACCGTCAATAAGAAGGTCAGAGGGATACAGTAAACCTGAAACATCGGAATCTATTACAAGTGTCACAGGAATGGTTCAAACATAGACAGTATGAAGAGTCAGTCTTCTTGTACTTATGTCGGCATTGTGCCTTTTGTATTTAATTCGGATGCAATCTCTGTGTCACATCGTGAATAAGAAGGTCAGAGGGATATAGTAGACCCGAAGTGAAGCATCGGAATCTACAACTAGTGTCACAGGAATGGTTCAAAACATAGTCAGAAAGAAGAGTCAGTCTACTTGTCCTTAAGTCGGCATTGTGCCTATTCTATTTAATTCCGATGCAATTTCAGTGTTTCATCGTCGATACGAAGGTCAGAGGGATACAGTAAACCTGAAGTGAAGCATCGGAATCTATAACTAGTGTCACAGGAATGGTTCAAAACATAGTCAATAAGAAGAGTCAGTCTTCTTGTACTTAAGTAGGCATTGTGCCTTTTGTATTTTATTCCGATGCAATTTCTGTGTTTCATCGTCAACAAGAAGGTCAGAGGGGTACAGTAAACCTGAAGTGAAGCATCGGAATCTATAACAATTGTCACAGGAATGTTTCAAACCATAGTCTGTAAGAAGAGTCAGTCTTTTTGTACATAAGTCGGCATTGTGCCTTTTGAATTTCATTCCGATGCAATTTCTGTGTTTCATCGTCAATAAGAATGTCCAAGGGATACAGTAATCCTGAAGTGAAGCATCTGAATCTATAACTAGTGTCACACGAATGGTTCAAAACATAGACAGTAGGAAGAGTCCGTCACTTGTACTTAAGTCGGCATTGTGCCTTTTGTATTTAATTCCGATGCAATTTCTGTGTTTCATCGTCCATAAAGAGGTCCATGGGATACAGTAAAAATGAAGTCAAGCATTGGAATCTATAACTAGTGTCGCAGGAATGGTTCAAAACATAGACAGTAAGAAGAGTCAGTCTTCTTGTACTTAAGTACGCTTTGTGCCTTTTGTATTTAATTCCGATGCAATTTCTGTGTTTCATCGTCAATAAGAAGTTCAGAGAGATACAGTAAACCTGAAGTGAAGCATCGGAAACCAAAACTAGTGTCACAGGAATTTTTCAAAACATAGACAGCAGGAAGAGTCAGTCTTCTTGTACTTCAGTCGGCATTGTGCCTTGTGTATTTAATTTCGTTGCAATTTCTGTGTTTCATCTACAATAAGCAGGTCCAAGGGATACAGTAAACCTGGAGTGTAGCATTGGAATCTATAACTAGTGTCACAGAGAATGGTTAAAAACATAGACAGTAAGAAGAGTCGGTCTTCATGTACTTAAGTCGGCATTGTGCCTTTTGTATTTAATTCCGATGCAATTTCTAAGTTTCATAGTCAATGAAAAGTCAGAGTGATACAGTAAACTTGAAGTGAAGCATCGGAATCTATAACTAGTGTCACAGGAATGGTTCAAAACATAGTCAGTAAGAAGAGTCAGTCTTCTTCTCCTTAAGTCGGCATTGTGCATTTTCTATTTCATTCCGATCCAATTTCTGTGTTTCATCGGCAATAAGAAGGTCCAAGGAATATAGTAAACCTGGAGTGAAGAATCGGAATCTATAACTAGTGTCACAGGAATGGTTTAAAGCATAGAAAGTAAGAAGAGTCAGTCTTCTTGTCCATTTGTCGGCATTGTGCCTTATGTATTTAATTCCGATGCAATTTCTGTGTTTCAACGTCAATAAGAAGATCCAAGGGATACAGTAAACGTGGAGTGTATCATCGGAATCTATAACTAGTGTCACAGAGAATGGTTAAAAACATAGACAGTAAGAAGAAACGGTCTTCATGTACTTAAGTCGACATTGTGCCTTTTGTATTTAATTCCGATGCAATTTCTGTGATTCATCGTCATTAAGAAGGTCAGAGGGATACAGTAAACCTGAAGTGAAGCATCGGAATCTATAACTAGTGTCACAGGAATGGTTCAAAACATAGTCAGCAAGAAGAGTCAGTCTTCTTGTACTTAAGTCGGCATTTTGCCTTTTGTATTAAATTCCGATGTAATTTCTATGTTTCATCGTCAATAAGAAGGTCCAAGGGATACAGTAAACCTGGAGTGTAGCATCGGAAACTATAAGTAGTGTCAATGGAATGGTTCAAAACATAGACAGTAAGAAGAGTCAGTCTTCTTTTACATAAGTTGGCATTGTGACTTTTGTATTTAATTCCGATGCAATTTCTGAGTTTCATCACCAATAAGAAGGTCAGAGGGATACAGTAAACCTGAAGTGAAGCATCGGAATCTATAACTAGTGTCACAGGAATTGTTAAAAACATAGCCAGTAAGAAGAGTCAGTCTTCTTGTCCTTACATCGGCATTGTGCCTTTTGTATTTAATTCCGATGCAATTTCTGTGTTTCATCGTCAATAAGAAGGTCCAAGGGATATAGTAAACCTGGAGTGAAGCATCGGAATCTATAACTAGTGTCACAGGAATGGTTCAAAGCATAGACAGTAAGAAGAGTCAGTCTTCTTGTATTTAAGTCGGCATTGTTCCTTTTCTATTTAATTCCGATGAAATATCTGTGTTTCATCGTCAATAAGAATGTCCAAGGGATACAGTAAACCTGAAGTGAAGCATCGGAATCTATAACTAGTGTCACAGGAATGGTTCCAACTCTAAGCAGTAAGAAGAGTCAGTCTTCTTGTACTTAAGTAGGCATTGTGCCTTTTCTATTTAATTCCGATGCAATTTCTGTGTTTCATCGTCAATACGAACGTCCAAGGGATACAGTAAACCTGAAGTGAAGCATCGGAATCCATAACTAGTGTCACAGGATTGCTTCAAAGCATAGTCAGTAAGAAGAGTCAGTCTTCTTGTACTTAAGTCGGCATTGTGCCTTTTGTATTTAATTCCGAGGCAATTTCTGTGTTTCATCGTCAATAAGGTCAGAGGGATACAGTAAACGTGATGTGAAGGATGGGAATCTATAACTAGTGTCACAGGAATGGTTCAAAGCATAGACAGTAAGAAGAGTCAGTCTTCTTGTATTTAAGTCGGCATTGTGCCTTTTCTATTTAATTCCGATGCAATTTCTGTGTTTCATCGTCAATACGAAGGTCCAAGAGATACAGAAAACCTGAAGTGAAGCATCGGAATCCATAACTAGTGTCACAGGATTGGTTCAAAGCATAGTCAGTAAGAAGAGTCAGTCTTCTTGTACTTAAGTCGGCATTGTGCCTTTTGTATTTAATTCCGATGCAATTTCTGTGTTTCATCGTCAATAAGGTCAGAGGGATACAGTAAACGTGATGTGGAGGATGGGAATCTATAACTAGTGTCACAGGAATGGTTCAAAGCATAGTCAATAAGAAGAGTCAGTCTTCTTGTACTTAAGTCGGCATTGTGCCTTTTCTATTTAATTCCGATGCAATTTCTGTGTTTCATCGTCAATACGACGGTCCAAGGGATACAGTAAACCTGAAGTGAAGCATCGGAATCCATAACTAGTGTCACAGGATTGGTTCAAAGCATAGTCAGTAAGAAGAGTCAGTCTTCTTGTACTTAAGTCGGCATTGTGCCTTTTGTATTTAATTCCGATGCAATTTCTGTGTTTCATCGTCAATACGGTCAGAGGGATACAGTAAACGTGATGTGAAGGATGGGAATCTATAACTAGTGTCACAGGAATGGTTCAAAGCATAGTCAGTAAGAAGAGTCAGTCTTCTTGTCCTTAAGTCGGCAAAGCGCTTTTGTATTTAATTCCGATGCTATTTCTGTGTTTCATCGTCAATAAGAAGGTCCAAGGGATACAGTAAACCTGGAGTGTAGCATCGGAATCTATAACTAGTGTCACAGAGAATGGTTAAAGACATTGACAGTAAGAAGAATCGGTCTTCATGTACTTAAGACGGCTTTGTGCCCTTTGTATTTAATTCCGAAGCATTTTCTGTGTTTCATCGTCAATAAGACGGTACAAGGGATACTGTAAAACTGAAGTGAAGCATCGCAATCTATAACTAGTGTCACAGGAGTGGTTCAAAGATAGACAGTAAGAAGAGTCAGTCTTCTTGTACTTTAGTCGCAATTGTGTCTTTAGTATTTATTTCTGATGCAATTTCTGTGTTTCATCGTCAATAAGAAGGTCAGAGGGTACAGTAAACCTGGAGTGAAGCATCGGAATCTATAACTGGTGTCACAGTAATGGTTCAAAACATAAAAAGTAAGAAGAGTCAGTCTTCTTGTACTTAAGTCGGCATTGTGCCTTTTGTATTTAATTCCGATCCAATTTCTGTGTTTCATCGTCAATAAGAAGGTCCAAAGGATACAGTAAACCTGAAGTGAAGCATCGGAATCTATAACTAGTTTCACAGGAATGGTTCAAAACATAGACAGTAGGAAGAGTCAGCCTTCTTGTACTTAAGTCGGCATTGTGCCTTTTGTATTTAATTCCGATGCAATTTATGTGTTTCATCTTCATTAAGAAGGTCAGAGGGAAACAGTAAACCTGAAGTGAAGCATCGGAATCGACAACTAGTGTCACAGGAATGGTTCAAAACATAGACAGTAGGAAGAGTCAGTCTTGTTGTACTTAGGTCGGCATTGTGCCTTTTGTATTTAATTCCGATGCAATTTCTGTGTTTCACCGTCAATAAGAAGGTCAGAGGGATACAGTAAACCTGAAGTGAAGCATCGGAATCTATAACTAGTGTCACAGGAATGGTACAAACATAGACTGTAAGAAGAGTTCATCTTCTTGTACTTAAATCGTCATTGTGACATTTGTATTTAATTAACATTCAATTTCTGTGTTTCATCGTCAATAAGAAGGGCAGAGGGATACACTAAACCTGAAGTGAAGCATCGGAATCTATGACTAGTGTCACAGGAATGGTTCAAAACATACTCAGTAAGAAGAGTCAGTCTTCTTGTCCTTAAGTCGGCATTGTGCCTTTTGTATTTAATTCCGATGCAATTTCTGTGCCTCATCGTCAACAAGAAGGTCAGAGGGATACAGTAAACCTGGAGTGAAGCATCGGAACCTATAACTAGTGTCACAGTTTTGGTTCAAAACATAGACAGTAAGAAGAGTCAGTCTTCTTGTACTTATGTAGGCAATGTGACTTTTGTATTTAATTCCGATGCAATGTCTGTGTTTCATGGTCAATAAGAAGGTCCAAGGAATACAGTAAACCTGAAGTGAAGCATCGGAATCTATTACTAGAGTCACAGGAATGGTTCAAAACATAGTCAGTAAGAAGAGTCAGTCTTCTTGTCCTTAAGTCGGCATTGTGCCTTTTGTATTTAATTCCGATGCAATTTCTGTGATTCATCTTCAATAAGAATGTCCAAGTGATACAGTAAACCTGAAGTGAAGCATCGGACTCTATAACTAGTGTCACAGAATTGGTTCAAAACGGTGACAGTGGGAAGAGTCAGTCTTCTTGTACTTAGGTCGGCATTGTGCCCTTTGTATTTAATTCCGATGCAATTTCTGTGTTTCATCGTCAATAAGAAGGTCAGAGGTATACAGTAAACCTGAAATGAAGCATCGGAATCTATAAGTAGTTTCACAGGAATGGTTCAACACACAGTCAGTAAGAAGAGTCAGTCTTCTTTTCATTAGATCGGCATTTCGCCTTTTGTATTTAAAGCCGATGAAATGTCTGTGTTTCATCGGCAATAAGGTCAGAGGGATGCAGTAAACCTGAAGTGAAGCATCGAAATCTATAACTAGTGTCACAGGAATGGTTCAAAACATAGACAGTAGGAAGAGTCAGTCTTGTTGTACTTAGGTCGGCATTGTGCCTTTTGTATTTAATTTCGATGCAATATCTGTGTTTCACCGACAATAATAAGGTCAGAGGGATACAGTAAACCTGAAGCATCGGAATCTATAACTAGTGTCACAGGAATGGTACAAACATAGACAGTAAGAAGAGTCATTCTGCTTGTACTTAAGTCGTCATTGTGCCTTTCGTATTTAATTAATATGCAATTTCTGTGTTTCATCGTCAATAAGAAGGTCAGAGGGATACAGTAAACCTGAAGTGAAGCATCGGAATCCATGACTAGTGTCACAGGAATGGTTCAAAACATAGTCAGTAAGAAGATTCAGTCTTATTGTCCTTAAGTCGGCATTGTGCCTTTTGTATTTAATTCCAATGCAATATCTGTGTTTCATCGTCAACAAGAAGGTTCAGGGGATACAGTAAACCTGGAGTAAAGCATCGGAATCTATAACTAGTGTCACAGTATTGGTTAAAAGCATAGACAGTAAGAAGAGTCAGTCTTCTTGTACTTAAGTCGGCATTGTGCCTTTTGTATTTAATTCCGATGCAATTTCTGTGTTTCATCGTCAATAAGAAGGTCGAAGGAATACAGTAAACCTGAAGTGAAGCATCGGAATCTATAACTAGTGTCACTGGAATGGTTCAAAATATAGACAGTAAGAAGAGTCAGTCTTCTTGTACTTAAGTCGGCATTGTGCCTTTTGTATTTAATTCCGATGCGATTTCTGTGATTCATCGTCAATAAGAAGGTGCAAGGGAAACAGTAAACTTGAAGTGACGCATCGGACTCTATAACTGGTGTCACAGAAATGGTTCAAAACATAGTCAGTAAGAAGTGTCGGTCTTCATGTACTTAAGTCGGCATTATGCCTTTTGTATTGAATTCCGATGCAATTTCTGTGTTTCATCGTCAATAAGAACGGCAGAGGGATACAGTAAACCTGACGTGAAGCATCGGAATCTATAACTAGTGTCACAGGAATGGTTCAAAACATAGTCAGTAAGAAGAGTCAGTCTCTTGTACTTAAGTCGGCATTGTGCGTTTTGTATTTAAGTCCGATGCAATTTCTGTTTTTCATCGTCAATAAGAAGGTCCAAGGGATACAGTAAAACTGAAGTCAAACATCGGAATCTATAACTAGTGTCACAGGAATGGTTCAAATCGTAGACAGTAAGAAGAGTCAGTCTTCTTGTACTTAAGTCGGCATTGTGGCTTTTCTATTTAATTCCGATGCAATTTCAGTGTTTCATCGTCAATACGAAGGTCAGAGGGATACAGTAAACCTGAAGTGAAGCATCGGAATCTATAACTAGTGTCACAGGAATGGTACAAAACATAGTCAATAAGAAGAGTCAGTCTTCTTGTACTTAAGTAGGCATTGTGCCTTTTGTATTTTATTCCGATGCAATTTCTGTGTTTCATCGTCAATAAGAAGTTCAGAGAGATACAGTAAACCTGAAGTGAAGCATCGGAAACCAAAACTAGTGTCACAGGAATTTTTCAAAACATAGACAGCAGGATGAGTCAGTCTTCTTGTACTTCAGTCGGCATTGTGCCTTGTCTATTTAATTTCGTTGCAATTTCTGTGTTTCATCACCAATAAGCAGGTCCAAGGGATACAGTAAACCTGGAGTGTAGCATTGGAATCTATAACTAGTGTCACAGAGAATGGTTAAAAACATAGACAGTTAGAAGAGTCGGTCCTCATGTACTTAAGTCCGCATTGTGCCTTTTGTATTTAATTCCGATGCAATTTCTGTGTTTCATCGTCAATACGAAGGTCCAAGAGATACAGTAAACCTGAAGTTAAGCATCGTAATCCATAACTAGTGTCACAGGAGTGGTTCAAAGCATAGTCAGTAAGAAGAGTCAGTCTTCTTGTACTTAAGTCGGCATTGTGCCTTTTGTAATTAATTCCGATGCAATTTCTGAGTTTCATAGTCAATGAAAAGGACAGAGTGATACAGTAAACTTGAAGTGAAGCATCGGAATCTATAACTAGTGTCACAGGAATGGTTCAAAACATAGTCAGTAAGAAGAGTCAGTCTTCTTCTCCTTAAGTCGGCATTGTGCATTTTCTATTTCATTCCGATCCAATTTCTGTGTTTCATCGGCAATAAGGAGGTCCAAGGAATATAGTAAACCTGGAGTGAAGCATCGGAATCTATAACTAGTATCACAGGAATGGTTTAAAGCATAGAAAGTAAGAAGAGTCAGTCTTCTTGTCCATTCGTCGGCATTGTGCCATTTGTATTTAATTCCGATGCAATTTCTGTGTTTCAACGTCAATAAGAAGGTCCAAGGGATACAGTAAACGTGGAGTGTATCATCGGAATCTATAACTAGTGTCTCAGAGAATGGTTAAAAACATAGACAGTAAGAAGAGACGGTCTTCATGTACTTAAGTCGACATTGTGCCTTTTGTATTTAATTCCGATGCAATTTCTGTGTTTCATCGTCAATAAAAAGGTACAAGGGTTACAGTAAACCTGAAGTGAAGCATCGGAATCTATAACTAGTGTCACAGCAATGGTTCAAACATAGACAGTAAGAAGAGTCAATCTTCTTGTACTTAAGTCGGCATTGTGCCTTTTGTATTTATTTCCGATGCAATTTCTGTGTTTCATCGTCAATAAGAAGGTCAGAGGGATACAGTAAACCTGAAGTGAAGCATTTGAATCTATAACTAGTGTCACAGGAATGGTTCAAAACATAGTCAGTAAGAAGAGTCAGTCTTCTTGTCCTTAAGTCGGCATTGTGACTTTTGTATTTAATTCCGATGCAATATCTGTGTTTCATCGTCAATAAGTAGGTCCAAGGGATAGAGTAAACCTGGAGTGAAGCACCGGAATCTATAACTAGTGTCACAGTAACGGTTCAAAACATAGAAAGTAAGAAGAGTCAGTCTTCTTGTACTTAAGTCGGCATTGTGCCTTTTGTATTTAATTCCGATGCAATTTCTGTGTTTCATCGTCAATAAGAACGGCAGAGGGATACAGTAAACCTGACGTGAAGCATCGGAATCTATAACTAGTGTCACAGGAATGGTTCAAAACATAGTCAGTAAGAAGAGTCAGTCTCTTGTACTTAAGTCGGCATTGTGCGTTTTGTATTTAAGTCCGATGCAATTTCTGTTTTTCATCGTCAATAAGAAGGTCCAAGGGATACAGTAAAACTGAAGTCAAACATCGGAATCTATAACTAGTGTCACAGGAATGGTTCAAATCGTAGACAGTAAGAAGAGTCAGTCTTCATGTACTTAAGTCGGCATTGTGGCTTTTCTATTTAATTCCGATGCAATTTCAGTGTTTCATCGTCAATACGAAGGTCAGAGGGATACAGTAAACCTGAAGTGAAGCATCGGAATCTATAACTAGTGTCACAGGAATGGTACAAAACATAGTCAATAAGAAGAGTCAGTCTTCTTGTACTTAAGTAGGCATTGTGCCTTTTGTATTTTATTCCGATGCAATTTCTGTGTTTCATCGTCAATAAGAAGTTCAGAGAGATACAGTAAACCTGAAGTGAAGCATCGGAAACCAAAACTAGTGTCACAGGAATTTTTCAAAACATAGACAGCAGGATGAGTCAGTCTTCTTGTACTTCAGTCGGCATTGTGCCTTGTCTATTTAATTTCGTTGCAATTTCTGTGTTTCATCACCAATAAGCAGGTCCAAGGGATACAGTAAACCTGGAGTGTAGCATTGGAATCTATAACTAGTGTCACAGAGAATGGTTAAAAACATAGACAGTTAGAAGAGTCGGTCCTCATGTACTTAAGTCCGCATTGTGCCTTTTGTATTTAATTCCGATGCAATTTCTGTGTTTCATCGTCAATACGAAGGTCCAAGAGATACAGTAAACCTGAAGTTAAGCATCGTAATCCATAACTAGTGTCACAGGAGTGGTTCAAAGCATAGTCAGTAAGAAGAGTCAGTCTTCTTGTACTTAAGTCGGCATTGTGCCTTTTGTATTTAATTCCGATGCAATTTCTGAGTTTCATAGTCAATGAAAAGGACAGAGTGATACAGTAAACTTGAAGTGAAGCATCGGAATCTATAACTAGTGTCACAGGAATGGTTCAAAACATAGTCAGTAAGAAGAGTCAGTCTTCTTCTCCTTAAGTCGGCATTGTGCATTTTCTATTTCATTCCGATCCAATTTCTGTGTTTCATCGGCAATAAGGAGGTCCAAGGAATATAGTAAACCTGGAGTGAAGCATCGGAATCTATAACTAGTATCACAGGAATGGTTTAAAGCATAGAAAGTAAGAAGAGTCAGTCTTCTTGTCCATTCGTCGGCATTGTGCCATTTGTATTTAATTCCGATGCAATTTCTGTGTTTCAACGTCAATAAGAAGGTCCAAGGGATACAGTAAACGTGGAGTGTATCATCGGAATCTATAACTAGTGTCTCAGAGAATGGTTAAAAACATAGACAGTAAGAAGAGACGGTCTTCATGTACTTAAGTCGACATTGTGCCTTTTGTATTTAATTCCGATGCAATTTCTGTGTTTCATCGTCAATAAAAAGGTACAAGGGTTACAGTAAACCTGAAGTGAAGCATCGGAATCTATAACTAGTGTCACAGCAATGGTTCAAACATAGACAGTAAGAAGAGTCAATCTTCTTGTACTTAAGTCGGCATTGTGCCTTTTGTATTTATTTCCGATGCAATTTCTGTGTTTCATCGTCAATAAGAAGGTCAGAGGGATACAGTAAACCTGAAGTGAAGCATTTGAATCTATAACTAGTGTCACAGGAATGGTTCAAAACATAGTCAGTAAGAAGAGTCAGTCTTCTTGTCCTTAAGTCGGCATTGTGACTTTTGTATTTAATTCCGATGCAATATCTGTGTTTCATCGTCAATAAGTAGGTCCAAGGGATAGAGTAAACCTGGAGTGAAGCACCGGAATCTATAACTAGTGTCACAGTAACGGTTCAAAACATAGAAAGTAAGAAGAGTCAGTCTTCTTGTACTTAAGTCGGCATTGTGCCTTTTGTATTTAATTGCGATGCAATTTCTGTGCTTCATCGTCAATAAGAAGGTCCAAAGGATACAGTAAACCTGAAGTGAAGCATCGGACTCTGTAACTAGTGTCACAAAAATGGTTCAAAACATAGACAGTAGGAAGGGTCAGTCTTCTTGTACTTAAGTCGGCATTGTGGCTTTTGTATTTAATTCCGTTGTAATTTCTGTGTTTCTTCGTTAATAAGAATATCCAAGTTAAACAGTAAACCTGAAGTGAAGCATCGGAATCTATAACTAGTGCCACAGGAATGGTTCAATGTATAGACAGTAAGAAGAGTCAGTCTTCTTGTACTTAAGTCGACATTGTGGCTTTTGTATTTAATTCCGATGCAATATCTATGTTTCATCGTCAATAGGAAGGTCAGAGGGATACAGTAAACCTGAAGTGAAGCATCGTAATCTATAACTAGTTTCACAAGAATGGTTCAAACATAGTCAGTAATTAGAGTCAGTCTTCTTGTCCCTAAGTCGGCATTGTGCCTTTTGTATTTAAATCCGATGCAAATTTGTGTTTCGTCGGCAATAAGGTCAGAGGGACACAGTAAACCTGAAGTGAAGCATCGGAATCTATAACTAGTGTCACAGGAATGGTTCAAAACATAGACAGTCGGAAGAGTCAGTCTTCTTCTACTTAAGTCGGCATTGTGCCTTTTGTATTTAATTCCGATGCAATTTCTGTGATTCATCGTCATTAAGAAGGTCAGAGGGATACAGTAAACCTGAAGTGAAGCATCAGATCCACGACTAGTGTCATAGGAATGGCTCAATGCATAGACAGTTGGAAGAGTCAGTCTTGTTGTACTTAAGTCGGCATTGTGCCTTTTGTATTTAATTCCGATGCAATATCTATGTTTCATCGTCAATAAGAAGGTCCAAGGGATACAGTAAACCTGGAGTGTAGCATCGGAATCTATAACTAGTGTCACAGAGAATGGTTAAAGACATTGACAGTAAGAAGAGTCGGTCTTCATGTACTTAAGACGGCTTTGTGCCCTTTTTATTTAATTCCGATGCATTTTCTGTGTTTCATCGTCAATAAGACGGTACAAGGGATACGGTAAAACTGAAGTGAAGCATCGGAATCTATAACTTGTGTCACAGGAGTGGTTCAAACATAGACAGTAAGAAGAGTCAGTCTTCTTGTACTTTAGTCGCAATTGTGCCTTTTGTATTTAATTCTGATGCAATTACTGTGTTTCATCGTCAATAAGAAGGTCAGAGGCTACAGTAAACCTGGAGTGAAGCATCGGAATCTATAACTGGTGTCACAGTAATGGTTCAAAACATAGAAAGTAAGAAGAGTCAGTCTTCTTGTACTTAAGTCAGCATTGTGCCTTTTGTATTTAATTCCGATGTAATTTCTGTGATTCATCGTCAATAAGACGGTCCAAGGGATACAGTAAACATGAAGTGAAGCTTCGGATACTATAACTAGTGCCACACGAATGGTTCAAAAGATAGACAGTAAGAAGAGTCAGTCTCCTTGTACTTATGTCGGCATTGTGGCTTTTGTATATAATTCCGATGCAATTTCGGTGTTTCATCGTCAATAAGAAGGTCAGAGGTATACAGTAAACCTGAAGTGAAGCATCGGAATCTATAACTAGTTTCACAGGAATGGTTCAAAGCATAGTCAGTGAGAAGTGTTAGTCTTCTTTTCATTAGGTCGGCATTGCGCCTTTTGTATTTAAATCCGATGAAATGTCTGTGTTTTATCGGCAATAAGGTCAGAGGGATACAGTAAACCTGAAGTGAAGCATCGGAAACTATAACTAGTGTCACAGGAATGGTTCAAAACATAGACAGTAGAAAGAGTCAGGTTTCTTGTACTTAAGTCGGCATTGTGGCTTTTGTATTTAATTTCGATGCAATTTATGTGTTTCGTCATTAAGAAGGTCAGAGGGATACAGTAAACCTGAAGTGAAGCATCGGAATCCACAACTAGTGTCACAGGAATGGTTCAAAACATAGACAGTAGGAAGAGTCAGTCTTGTTGTACTTAGGTCGGCATTGTGCCTTTCGTATTTAATTCCGATGCAATTTCTGTGTTTCACCGACAATAATAAGGTCAGAGGGATACAGTAAACCTGAAGCATCGGAATCTATAACTAGTGTCACAGGAATGGTACAAACATAGACAGTAAGAAGAGTCAGTCTTCTTGTACTTAAGTCTCCATTGTGCCTTTCGTATTTAATTAATATGCAATTTCTGTGTTTCATCGTCAATAAGAAGGTCAGAGGGATACAGTAAACCTGAAGTGAAGCATCGGAATCCATGACTAGTGTCACAGGAATGGTTCAAAACATAGTCAGTAAGAAGATTCAGTCTTCTTGTCCTGAAGTCGGCATTGTGCCTTTTGTATTTAATTCCGTTGCAATTTCTGTATTTCATCGTCAACAAGAAGGTCCAAGGGATACAGTAAACCTGGAGTGAAGCATCGGAACCTATAACTGGTGTCACAGTATTGGTTCAAAACATAGACAGTAAGAAGAGTCAGTCTTCTTGTACTTATGTCGGCATTGTGCCTTTTGTATTTAATTCCGATGCAATTTCTGTGTTTCATCGACAATAAGAAGGTCCTAGGAATACAGTACACCTGAAGTGAAGCATCGGAATCTATAACTAGTGTCACAGTATTGGTTCAAACGTAGACAGTAAGAAGAGTCAGTCTTCTTGAACTTAAGTCGGCATTGTGGCTTTTGTCTTTAATTCCGATGCAATTTCTGTGTTTCATCGTCAATAAGAAGGTCAGAGGGATACAGCAAACCTGAAGTGAAGCATCGGAATCTATAACTAGAGTAAGAGGTATGGTTCAAAACATAGTCAGTAAGAAGAGTCAGTCTTTTTGTCCTTAAGTCGGCTTTGTGCCTTTTGTATTTAATTCCGATTCAATTTCTGATTTTCATCGGCATTAAGGTCAGTGGTATACACTAAACCTGAAGTGAAACATCGGAATCTATAACTAGTGTCACAGGAATGGTTCAAAACATAGACAGTAGGAAGAGTTAGTCTTCTTGTACTTAAGTCGGCATTGTGCCTTTTGTATTTAATTCCAATGCAATTTCTGTGTTTGATCGTCAATAAGAAGGTCCAAGGAATACAATAAATCTGAAGTGACGCATCGGAATCTATAACTAGTGTCACAGTATTGGTTCAAAACATAGACAGTAAGAAGAGTCAGTCTTCTTGTACTTAAGTCTGCATTGTGCCTTTAGTATTTAATTCCGATGGAATTTCTATGATTCATCTTCAATAAGAAGGTCCAAGTGATACAGCAAACCTGAAGTGAAGCATCGGACTCTATAACTAGTGTCACAGAATTGGTTCAAAACGTAGACAGTAGGAAGAGTCAGTCTTCTTGTACTTAGGTCGGCATTGTGCCCTTTGTATTTAATTCCGGTGCAATTTCTGTGTTTCATCGTCAATAAGAAGGTCCAAGGGAAACAGTAAACCTGAAGTGAAGCATCGGAATCCAAAACTAGTGTCACAGGATTGGTTCAAAACATAGACAGTAGGAAGAGTCAGTCTTCTTGTACTTAAGGCGGCATTGTGCCTTTTGTATTTAATCCTGATGCAATTTCTGTGTTTCATCGTCAATAAGATGGTCCAAGGTATAAAGTAAACCTGAAGTGAAGCATCGGACTCAATAACTAGTGTCACAGAATTGGTTCAAAACGTAGACAGTAGGAAGAGTCAGTCTTCTTGTACTTGAGTCGGCATTGTGCCCTATGTATTTAATTCCGATGCAATTTCTGTGTTTCATCGTCAATAAGAAGGTCCAAGGGATACAGTAAACCTGGAATCAAGCATCGGAATCTATAACTAGTGTCACAGGAATGGTTCAAAATATAGACAGTAAGAAGAGTCAGTCTTCTTGTACTTAAGTCGACATTGTGCCTTTTCTATTTAATTCCGATGCAATTTCTGTGTTTCATCGTCAATAAGACGGTCAGAGGTATACAGCAAACCTGAAGTGAAGCATCGAAATCTATAACTAGTGTAACAGGAATGGTTCAAATCATTGACAGTAAGAAGAGTCAGTCTTCTTGTACTTACGTAGGCAATGTGCCTTTTGTATTTTATTCCGATGCAATTTCTGAGTTTCATCGCCAATAAGAAGGTCCAAGGAATACAGTAAACCTGAAGTGAAGCATCGGAATCTATAACTAGTGTCACAGTATTGGTTCAAAACATCTACAGTAAGAAGAGTCAGTCTTCTTGTACTTATGTAGGGAATGTGCCTATTGTATTTAATTCCGATGCAATTTCTGTGTTTCATCGTCAATAAGACGGTCCAAGGAATACGGTAAACGTGAAATGAAGCATCGGAATCTATAACTAGTGTCACAGTATTGGTTCAAGACATAGACAGTAAGAAGACTCAGTCTTCTTGCACTTAAGTCGGCATTGTGGCTTTTGTATTTAATTCCGATGCAATTTCTGTGTTTCATCGTCAATAAGAAGGTCAGAGGGATACAGTAAACCTGAAGTGAAGCATCGGAATCTATAACTGGAGTCACAGGAATGTTTCAAAACATAGTCAGTAAGAAGAGTCAGTCTTCTTGTCCTTAAGTCGGCATTGTGCCTTTTGTATTTAATTCCGATGCAATTTCTGTGATTCATCTTCAATAAGAAGGTCCATGTGATACAGTAAACCTGAAGTGAAGCATCGGACTCTATAACTAGTGTCACAGAATTGGTTCATAACGTAGACAGTAGGAGAGTCAGTCTTCTTGTACTTAGGTCGGCATTGTGCCCTTTGTATTTAATTCCGATGCAATTTCTGTGTTTCATCGTCAATAAGACGGTCAGAGGTATACAGCAAACCTGAAGTGAAGCATCGAAATCTATAAGTAGTTTCACAGGAATGGTTCAAAATACAGTCAGTAAGAAGAGTCAGTCTTCTTTTCTTTAGGTCGGCATTGCGCCTTTTGTATTTAAATCCGATGAAATGTCTGTGTTTCATCGTCAATAAGGTCAGAGGGATACAGTAAACCTGAAGTGAAGCATCGGAATCTATAACTAGTGTCACAGGAATGGTTCAAAACATAGACAGTAGGAAGGGTCAGTCTTCTTGTACTTAAGTCGGCATTGTGCCTTTCGTATTTAATTAATATGCAATATCTGTGTTTCATCGTCAATAAGAAGGTCAGAGGGATACAATAAACCTGAAGTGACGCATCGGAATCTATAACTAGTGTCACAGTATTGGTTCAAAACATAGACAGTAAGAAGAGTCAGTCTTCTTGTACTTAAGTCGGCATTGTGCCTTTTGTATTTAAATCCGATGGAATTTCTGTGATTCATCTTCAATAAGAAGGTCCAAGTGATACAGTAAACCTGAAGTGAAGCATCGGACTCTATAACTAGTGTCACAGAATTGGTTCAAAACGTAGACAGTAGGAAGAGTCAGTCTTCTTGTACTTAGGTCGGCATTGTGCCCTTTGTATTTAATTCCGATGCAATTTCTGTGTTTCATCGTCAATAAGAAGGTCCAAGGGAAACGGTAAACCTGAAGTGAAGCATCGGAATCCAAAACTAGTGTCACAGGATTGGTTCAAAACATAGACAGTAGGAAGAGTCAGTCTTCTTGTACTTAAGTCGACATTGTGCCTTTTCTATTTAATTCCGATGCAATTTCTGTGTTTCATCGTCAATAAGAAGAACAGAGGGATACAGTAAACCTGAAGTGAAGCATCGGAATCTATAACTAGTGTAACAGGAATGGTTCAAACCATAGTCAGTAAGAAGAGTATGTCTTCTTGTACTTAAGTCGGCATTGTGCCTTTTGTATTTAATTCTGATGCAATTTCTGTGTTTCATCGTCAATAAGAAGGTCCACGGGATACAGTAAACCTGGGGTGTAGCATCGGAATCTATAACTAGTGTCACAGGAATGGTTCAAATCATTGACAGTAAGAAGAGTCAGTCTTCTTGTACTTATGTAGGCAATGTGCCTTTTGTATTTTTTTCCGATGCAATTTCTGAGTTTCATCGCCAATAAGAAGGTCCAAGGAATACAGTAAACCTGAAGTGAAGCATCGGAATCTATAACTAGTGTCACAGTATTGGTTCAAAACATAGACAGTAAGAAGAGTCAGTCTTCTTGTACTTATGTAGGGAATGTGACTTTTGTATTTAATTCCGATGCAATTTCTGTGTTTCATCGTCAATAAGAAGGTCCAAGGATTACAGTAAACGTGAAATGAAGCATCGGAATCTATAACTACTGTCACAGTATTGGTTCAAAACATAGACAGTAAGAAGACTCAGTCTTCTTGCACTTAAGTCGGCATTGTGGCTTTTGTATTTAATTCCGATGCAATTTCTGTGTTTCATCGTCAATAAGAAGGTCAGAGGGATACAGTAAACCTGAAGTGAAGCATCGGAATCTATAACTAGAGTCACAGGAATGGTTCAAAACATAGTCAGTAAGAAGAGTCAGTCTTCTTGTCCTTAAGTCGGCATTGTGCCTTTTGTATTTAATTCCGATGCAATTTCAGTGATTCATCTTCAATAAGAAGGTCCAAGTGATACAGTAAACCTGAAGTGAAGCATCGGACTCTATAACTAGTGTCACAGAATTGGTTCAAAACGTAGACAGTAGGAAGAGTCAGTCTTCTTGTACTTAGGTCGGCATTGTGCCCTTTGTATTTAATTCCGATGCAATTTCTGTGTTTCATCGTCAATAAGAAGGTCAGAGGTATACAGTAAACCTGAAGTGAAGCATCGGAATCTATAAGTAGTTTCACAGGAATGGTTCAAAACACAGTCAGTAAGAAGAGTCAGTCTTCTTTTCTTTAGGTCGGCATTGCGACTTTTGTATTTAAATCCGATGAAATGTCTGTGTTTCATCGTCAATAAGGTCAGAGGGATACAGTAAACCTGAAGTGAAGCATCGGAATCTATAACTAGTGTCACAGGAATGGTTCAAAACATAGACAGTAGGAAGAGTCAGTCTTCTTGTACTTAAGTCGGCATTGTGCCTTTTGTGTTTAATTTCGATGCAGTTTATGTGTTTCATCGTCATTAAGAAGGTCAGAGGGATACAGTAAACCTGAAGTGAAGCATCGGAATCCACAACTAGTGTCACAGGAATGGTTCAGAACATAGACAGTAGGAAGAGTCAGTCTTGTTGTACTTAGGTCGGCATTGTGCCTTTTGTATTTAATTCCGACGCAATTTCTGTGTTTCACCGTCAATAATATGGTCAGAGGGATACAGTAAACCTGAAGCATCGGAATCTATAACTAGTGTCACACGAATGGTACAAACATAGGCAGTAAGAAGAGTCAGTCTTCTTATACTTAAGTCGGCATTGTGCCTTTCGTATTTAATTAATTTGCAATATCTGTGTTTCATCGTCATTAAGAAGGTCAGAGGGATACAGTAAACCTGAAGTGAAGCATCGGAATCTATGACTAGTGTCACAGGAATGGTTCAAAACATAGTCAGTAAGAAGATTCAGTCTTCTTGTCCTTAAGTCGGCATTGTGCTTTTTGTATTTAATTCCGATGCAATTTCTGTGTTTCATCGTCAACATGAAGGTCCAAGGGATACAGTAAACCTGGAGTTAAGCATCGGAACCTATAACTGGTATAACAGTATTGGTTCAAAACATAGACTGTAAGAAGAGTCAGTCTTCTTGTACTTATGTCGGCATTGTGCCTTTTGTAATTAATTCCGATGCAATTTCTGTGTTTCATCGACAATAAGAAGGTCCTAGGAATACAGTAAACCTGAAGTGAAGCATCGGAATCTGTAACTAGTGTCACAGTATTGGTTCAAAACATAGACAGAAAGAAGAGTCAGTCTTCTTGTCCTTAAGTCGGCATTGTGCCTTTTGTATTTAATTCCGATTCAATTTCTGTTTTTCATCGGCAATAAGGTCAGTGGTATACACTAAACCTCAAGTGAAACATCGGAATCTATAACTAGTGTCACAGGAATGGTTCAAAACGTAGACAGTAGGAAGAGTCAGTCTCCTGTTACTTAAGTCGGCATTGTGCCTTTTGTATTTAATTTTGATGCAATTTCTGTGTTTCATCGTCAATAAGATGGTCCAAGGTATAAAGTAAACCTGAAGTGAAGCATCGGACTCAATAACTAGTGTCACAGAATTGGTTCAAAACGTAGACAGTAGGAAGAGTCAGTCTTCTTGTACTTAAGTCGGCATTGTGCCCTATGTATTTAATTCCGATGCAATTTCTGTGTTTCATCGTCAATAAGAAGGTCCAAGGGATACAGTAAACCTGGAATCAAGCATCGGAATCTATAACTAGTGTCACAGGAATGGTTCAAAACATAGACAGTAAGAAGAGTCAGTCTTCTTGTACTTAAGTCGACATTGTGCCTTTTCTATTTAATTCCGATGCAATTTCTGTGTTTCATCGTCAATAAGAAGGTCAGAGGGATACAGTAAACCTGAAGTGAAGCATCGGAATCTATAACTAGTGTAACAGGAATGGTTCAAACAATAGTCAGTAAGAAGAGTATGTCTTCTTGTACTTAAGTCGGCATTGTGCCTTTTGTATTTAATTCTGATGCAATTTCTGTGGTTCATCGTCAATAAGATGGTCCAAGGTATAAAGAAAACCTGAAGTGAAGCATCGGACTCAATAACTAGTGTCACAGAATTGGTTCAAAACATAGACAGTAGGAAGAGTCAGTCTTCTTGTACTTAAGTCGGCATTGTGCTCTATGTATTTAATTCCGATGCAATTTCTGTGTTTCATCGTCAATAAGAAGGTCCAAGGGATACAGTAAACCTGGAATCAAGCATCGGAATCTATAACTAGTGTCACAGGAATGGTTCAAATCATTGACAGTAAGAAGAGTCAGTCTTCTTGTACTTATGTAGGCAATGTGCCTTTTGTATTTTATTCCGATGCAATTTCTGAGTTTCATCGCCAATAAGAAGGTCCAAGGAATACAGTAAACCTGAAGTGAAGCATCGGAATCTATAACTAGTGTCACAGTATTGGTTCAAAACATAGACAGTAAGAAGAGTCAGTCTTCTTGTACTTATGTAGGGAATGTGCCTATTGTATTTAATTCCGATGCAATTTCTGTGTTTCATCGTCAATAAGAAGGTCCAAGGAATACAGTAAACGTGAAATGAAGCATCGGAATCTATAACTAGTGTCACAGTATTGGTTCAAAACATAGACAGTAAGAAGACTCAGTCTTCTTGCACTTAAGTCGGCATTGTGGCTTTTGTATTTAATTCCGATGCAATTTCTGTGTTTCATCGTCAATAAGAAGGTCAGAGGGATACAGTAAACCTGAAGTGAAGCATCGGAATCTATAACTGGAGTCACAGGAATGGTTCAAAACATAGTAAGTAAGAAGAGTCAGTCTTCTTGTCCTTAAGTCGGCATTGTGCCTTTTGTATTTAATTCCGATGCAATTTCTGTGATTCATCTTCAACAAGAAGGTCCAAATGATACAGTAAACCTGAAGTGAAGCATCGGACTCTATAACTAGTGTCACAGAATTGGTTCATAACGTAGACAGTAGGAAGAGTCAGTCTTCTTGTACTTAGGTCGGCATTGTGCCCTTTGTATTTAATTCCGATGCAATTTCTGTGTTTCATCGTCAATAAGACGGTCAGAGGTATACAGTAAACCTAAAGTGAAGCATCGGAATCTATAAGTAGTTTCACAGGAATGGTTCAAAATACAGTCAGTAAGAAGAGTCAGTCTTCTTTTCTTTAGGTCGGCATTGCGCCTTTTGTATTTAAATCCGATGAAATGTCTGTGTTTCATCGTCAATAAGGTCAGAGGGATACAGTAAACCTGAAGTGAAGCATCGGAATCTATAACTAGTGTCACAGGAATGGTTCAAAACATAGACAGTAGGAAGAGTCAGTCTTCTTGTACTTAAGTCGGCATTGTGCCTTTCGTATTTAATTAATATGCAATATCTGTGTTTCATCGTCAATAAGAGGGTCAGAGGGATACAATAAACCTGAAGTGACGCATCGGAATCTATAACTAGTGTCACAGTATTGGTTCAAAACATAGACAGTAAGAAGAGTCAGTCTTCTTGTACTTAAGTCGGCATTGTGCCTTTTGTATTTAAATCCGATGGAATTTCTGTGATTCATCTTCAATAAGAAGGTCCATGTGATACAGTAAACCTGAAGTGAAGCATCGGACTCTATAACTAGTGTCACAGAATTGGTTCAAAACGTAGACAGTAGGAAGAGTCAGTCTTCATGTACTTAGGTCGGCATTGTGCCCTTTGTATTTAATTCCGGTGCAATTTCTGTGTTTCATCGTCAATAAGAAGGTCCAAGGGAAACGGTAAACCTGAAGTGAAGCATCGGAATCCAAAACTAGTGTCACAGGATTGGTTCAAAACATAGACAGTAGGAAGAGTCAGTCTTCTTGTACTTAAGTCGACATTGTGCCTTTTCTATTTAATTTCGATGCAATTTCTGTGTTTCATCGTCAATAAGAAGGTCAGAGGGATACAGTAAACCTGAAGTGAAGCATCGGAATCTATAACTAGTGTAACAGGAATGGTTCAAACCATAGTCAGTAAGAAGAGTATGTCTTCTTGTACTTAAGTCGGCATTGTGCCTTTTGTATTTAATTCTGATGCAATTTCTGTGTTTCATCGTCAATAAGAAGGTCCAAGGGATACAGTAAACCTGGGGTGTAGCATCGGAATCTATAACTAGTGTCACAGGAATGGTTCAAATCATTGACAGTAAGAAGAGTCAGTCTTCTTGTACTTATGTAGGCAATGTGCCTTTTGTATTTTTTTCCGATGCAATTTCTGAGTTTCATCGCCAATAAGAAGGTCCAAGGAATACAGTAAACCTGAAGTGAAGCATCGCAATCTATAACTAGTGTCACAGTATTGGTTCAAAACATAGACAGTAAGAAGAGTCAGTCTTCTTGTACTTATGTAGGGAATGTGCCTTTTGTATTTAATTCCGATGCAATTTCTGTGTTTCATCGTCAATAAGAAGGTCCAAGGATTACAGTAAACGTGCAATGAAGCATCGGAATCTATAACTAGTGTCACAGTATTGGTTCAAAACATAGACAGTAAGAAGACTCAGTCTTCTTGCACTTAAGTCGGCATTGTGGCTTTTGTATTTAATTCCGATGCAATTTCTGTGTTTCATCGTCAATAAGAAGGTCAGAGGGATACAGTAAACCTGAAGTGAAGCATCGGAATTTATAACTAGAGTCACAGGAATGGTTCAAAACATAGTCAGTAAGAAGAGTCAGTCTTCTTGTCCTTAAGTCGGCATTGTGCCTTTTGTATTTAATTCCGATGCAATTTCTGTGATTCATCTTCAATAAGAAGGTCCAAGTGATACAGTAAACCTGAAGTGAAGCATCGGACTCTACAACTAGTGTCACAGAATTGGTTCAAAACGTAGACAGTAGGAAGAGTCAGTCTTCTTGTACTTAGGTCGGCATTGTGCCCTTTGTATTTAATTCCGATGCAATTTCTGTGTTTCATCGTCAATAAGAAGGTCAGAGGTATACAGTAATTCTGAAGTGAAGCATCGGAATCTATAAGTAGTTTCACAGGAATGGTTCAAAACACAGTCAGTAAGAAGAGTCTGTCTTCTTTTCTTTAGGTCGGCATTGCGCCTTTTGTATTTAAATCCGATGAAATGTCTGTGTTTCATCGTCAATAAGGTCAGAGGGATACAGTAAACCTGAAGTGAAGCATCGGAATCTATAACTAGTGTCACAGGAATGGTTCAAAACATAGACAGTAGGAAGAGTCAGTCTTCTTGTACTTAAGTCGGCATTGTGCCTTTTGTGTTTAATTTCGATGCAGTTTATGTGTTTCATCGTCATTAAGAAGGTCAGAAGGATACAGTAAACCTGAAGTGAAGCATCGGAATCCACAACTAGTGTCACAGGAATGGTTCAGAACATAGACAGTAGGAAGAGTCAGTCTTGTTGTACTTAGGTCGGCATTGTGCCTTTTGTATTTAATTCCGACGCAATTTCTGTGTTTCACCGTCAATAATATGGTCAGAGGGATACAGTAAACCTGAAGCATCGGAATCTATAACTAGTGTCACAGGAATGGTACAAACATAGGCAGTAAGAAGAGTCAGTCTTCTTGTACTTAAGTCGGCATTGTGCCTTTCGTATTTCATTAATATGCAATATCTGTGTTTCTTCGTCAATAAGAAGGTCAGAGGGATACAGTAAACCTGAAGTGAAGCATCGGAATCTATGACTAGTGTCACAGGAATGGTTCAAAACATAGTCAGTAAGAAGATTCATTCTTCTTGTCCTTAAGTCGGCATTGTGCCTTTTGTATTTAAACCCGATGCAATTTCTGTGTTTCATCGTCAACATGAAGGTCCAAGGGATACAGTAAACCTGGAGTTAAGCATCGGAACCTATAACTGGTATAACAGTATTGGTTCAAAACATAGACAGTAAGAAGAGTCAGTCTTCTTGTACTTATGTCGGCATTGTGCCTTTTGTATTTAATTCCGATGCAATTTCTGTGTTTCATCGACAATAAGAAGGTCCTAGGAATACAGTAAACCTGAAGTGAAGCATCGGAATCTGTAACTAGTGTCACAGTATTGGTTCAAAACATAGACAGAAAGAAGAGTCAGTCTTCTTGTCCTTAATCGGCATTGTGCCTTTTGTATTTAATTCCGATTCAATTTCTGTTTTTCATCGGCAATAAGGTCAGTGGTATACACTAAACCTCAAGTGAAACATCGGAATCTATAACTAGTGTCACAGGAATGGTTCAAAACGTAGACCGTCACTTCTGTTACTTAAGTCGGCATTGTGCCTTTTGTATTTAATTTTGATGCAATTTCTGTGTTTCATCGTCAATAAGAAGGTCCAAGGAATCCAATAAACCTGAAGTGAAGCATCGTAATCTATAACTAGTGTCACAGTATTGGTTCAAACCATAGACAGTAAGAAGAGTCGGTCTTCTTGTACTTAAGTCGGCATTGTACCTATTGTATTTAATTCCGATGGAAATTCTGTGATTCATCTTCAATAAGAAGGTCCAAGTGATACAGTAAACCTGAAGTGAAGCATCGGACTCTATAACTGGTGTCACAGAATTGGTTCAAATCGTAGACAGTAGGAAGAGTCAGTCTTCTTGTACTTAGGTCGGCATTGTGCCCTTTGTATTTAATTCCGATGCAATTTCTGTGTTTCATCGTCAATAAGAAGGTCCAAGGGAAACAGTAAACCTGAAGTGAAGCATCGGAATCAATAACTAGTGTCACAGGAATGGTTCAAAGCATAGACAGTAAGAAGAGTCAGTCTTCTTGTACTTAAGTCGGCATTGTGACTTTTGTATTTAATTCCGATGCAATTTCTGTGTTTCATCGTCAATAAGAAGGTCAGAGGGATACAGTAAACCTGAAGGGAAGCATCGGAATCCAAACCTAGTGTCACAGGAAAGGTTCAATACATAGACAGTAGGAAGAGTCAGTCTTCTTGTACTTAAGTTGGCATTGTGACTTTTGTATTTAGTTCCGATGCAATTTCTGTGTTTCATCGTCAATAAGATGGTCCAAGGTATAAA
The DNA here is from genome assembly GCF_023864345.2 of Schistocerca serialis cubense. Lineage (NCBI taxonomy): Eukaryota > Metazoa > Arthropoda > Insecta > Orthoptera > Acrididae > Schistocerca > Schistocerca serialis. Next base: position 978,422,393 of record NC_064641.1, on the reverse strand, counting down.
GTAAACCTGAAGTGAAGAATCGGACTCTATCACTAGTGTCACAGAATTGGTTCAAAACGTAGACAGTAGGAAGAGTCAGTCTTCTTGTACTTAAGTCGGCATTGTGCCCTTTGTATTTAATTCCGATGCAATTTCTGTGTTTCATCGTCAATAAGAATGTCCAAGGGATACAGTAAACCTGGAATGAAGCATCGGAATCTATAACTAGTGTCACAGGAATGGTTCAAAACATAGACAGTAAGAAGAGTCAGTCATCTTGTACTTAAGTCGACATTGAGACTTTTCTATTTAATTCCGATGCAATTTCTGTGTTTCATCGTCAATAAGAAGGTCAGAGGGATACAGTAAACCTGAAGTGAAGCATCGGAATCTATAACTAGTGTCACAGGAATGGTTCAAAACATAGTCAGTAAGAAGAGTTTGTCTTCTTGTACTTAAGTCGGCATTTTGCATTTTGTATTTAATTCCGATGCAATTTCTGTGTTTCATCGTCAATAAAAAGGTCCAAGGGATACAGTAAACCTGGAGTGTAGCATCGGAATCTATAACTAGTGTCACAGGAATGGTTCAAAGCATTGACAGTTAGAAGAGTCAGTCTTCGTGTACTTAATTCGGCATTTTGCCGTTTGTATTTCATTGCGATGCTATTTCTGTGTTTCATCGCCAATAAGAAGGTCCAAGGGATACAGTAACACCTGAAGTGAAGCATCGGAATCCATAACTAGTGTCACAGGAATGGTTAAAATCATTGTCAGTAAGAAGAGTTGGTTTTTAAGTACTGAAGTCGGCATTGTGCCTTTTGTATTTAATTCCGATGCGATTTCTGTGTTTCATCGTCAATAAGAAGGTCCAAGGGATACAGTAAACCTGAAGTGAAGCATCGGAATCTACAACTAGTGCCACAGAAATGGTTCAAAACATAGTCAGTATGAAGAGTCAGTCTTCTTGTACTTAAGTCGGCATTGTGCCTTTTCTATTTAATTCCGATGCAATCTCTGTGTTTCTTCGTCAATAAGGAGGTCAGAGGGATACAGTAAACCTGAAGAGAGGTATCGGAATCCTTAACTAGTGTCACAGGAATGGTTCAAAACATAGTCAGTAAGAAGAGTCAGTCTTCTTGTCCTTACATCGGCATTGTGCCTTTTGTATTTAATTCCGATGCAATTTCTGTGTTTCATCGTCAATAAGAAGGTCCAAGGGATATAGTAAACCTGGAGTGAAGCATCGGAATCTATAACTAGTGTCACAGGAATGGTTCAAAGCATAGACAGTAAGAAGAGTCAGTCTTCTTGTATTTAAGTCGGCATTGTTCCTTTTCTATTTAATTCCGATGAAATTTCTGTGTTTCATCGTCAATAAGAATGTCCAAGGGATACAGTAAACCTGAAGTGAAGCATCGGAACCTATAACTAGTGTCACAGGAATGGTTCCAACTCTAAGCAGTAAGAAGAGTCAGTCTTCTTGTACTTAAGTAGGCATTGTGCCTTTTCTATTTAATTCCGATGCAATTTCTGTGTTTCATCGTCAATACGAACGTCCAAGGGATACAGTAAACCTGAAGTGAAGCATCGGAATCCATAACTAGTGTCACAGGATTGGTTCAAAGCATAGTCAGTAAGCAGAGTCAGTCTTCTTGTACTTAAGTCGGCATTGTGCCTTTTGTATTTAATTCCGAGGCAATTTCTGTGTTTCATCGTCAATAAGGTCAGAGGGATACAGTAAACGTGATGTGAAGGATGGGAATCTATAACTAGTGTCACAGGAATGGTTCAAAGCATAGACAGTAAGAAGAGTCAGTCTTCTTGTATTTAAGTCGGCATTGTGCCTTTTCTATTTAATTCCGATGCAATTTCTGTGTTTCATCGTCAATACGAAGGTCCAAGAGATACAGAAAACCTGAAGTGAAGCATCGGAATCCATAACTAGTGTCACAGGATGGTTCAAAGCATAGTCAGTAAGAAGAGTCAGTCTTCTTGTACTTAAGTCGGCATTGTGCCTTTTGTATTTAATTCCGATGCAATTTCTGTGTTTCATCGTCAATAAGGTCAGAGGGATACAGTAAACGTGATGTGAAGGATGGGAATCTATAACTAGTGTCACAGGAATGGTTCAAAGCATAGTCAATAAGAAGAGTCAGTCTTCTTGTACTTAAGTCGGCATTGTGCCTTTTCTATTTAATTCCGATGCAATTTCTGTGTTTCATCGTCAATACGACGGTCCAAGGGATACAGTAAACCTGAAGTGAAGCATCGGAATCCATAACTAGTGTCACAGGATTGGTTCAAAGCATAGTCAGTAAGAAGAGTCAGTCTTCTTGTACTTAAGTCAGCATTGTGCCTTTTGTATTTAATTCCGATGCAATTTCTGTGTTTCATCGTCAATACGGTCAGAGGGATACAGTAAACGTGATGTGAAGGATGGGAATCTATAACTAGTGTCACAGGAATGGTTCAAAGCATAGTCAGTAAGAAGAGTCAGTCTTCTTGTCCTTAAGTCGGCAAAGCGCTTTTGTATTTAATTCCGATGCTATTTCTGTGTTTCATCGTCAATAAGAAGGTCCAAGGGATACAGTAAACCTGGAGTGTAGCATCGGAATCTATAACTAGTGTCACAGAGAATGGTTAAAGACATTGACAGTAAGAAGAATCGGTCTTCATGTACTTAAGACGGCTTTGTGCCCTTTGTATTTAATTCCGAAGCATTTTCTGTGTTTCATCGTCAATAAGACGGTACAAGGGATACTGTAAAACTGAAGTCAAGCATCGGAATCTATAACTAGTGTCACAGGAGTGGTTCAAAGATAGACAGTAAGAAGAGTCAGTCTTCTTGTACTTTAGTCGCAATTGTGTCTTTAGTATTTATTTCTGATGCAATTTCTGTGTTTCATTGTCAATAAGAAGGTCAGAGGGTACAGTAAACCTGGAGTGAAGCATCGGAATCTATAACTGGTGTCACAGTAATGGTTCAAAACATAAAAAGTAAGTAGAGTCAGTCTTCTTGTACTTAAGTCGGCATTGTGCCTTTTGTATTTAATTCCGATCCAATTTCTGTGTTTCATCGTCAATAAGAAGGTCCAATGGATACAGTAAACCTGAAGTGAAGCATCGGAATCTATAACTAGTTTCACAGGAATGGTTCAAAACATAGACAGTAGGAAGAGTCAGAATTCTTGTACTTAAGTCGGCATTGTGCCTTTTGTATTTAATTCCGATGCAATTTATGTGTTTCATCTTCATTAAGAAGGTCAGAGGGAAAAAGTAAACCTGAAGTGAAGCATCGGAATCCACAACTAGTGTCACAGGAATGGTTCAAAACATAGACAGTAGGAAGAGTCAGTCTTGTTGTACTTAGGTCGGCATTGTGCCTTTTGTATTTAATTCCGATGCAATTTCTGTGTTTCACCGTCAATAAGAAGGTCAGAGGGATACAGTAAACCTGAAGTGAAGCATCGGAATCTATAACTAGTGTCACAGGAATGGTACAAACATAGACAGTAAGAAGAGTTCATCTTCTTGTACTTAAATCGTCATTGTGACATTTGTATTTAATTAACATTCAATTTCTGTGTTTCATCGTCAATAAGAAGGGCAGAGGGATACACTAAACCTGAAGTGAAGCATCGGAATCTATGACTAGTGTCACAGGAATGGTTCAAAACATACTCAGTAAGAAGAGTCAGTCTTCTTGTCCTTAAGTCGGCATTGTGCCTTTTGTATTTAATTCCGATGCAATTTCTGTGCTTCATCGTCAACAAGAAGGTCCAAGGGATACAGTAAACCTGGAGTGAAGCATCGGAACCTATAACTAGTGTCACAGTTTTGGTTCAAAACATAGACAGTAAGAAGAGTCAGTCTTCTTGTACTTATGTAGGCAATGTGACTTTTGTATTTAATTCCGATGCAATGTCTGTGTTTCATGGTCAATAAGAAGGTCCAAGGAATACAGTAAACCTGAAGTGAAGCATCGGAATCTATTACTAGAGTCACAGGAATGGTTCAAAACATAGTCAGTAAGAAGAGTCAGTCTTCTTGTCCTTAAGTCGGCATTGTGCCTTTTGTATTTAATTCCGATGCAATTTCTGTGATTCATCTTCAATAAGAAGGTCCAAGTGATACAGTAAACCTGAAGTGAAGCATCGGACTCTATAACTAGTGTCACAGAATTGGTTCAAAACGGTGACAGTAGGAAGAGTCAGTCTTCTTGTACTTAGGTCGGCATTGTGCCCTTTGTATTTAATTCCGATGCAATTTCTGTGTTTCATCGTCAATAAGAAGGTCAGAGGTATACAGTAAACCTGAAATGAAGCATCGGAATCTATAAGTAGTTTCACAGGAATGGTTCAACACACAGTCAGTAAGAAGAGTCAGTCTTCTTTTCATTAGATCGGCATTGCGCCTTTTGTATTTAAATCCGATGAAATGTCTGTGTTTCATCGGCAATAAGGTCAGAGGGATGCAGTAAACCTGAAGTGAAGCATCGAAATCTATAACTAGTGTCACAGGAATGGTTCAAAACATAGACAGTAGGAAGAGTCAGTCTTCTTGTACTTAAGACGGCATTGTGCCTTTTGTATTTAATTCCGATGCAATTTATGTGTTTCATCGTCATTAAGAAGGTCAGAGGGATACAGTAAACCTGAAGTGAAGCATCGGAATCCACATCTAGTGTCACAGGAATGGTTCAAAACATAGACAGTAGGAAGAGTCAGTCTTGTTGTACTTAGGTCGGCATTGTGCCTTTTGTATTTAATTTCGATGCAATTTCTGTGTTTCACCGACAATAATAAGGTCAGAGGGATACAGTAAACCTGAAGCATCGGAATCTATAACTAGTGTCACAGGAATGGTACAAACATAGACAGTAAGAAGAGTCAGTCTTCTTGTACTTAAGTCGTAATTGTGCCTTTCGTATTTAATTAATATGCAATTTCTGTGTTTCATCGTCAATAAGAAGGTCAGAGGGATACAGTAAACCTGAAGTGAAGCATCGGAATCCATGACTAGTGTCACAGGAATGGTTCAAAACATAGTCAGTAAGAAGATTCAGTCTTATTGTCCTTAAGTCGGCATTGTGCCTTTTGTATTTAATTCCAATGCAATATCTGTGTTTCATCGTCAACAAGAAGGTTCAGGGGATACAGTAAACATGAAGTGAAGCATCGGAATCTATAACTAGTGTCACAGTATTGGTTAAAAGCATAGACAGTAAGAAGAGTCAGTCTTCTTGTACTTAAGTCGGCATTGTGCCTTTTGTATTTAATTCCGATGCAATTTCTGTGTTTCATCGTCAATAAGAAGGTCGAAGGAATACAGTAAACCTGAAGTGAAGCATCGGAATCTATAACTAGTGTCACTGGAATGGTTCAAAATATAGACAGTAAGAAGAGTCAGTCTTCTTGTACTTAAGTCGGCATTGTGCCTTTTGTATTTAATTCCGATGCGATTTCTGTGATTCATCGTCAATAAGAAGGTGCAAGGGAAACAGTAAACTTGAAGTGACGCATCGGAATCCATGACTAGTGTCACAGGAATGGTTCAAAACATAGTCAGTAAGAAGATTCAGTCTTATTGTCCTTAAGTCGGCATTGTGCCTTTTGTATTTAATTCCAATGCAATATCTGTGTTTCATCGTCAACAAGAAGGTTCAGGGGATACAGTAAACCTGGAGTAAAGCATCGGAATCTATAACTAGTGTCACAGTATTGGTTAAAAGCATAGACAGTAAGAAGAGTCAGTCTTCTTGTACTTAAGTCGGCATTGTGCCTTTTGTATTTAATTCCGATGCGATTTCTGTGATTCATCGTCAATAAGAAGGTGCAAGGGAAACAGTAAACTTGAAGTGACGCATCGGACTCTATAACTGGTGTCACAGAAATGGTTCAAAACATAGTCAGTAAGAAGTGTCGGTCTTCATGTACTTAAGTCGGCATTATGCCTTTTGTATTGAATTCCGATGCAATTTCTGTGTTTCATCGTCAATAAGAAGGTCCAAGGGAAACACTAAACCTGAAGTGAAGCATCGGAATCTATAACTAGTGTCACGGGAATGGTTCAAAACTTAGACAGTAGGAAGAGTCAGTCTTCTTGTACTTAAGTCGGCATTGTGCCTTTTCTATTTAATTCCGATGCAATTTCTGTGTTTCATCGTCAATAAGAACGGCAGAGGGATACAGTAAACCTGACGTGAAGCATCGGAATCTATAACTAGTGTCACAGGAATGGTTCAAAACATAGTCAGTAAGAAGAGTCAGTCTCTTGTACTTAAGTCGGCATTGTGCGTTTTGTATTTAAGTCCGATGCAATTTCTGTTTTTCATCGTCAATAAGAAGGTCCAAGGGATACAGTAAAACTGAAGTCAAACATCGGAATCTATATATAGTGCCACAGCAATGGTTCAAATCTTAGACAGTAAGAAGAGTCAGTCTTCTTGTACTTAAGTCGGCATTGTGGCTTTTCTATTTAATTCCGATGCAATTTCAGTGTTTCATCGTCAATACGGAGGTCAGAGGGATACAGTAAACCTGAAGTGAAGCATCGGAATCTATAACTAGTGTCACAGGAATGGTACAAAACATAGTCAATAAGAAGAGTCAGTCTTCTTGTACTTAAGTAGGCATTGTGCCTTTTGTATTTTATTCCGATGCAATTTCTGTGTTTCATCGTCAATAAGAAGTTCAGAGAGATACAGTAAACCTGAAGTGAAGCATCGGAAACCAAAACTAGTGTCACAGGAATTTTTCAAAACATAGACAGCAGGATGAGTCAGTCTTCTTGTACTTCAGTCGGCATTGTGCCTTGTCTATTTAATTTCGTTGCAATTTCTGTGTTTCATCACCAATAAGCAGGTCCAAGGGATACAGTAAACCTGGAGTGTAGCATTGGAATCTATAACTAGTGTCACAGAGAATGGTTAAAAACATAGACAGTAAGAAGAGTCGGTCCTCATGTACTTAAGTCCGCATTGTGCCTTTTGTATTTAATTCCGATGCAATTTCTGTGTTTCATCGGCAATACGAAGGTCCAAGAGATACAGTAAACCTGAAGTTAAGCATCGTAATCCATAACTAGTGTCACAGGAGTGGTTCAAAGCATAGTCAGTAAGAAGAGTCAGTCTTCTTGTACTTAAGTCGGCATTGTGCCTTTTGTATTTAATTCCGATGCAATTTCTGAGTTTCATAGTCAATGAAAAGGACAGAGTGATACAGTAAACTTGAAGTGAAGCATCGGAATCTATAACTAGTGTCACAGGAATGGTTCAAAACATAGTCAGTAAGAAGAGTCAGTCTTCTTCTCCTTAAGTCGGCATTGTGCATTTTCTATTTCATTCCGATCCAATTTCTGTGTTTCATCGGCAATAAGGAGGTCCAAGGAATATAGTAAACCTGGAGTGAAGCATCGGAATCTATAACTAGTATCACAGGAATGGTTTAAAGCATAGAAAGTAAGAAGAGTCAGTCTTCTTGTCCATTTGTCGGCATTGTGCCTTTTGTATTTAATTCCGATGCAATTTCTGTGTTTCATCGTCAATAAGAAGGTCAGAGGGATACAGTTAACCTGAAGTGAAGCATTTGAATCTATAACTAGTGTCACAGGAATGGTTCAAAACATAGTCAGTAAGAAGAGTCAGTCTTCTTGTCCTTAAGTCGGCATTGTGACTTTTGAATTTAATTCCGATGCAATATCTGTGTTTCATCGTCAATAAGTAGGTCCAAGGGATAGAGTAAACCTGGAGTGAAGCACCGGAATCTATAACTAGTGTCACAGTAACGGTTCAAAACATAGAAAGTAAGAAGAGTCAGTCTTCTTGTACTTAAGTCGGCATTGTGCCTTTTGTATTTAATTGCGATGCAATTTCTGTGCTTCATCGTCAATAAGAAGGTCCAAAGGATACAGTAAACCTGAAGTGAAGCATCGGACTCTGTAACTAGTGTCACAAAAATGGTTCAAAACATAGACAGTAGGAAGAGTCAGTCTTCTTGTACTTAAGTCGGCATTGTGGCTTTTGTATTTAATTCCGTTGTAATTTCTGTGTTTCATCGTTAATAAGAATATCCAAGTTAAACAGTAAACCTGAAGTGAAGCATCGGAATCTATAACTAGTGCCACAGGAATGGTTCAATGTATAGACAGTAAGAAGAGTCAGTCTTCTTGTACTTAAGTCGGCATTGTGGCTTTTGTATTTAATTCCGATGCAATATCTATGTTTCATCGTCAATAGGAAGGTCAGAGGGATACAGTAAACCTGAAGTGAAGCATCGTAATCTATAACTAGTTTCACAAGAATGGTTCAAACATAGTCAGTAATTAGAGTCAGTCTTCTTGTCCTTAAGTCGGAATTGTGCCTTTTGTATTTAAATCCGATGCAAATTCTGTGTTTCGTCGGCAATAAGGTCAGAGGGACACAGTAAACCTGAAGTGAAGCATCGGAATCTATAACTAGTGTCACAGGAATGGTTCAAAACATAGACAGTCGGAAGAGTCAGTCTTCTTCTACTTAAGTCGGCATTGTGCCTTTTGTATTTAATTCCGATGCAATTTCTGTGATTCATCGTCATTAAGAAGGTCAGAGGGATACAGTAAACCTGAAGTGAAGCATCAGATCCACGACTAGTGTCATAGGAATGGCTCAATGCATAGACAGTTGGAAGAGTCAGTCTTGTTGTACTTAAGTCGGCATTGTGCCTTTTGTATTTAATTCCGATGCAATATCTATGTTTCATCGTCAATAAGAAGGTCCAAGGGATACAGTAAACCTGGAGTGTAGCATTGGAATCTATAACTAGTGTCACAGAGAATGGTTAAAGACATTGACAGTAAGAAGAGTCGGTCTTCATGTACTTAAGACGGCTTTGTGCCCTTTGTATTTAATTCCGATGCATTTTCTGTGTTTCATCGTCAATAAGACGGTACAAGGGATACGGTAAAACTGAAGTGAAGCATCGGAATCTATAACTAGTGTCACAGGAGTGGTTCAAACATAGACAGTAAGAAGAGTCAGTCTTCTTGTACTTTAGTCGCAATTGTGCCTTTTGTATTTAATTCTGATGCAATTACTGTGTTTCATCGTCAATAAGAAGGTCAGAGGGTACAGTAAACCTGGAGTGAAGCATCGGAATCTATAACTGGTGTCACAGTAATGGTTCAAAACATAGAAAGTAAGAAGAGTCAGTCTTCTTGTACTTATGTCGGCATTGTGGCTTTTGTATATAATTCCGATGCAATTTCTGTGTTTCATCGTCAATAAGAAGGTCAGAGGTATACAGTAAACCTGAAGTGAAGCATCGTAATCTATAACTAGTTTCACAGGAATGGTTCAAAGCATAGTCAGTGAGAAGTGTTAGTCTTCTTTTCATTAGGTCGGCATTGCGCCTTTTGTATTTAAATCCGATGAAATGTCTGTGTTTTATCGGCAATAAGGTCAGAGGGATACAGTAAACCTGAAGTGAAGCATCGGAAACTATAACTAGTGTCACAGGAATGGTTCAAAACATAGACAGTAGAAAGAGTCAGGCTTCTTGTACTTAAGTCGGCATTGTGGCTTTTGTATTTAATTCCGATGCAATTTATGTGTTTCGTCATTAAGAAGGTCAGAGGGATACAGTAAACCTGAAGTGAAGCATCGGAATCCACAACTAGTGTCACAGGAATGGTTCAAAACATAGACAGTAGGAAGAGTCAGTCTTGTTGTACTTAGGTCGGCATTGTGCCTTTCGTATTTAATTCCGATGCAATTTCTGTGTTTCACCGACAATAATAAGGTCAGAGGGATACAGTAAACCTGAAGCATCGGAATCTATAACTAGTGTCACAGGAATGGTACAAACATAGACAGTAAGAAGAGTCAGTCTTCTTGTACTTAAGTCTCCATTGTGCCTTTCGTATTTAATTAATATGCAATTTCTGTGTTTCATCATCAATTAGAAGGTCAGAGGGATACAGTAAACCTGAAGTGAAGCATCGGAATCCATGACTAGTGTCACAGGAATGGTTCAAAACATAGTCAGTAAGAAGATTCAGTCTTCTTGTCCTTAAGTCGGCATTGTGCCTTTTGTATTTAATTCCGATGCAATTTCTGTATTTCATCGTCAACAAGAAGGTCCAAGGGATACAGTAAACCTGGAGTGAAGCATCGGAACCTATAACTGGTGTCACAGTATTGGTTCAAATCATAGACAGTAAGAAGAGTCAGTCTTCTTGTACTTATGTCGGCATTGTGCCTTTTGTATTTAATTCCGATGCAATTTCTGTGTTTCATCGACAATAAGAAGGTCCTAGGAATACAGTACACCTGAAGTGAAGCATCGGAATCTATAACTAGTGTCACAGTATTGGTTCAAACATAGACAGTAAGAAGAGTCAGTCTTCTTGAACTTAAGTCGGCATTGTGGCTTTTGTCTTTAATTCCGATGCAATTTCTGTGTTTCATCGTCAATAAGAAGGTCAGAGGGATACAGCAAACCTGAAGTGAAGCATCGGAATCTATAACTAGTGTCACAGTATTGGTTCAAAACATAGTCAGTAAGAAGAGTCAGTCTTTTTGTCCTTAAGTCGGCTTTGTGCCTTTTGTATTTAATTCCGATTCAATTTCTGATTTTCATCGGCAATAAGGTCAGTGGTATACACTAAACCTGAAGTGAAACATCGGAATCTATAACTAGTGTCACAGGAATGGTTCAAAACATAGACAGTAGGAAGAGTTAGTCTTCTTGTACTTAAGTCGGCATTGTGCCTTTTGTATTTAATTCCGATGCAATTTCTGTGTTTGATCGTCAATAAGAAGGTCCAAGGAATACAATAAATCTGAAGTGACGCATCGGAATCTATAACTAGTGTCACAGTATTGGTTCAAAACATAGACAGTAAGAAGAGTCAGTCTTCTTGTACTTAAGTCTGCATTGTGCCTTTTGTATTTAATTCCGATGGAATTTCTATGATTCATCTTCAATAAGAAGGTCCAAGTGATACAGCAAACCTGAAGTGAAGCATCGGACTCTATAACTAGTGTCACAGAATTGGTTCAAACGTAGACAGTAGGAAGAGTCAGTCTTCTTGTACTTAGGTCGGCATTGTGCCCTTTGTATTTAATTCCGGTGCAATTTCTGTGTTTCATCGTCAATAAGAAGGTCCAAGGGAAACAGTAAACCTGAAGTGAAGCATCGGAATCCAAAACTAGTGTCACAGGATTGGTTCAAAACATAGACAGTAGGAAGAGTCAGTCTTCTTGTACTTAAGTCGGCATTGTGCCTTTTGTATTTAATTCTGATGCAATTTCTGTGTTTCATCGTCAATAAGATGGTCCAAGGTATAAAGTAAACCTGAAGTGAAGCATCGGACTCAATAACTAGTGTCACAGAATTGGTTCAAAACGTAGACAGTAGGAAGAGTCAGTCTTCTTGTACTTAAGTCGGCATTGTGCCCTATGTATTTAATTCCGATGCAATTTCTGTGTTTCATCGTCAATAAGAAGGTCCAAGGGATACAGTAAACCTGGAATCAAGCATCGGAATCTATAACTAGTGTCACAGGAATGGTTCAAAATATAGACAGTAAGAAGAGTCAGTCTTCTTGTACTTAAGTCGACATTGTGCCTTTTCTATTTAATTCCGATGCAATTTCTGTGTTTCATCGTCAATAAGAAGGTCAGAGGGATACAGTAAACCTGAAGTGAAGCATCGGAATCTATAACTAGTGTAACAGGAATGGTTCAAATCATTGACAGTAAGAAGAGTCAGTCTTCTTGTACTTATGTAGGCAATGTGCCTTTTGTATTTTATTCCGATGCAATTTCTGAGTTTCATCGCCAATAAGAAGGTCCAAGGAATACAGTAAACCTGAAGTGAAGCATCGGAATCTATAACTAGTGTCACAGTATTGGTTCAAAACATAGACAGTAAGAAGAGTCAGTCTTCTTGTACTTATGTAGGGAATGTGCCTATTGTATTTAATTCCGATGCAATTTCTGTGTTTCATCGTCAATAAGACTGTCCAAGGAATACAGTAAACGTGAAATGAAGCATCGGAATCTATAACTAGTGTCACAGTATTGGTTCAAGACATAGACAGTAAGAAGACTCAGTCTTCTTGCACTTAAGTCGGCATTGTGGCTTTTGTATTTAATTCCGATGCAATTTCTGTGTTTCATCGTCAATAAGAAGGTCAGAGGGATACAGAAAACCTGAAGTGAAGCATCGGAATCTATAACTGGAGTCACAGGAATGGTTCAAAACATAGTCAGTAAGAAGAGTCAGTCTTCTTGTCCTTAAGTCGGCATTAAGCCTTTTGTATTTAATTCCGATGCAATTTCTGTGATTCATCTTCAATAAGAAGGTCCAAGTGATACAGTAAACCTGAAGTGAAGCATCGGACTCTATAACTAGTGTCACAGAATTGGTTCATAACGTAGACAGTAGGAAGAGTCAGTCTTCTTGTACTTAGGTCGGCATTGTGCCCTTTGTATTTAATTCCGATGCAATTTCTGTGTTTCATCGTCAATAAGACGGTCAGAGGTATACAGCAAACCTGAAGTGAAGCATCGAAATCTATAAGTAGTTTCACAGGAATGGTTCAAAATACAGTCAGTAAGAAGAGTCAGTCTTCTTTTCTTTAGGTCGGCATTGCGCCTTTTGTATTTAAATCCGATGAAATGTCTGTGTTTCATCGTCAATAAGGTCAGAGGGATACAGTAAACCTGAAGTGAAGCATCGGAATCTATAACTAGTGTCACAGGAATGGTTCAAAACATAGACAGTAGGAAGAGTCAGTCTTCTTGTACTTAGGTCGGCATTGTGCCCTTTGTATTTAATTCCGATGCAATTTCTGTGTTTCATCGTCAATAAGACGGTCAGAGGTATACAGCAAACCTGAAGTGAAGCATCGAAATCTATAACTAGTGTCACAGGAATGGTTCAAAACATAGACAGAAAGAAGAGTCAGTCTTCTTGTCCTTAAGTCGGCATTGTGCCTTTTGTATTTAATTCCGATTCAATTTCTGTTTTTCATCGGCAATAAGGTCAGTGGTATACACTAAACCTCAAGTGAAACATCGGAATCTATAACTAGTGTCACAGGAATGGTTCAAAACGTAGACAGTAGGAAGAGTCAGTCTCCTGTTACTTAAGTCGGCATTGTGCCTTTTGTATTTAATTTTGATGCAATTTCTGTGTTTCATCGTCAATAAGATGGTCCAAGGTATAAAGTAAACCTGAAGTGAAGCATCGGACTCAATAACTAGTGTCACAGAATTGGTTCAAAACGTAGACAGTAGGAAGAGTCAGTCTTCTTGTACTTAAGTCGGCATTGTGCCCTATGTATTTAATTCCGATGCAATTTCTGTGTTTCATCGTCAATAAGAAGGTCCAAGGGATACAGTAAACCTGGAATCAAGCATCGGAATCTATAACTAGTGTCACAGGAATGGTTCAAAACATAGACAGTAAGAAGAGTCAGTCTTCTTGTACTTAAGTCGACTTTGTGCCTTTTCTATTTAATTCCGATGCAATTTCTGTGTTTCATCGTCAATAAGAAGGTCAGAGGGATACAGTAAACCTGAAGTGAAGCATCGGAATCTATAACTAGTGTAACAGGAATGGTTCAAACCATAGTCAGTAAGAAGAGTATGTCTTCTTGTACTTAAGTCGGCATTGTGCCTTTTGTATTTAATTCTGATGCAATTTCTGTGGTTCATCGTCAATAAGATGGTCCAAGGTATAAAGAAAACCTGAAGTAGAGCATCGGACTCAATAACTAGTGTCACAGAATTGGTTCAAAACGTAGACAGTAGGAAGAGTCAGTCTTCTTGTACTTAAGTCGGCATTGTGCTCTATGTATTTAATTCCGATGCAATTTCTGTGTTTCATCGTCAATAAGAAGGACCAAGGGATACAGTAAACCTGGAATCAAGCATCGGAATCTATAACTAGTGTCACAGGAATGGTTCAAATCATTGACAGTAAGAAGAGTCAGTCTTCTTGTACTTATGTAGGCAATGTGCCTTTTGTATTTTATTCCGATGCAATTTCTGAGTTTCATCGCCAATAAGAAGGTCCAAGGAATACAGTAAACCTGAAGTGAAGCATCGGAATCTATAACTAGTGTCACAGTATTGGTTCAAAACATAGACAGTAAGAAGAGTCAGTCTTCTTGTACTTATGTAGGGAATGTGCCTATTGTATTTAATTCCGATGCAATTTCTGTGTTTCATCGTCAATAAGAAGGTCCAAGGAATACAGTAAACGTGAAATGAAGCATCGGAATCTATAACTAGTGTCACAGTATTGGTTCAAAACATAGACAGTAAGAAGACTCAGTCTTCTTGCACTTAAGTCGGCATTGTGGCTTTTGTATTTAATTCCGATGCAATTTCTGTGTTTCATCGTCAATAAGAAGGTCAGAGGGATACAGTAAACCTGAAGTGAAGCATCGGAATCTATAACTGGAGTCACAGGAATGGTTCAAAACATAGTAAGTAAGAAGAGTCAGTCTTCTTGTCCTTAAGTCGGCATTGTGCCTTTTGTATTTAATTCCGATGCAATTTCTGTGATTCATCTTCAACAAGAAGGTCCAAGTGATACAGTAAACCTGAAGTGAAGCATCGGACTCTATAACTAGTGTCACAGAATTGGTTCATAACGTAGACAGTAGGAAGAGTCAGTCTTCATGTACTTAGGTCGGCATTGTGCCCTTTGTATTTAATTCCGATGCAATTTCTGTGTTTCATCGTCAATAAGAAGGTCCAAGGGAAACGGTAAACCTGAAGTGAAGCATCGGAATCCAAAACTAGTGTCACAGGATTGGTTCAAAACATAGACAGTAGGAAGAGTCAGTCTTCTTGTACTTAAGTCGACATTGTGCCTTTTCTATTTAATTTCGATGCAATTTCTGTGTTTCATCGTCAATAAGAAGGTCAGAGGGATACAGTAAACCTGAAGTGAAGCATCGGAATCTATAACTAGTGTCACAGGAATGGTTCAAAACATAGACAGAAAGAAGAGTCAGTCTTCTTGTCCTTAAGTCGGCATTGTGCCTTTTGTATTTAATTCCGATTCAATTTCTGTTTTTCATCGGCAATAAGGTCAGTGGTATACACTAAACCTCAAGTGAAACATCGGAATCTATAACTAGTGTCACAGGAATGGTTCAAAACGTAGACAGTAGGAAGAGTCAGTCTCCTGTTACTTAAGTCGGCATTGTGCCTTTTGTATTTAATTTTGATGCAATTTCTGTGTTTCATCGTCAATAAGATGGTCCAAGGTATAAAGTAAACCTGAAGTGAAGCATCGGACTCAATAACTAGTGTCACAGAATTGGTTCAAAACGTAGACAGTAGGAAGAGTCAGTCTTCTTGTACTTAAGTCGGCATTGTGCCCTATGTATTTAATTCCGATGCAATTTCTGTGTTTCATCGTCAATAAGAAGGTCCAAGGGATACAGTAAACCTGGAATCAAGCATCGGAATCTATAACTAGTGTCACAGGAATGGTTCAAAACATAGACAGTAAGAAGAGTCAGTCTTCTTGTACTTAAGTCGACTTTGTGCCTTTTCTATTTAATTCCGATGCAATTTCTGTGTTTCATCGTCAATAAGAAGGTCAGAGGGATACAGTAAACCTGAAGTGAAGCATCGGAATCTATAACTAGTGTAACAGGAATGGTTCAAACCATAGTCAGTAAGAAGAGTATGTCTTCTTGTACTTAAGTCGGCATTGTGCCTTTTGTATTTAATTCTGATGCAATTTCTGTGGTTCATCGTCAATAAGATGGTCCAAGGTATAAAGAAAACCTGAAGTAGAGCATCGGACTCAATAACTAGTGTCACAGAATTGGTTCAAAACGTAGACAGTAGGAAGAGTCAGTCTTCTTGTACTTAAGTCGGCATTGTGCTCTATGTATTTAATTCCGATGCAATTTCTGTGTTTCATCGTCAATAAGAAGGACCAAGGGATACAGTAAACCTGGAATCAAGCATCGGAATCTATAACTAGTGTCACAGGAATGGTTCAAATCATTGACAGTAAGAAGAGTCAGTCTTCTTGTACTTATGTAGGCAATGTGCCTTTTGTATTTTATTCCGATGCAATTTCTGAGTTTCATCGCCAATAAGAAGGTCCAAGGAATACAGTAAACCTGAAGTGAAGCATCGGAATCTATAACTAGTGTCACAGTATTGGTTCAAAACATAGACAGTAAGAAGAGTCAGTCTTCTTGTACTTATGTAGGGAATGTGCCTATTGTATTTAATTCCGATGCAATTTCTGTGTTTCATCGTCAATAAGAAGGTCCAAGGAATACAGTAAACGTGAAATGAAGCATCGGAATCTATAACTAGTGTCACAGTATTGGTTCAAAACATAGACAGTAAGAAGACTCAGTCTTCTTGCACTTAAGTCGGCATTGTGGCTTTTGTATTTAATTCCGATGCAATTTCTGTGTTTCATCGTCAATAAGAAGGTCAGAGGGATACAGTAAACCTGAAGTGAAGCATCGGAATCTATAACTGGAGTCACAGGAATGGTTCAAAACATAGTAAGTAAGAAGAGTCAGTCTTCTTGTCCTTAAGTCGGCATTGTGCCTTTTGTATTTAATTCCGATGCAATTTCTGTGATTCATCTTCAACAAGAAGGTCCAAGTGATACAGTAAACCTGAAGTGAAGCATCGGACTCTATAACTAGTGTCACAGAATTGGTTCATAACGTAGACAGTAGGAAGAGTCAGTCTTCATGTACTTAGGTCGGCATTGTGCCCTTTGTATTTAATTCCGATGCAATTTCTGTGTTTCATCGTCAATAAGAAGGTCCAAGGGAAACGGTAAACCTGAAGTGAAGCATCGGAATCCAAAACTAGTGTCACAGGATTGGTTCAAAACATAGACAGTAGGAAGAGTCAGTCTTCTTGTACTTAAGTCGACATTGTGCCTTTTCTATTTAATTTCGATGCAATTTCTGTGTTTCATCGTCAATAAGAAGGTCAGAGGGATACAGTAAACCTGAAGTGAAGCATCGGAATCTATAACTAGTGTAACAGGAATGGTTCAAACCATAGTCAGTAAGAAGAGTATGTCTTCTTGTACTTAAGTCGGCATTGTGCCTTTTGTATTTAATTCTGATGCAATTTCTGTGTTTCATCGTCAATAAGAAGGTCCAAGGGATACAGTAAACCTGGGGTGTAGCATCGGAATCTATAACTAGTGTCACAGGAATGGTTCAAATCATTGACAGTAAGAAGAGTCAGTCTTCTTGTACTTATGTAGGCAATGTGTCTTTTGTATTTTTTTCCGATGCAATTTCTGAGTTTCATCGCCAATAAGAAGGTCCAAGGAATACAGTAAACCTGAAGTGAAGCATCGGAATCTATAACTAGTGTCACAGTATTGGTTCAAAACATAGACAGTAAGAAGAGTCAGTCTTCTTGTACTTATGTAGGGAATGTGCCTTTTGTATTTAATTCCGATGCAATTTCTGTGTTTCATCGTCAATAAGAAGGTCCAAGGATTACAGTAAACGTGCAATGAAGCATCGGAATCTATAACTAGTGTCACAGTATTGGTTCAAAACATAGACAGTAAGAAGACTCAGTCTTCTTGCACTTAAGTCGGCATTGTGGCTTTTGTATTTAATTCCGATGCAATTTCTGTGTTTCATCGTCAATAAGAAGGTCAGAGGGATACAGTAAACCTGAAGTGAAGCATCGGAATTTATAACTAGAGTCACAGGAATGGTTCAAAACATAGTCAGTAAGAAGAGTCAGTCTTCTTGTCCTTAAGTCGGCATTGTGCCTTTTGTATTTAATTCCGATGCAATTTCTGTGATTCATCTTCAATAAGAAGGTCCAAGTGATACAGTAAACCTGAAGTGAAGCATCGGACTCTATAACTAGTGTCACAGAATTGGTTCAAAACGTAGACAGTAGGAAGAGTCAGTCTTCTTGTACTTAGGTCGGCATTGTGCCCTTTGTATTTAATTCCGATGCAATTTCTGTGTTTCATCGTCAATAAGAAGGTCAGAGGTATACAGTAAACCTGAAGTGAAGCATCGGAATCTATAAGTAGTTTCACAGGAATGGTTCAAAACACAGTCAGTAAGAAGAGTCTGTCTTCTTTTCTTTAGGTCGGCATTGCGCCTTTTGTATTTAAATCCGATGAAATGTCTGTGTTTCATCGTCAATAAGGTCAGAGGGATACAGTAAACCTGAAGTGAAGCATCGGAATCTATAACTAGTGTCACAGGAATGGTTCAAAACATAGACAGTAGGAAGAGTCAGTCTTCTTGTACTTAAGTCGGCATTGTGCCTTTTGTGTTTAATTTCGATGCAGTTTATGTGTTTCATCGTCATTAAGAAGGTCAGAAGGATACAGTAAACCTGAAGTGAAGCATCGGAATCCACAACTAGTGTCACAGGAATGGTTCAGAACATAGACAGTAGGAAGAGTCAGTCTTGTTGTACTTAGGTCGGCATTGTGCCTTTTGTATTTAATTCCGACGCAATTTCTGTGTTTCACCGTCAATAATATGGTCAGAGGGATACAGTAAACCTGAAGCATCGGAATCTATAACTAGTGTCACAGGAATGGTACAAACATAGGCAGTAAGAAGAGTCAGTCTTCTTGTACTTAAGTCGGCATTGTGCCTTTCGTATTTCATTAATATGCAATATCTGTGTTTCATCGTCAATAAGAAGGTCAGAGGGATACAGTAAACCTGAAGTGAAGCATCGGAATCTATGACTAGTGTCACAGGAATGGTTCAAAACATAGTCAGTAAGAAGATTCATTCTTCTTGTCCTTAAGTCGGCATTGTGCCTTTTGTATTTAATTCCGATGCAATTTCTGTGTTTCATCGTCAACATGAAGGTCCAAGGTATACAGTAAACCTGGAGTTAAGCATCGGAACCTATAACTGGTATAACAGTATTGGTTCAAAACATAGACAGTAAGAAGAGTCAGTCTTCTTGTACTTATGTCAGCATTGTGCCTTTTGTATTTAATTCCGATGCAATTTCTGTGTTTCATCGACAATAAGAAGGTCCTAGGAATACAGTAAACCTGAAGTGAAGCATCGGAATCTGTAACTAGTGTCACAGTATTGGTTCAAAACATAGACAGAAAGAAGAGTCAGTCTTCTTGTCCTTAAGTCGGCATTGTGCCTTTTGTATTTAATTCCGATTCAATTTCTGTTTTTCATCGGCAATAAGGTCAGTGGTATACACTAAACCTCAAGTGAAACATCGGAATCTATAACTAGTGTCACAGGAATGGTTCAAAACGTAGACCGTCACTTCTGTTACTTAAGTCGGCATTGTGCCTTTTGTATTTAATTTTGATGCAATTTCTGTGTTTCATCGTCAATAAGAAGGTCCAAGGAATCCAATAAACCTGAAGTGAAGCATCGTAATCTATAACTAGTGTCACAGTATTGGTTCAAACCATAGACAGTAAGAAGAGTCGGTCTTCTTGTACTTAAGTCGGCATTGTACCTATTGTATTTAATTCCGATGGAATTTCTGTGATTCATCTTCAATAAGAAGGTCCAAGTGATACAGTAAACCTGAAGTGAAGCATCGGACTCTATAACTGGTGTCACAGAATTGGTTCAAATCGTAGACAGTAGGAAGAGTCAGTCTTCTAGTACTTAGGTCGGCATTGTGCCCTTTGTATTTAATTCCGATGCAATTTCTGTGTTTCATCGTCAATAAGAAGGTCCAAGGGAAACAGTAAACCTGAAGTGAAGCATCGGAATCAATAACTAGTGTCACAGGAATGGTTCAAAGCATAGACAGTAAGAAGAGTCAGTCTTCTTGTACTTAAGTCGGCATTGTGACTTTTGTATTTAATTCCGATGCAATTTCTGTGTTTCATCGTCAATAAGAAGGTCAGAGGGATACAGTAAACCTGAAGTGAAGCATCGGAATCCAAACCTAGTGTCACAGGAAAGGTTCAAAACATAGACAGTAGGAAGAGTCAGTCTTCTTGTACTTAAGTTGGCATTGTGCCTTTTGTATTTAGTTCCGATGCAATTTCTGTGTTTCATCGTCAATAAGATGGTCCAAGGTATAAAGTAAACCTGAAGTGAAGAATCGGACTCTATAACTAGTGTCACAGAATTGGTTCAAAACGTAGACAGTAGGAAGAGTCAGTCTTCTTGTACTTAAGTCGGCATTGTGCCCTTTGTATTTAATTCCGATGCAATTTCTGTGTTTCATCGTCAATAAGAATGTCCAAGGGATACAGTAAACCTGGAATGAAGCATCGGAATCTATAACTAGTGTCACAGGAATGGTTCAAAACATAGACAGTAAGAAGAGTCAGTCTTCTTGTACTTAAGTCGACATTGAGACTTTTCTATTTAATTCCGATGCAATTTCTGTGTTTCATCGTCAATAAGAAGGTCAGAGGGATACAGTAAACCTGAAGTGAAGCATCGGAATCTATAACTAGTGTCACAGGAATGGTTCAAAACATAGTCAGTAAGAAGAGTTTGTCTTCTTGTACTTAAGTCGGCATTTTGCATTTTGTATTTAATTCCGATGCAATTTCTGTGTTTCATCGTCAATAAAAAGGTCCAAGGGATACAGTAAACCTGGAGTGTAGCATCGGAATCTATAACTAGTGTCACAGGAATGGTTCAAAGCATTGACAGTTAGAAGAGTCAGTCTTCGTGTACTTAATTCGGCATTTTGCCGTTTGTATTTCATTGCGATGCAATTTCTGTGTTTCATCGCAAATAAGAAGGTCCAAGGGATACAGTAACACCTGAAGTGAAGCATCGGAATCCATAACTAGTGTCACAGGAATGGTTAAAATCATTGTCAGTAAGAAGAGTTGGTTTTTAAGTACTGAAGTCGGCATTGTGCCTTTTGTATTTAATTCCGATGCGATTTCTGTGTTTCATCGTCAATAAGAAGGTCCAAGGGATACAGTAAACCTGAAGTGAAGCATCGGAATCTACAACTAGTGCCACAGAAATGGTTCAAAACATAGTCAGTATGAAGAGTCAGTCTTCTTGTACTTAAGTCGGCATTGTGCCTTTTCTACTTAATTCCGATGCAATCTCTGTGTTTCATCGTCAATAAGGAGGTCAGAGGGATACAGTAAACCTGAAGAGAGGTATCGGAATCTATAACTAGTGTCACAGGAATGGTTCAAAACATAGTCAGTAAGAAGAGTCAGTCTTCTTGTACTTTAGTCGGCATTGTGCCCTTCATGTTTAATTCCGATGCAATTTCTGTGTTTCACCGTCAATAAGATGGTCAGAGGGATACAGTAAACCTGTAGTGAAGTATCCGAATCTATAACAAGTGTCACAGGAATTGTTGAAAAAATAGACAGTAAGAAGAGTCAGTCTTCTTGTACTTAAGTCGGCATTGTGCTTTTTGTATTTACTTCCGATGCAATTTCTGTGTTTCATCGTCAATAAGAAGGTCCAAGGGGTACAGTAAACCTGAAGTGAAGCATCGGAATCTATAACTAGTGTCACTGGAATGGTTCAAAGTATAGACAGAAAGAAGAGTCAATCTTCTTGTACTTAAGACGGCATTGTGCCTTTTGTATTTAATTCCGATGCAATTTCTGTGATTCATCGTCAATAAGAAGGTCCAAGAGATACAGTAAACCTGAAGTGAAGCATCGGACTCTATAACTAGTGTCACAGGAATGGTTCAAACATAGACAGTAAGAAGAGTCAGTCTTCTTGTACTTAAGTCGGCATTGTGCCTTTTGTATTTAATTCCGATGCAATTTCTGTGTTTCATCGTCAATAAGAATGTCAGAGGGATACAGTAAACCTGAAGTGAAGCATCGGAATCTATAACTAGTGTCACAGGAATTGTTCAAAAAATAGACAGTAAGAAGAGTCAGTCTTCTTGTACTTAAGTCGGCATTGTGCCTTTTGTATTTAGTTCCGATGCAATTTCTGTGTTTTATCGTCTATTAGAAGGTCAGAGGGATACAATAAACCTGGAGTGAAGCATCGGAATCTATAACTAATGTCACAGGGATGGTTCAAAACATTGACAGTAAGATGAGTCAGTCTTCTTGTACTTATGTCGGCATTGTGCCTTTTCTATTTAATTCAGATGCAATTTCTGTGTTTCATCGTCAATAAGAAGGTCAGAGGGATACAGTAAACCTGAAGTGAAGCATCGGAATCTATAACTAGTGTCACAGGAATTGTTTAAAAATAGACAGGAAGAAGAGTCAGTCTTCTTGTACTTAAGTCGGCATTGTGCGTTTTGTATTTAAATCCGATGCAATTTCTGTGTTTCATCGTCAATAAGAAGGTCAGAGGGATACAGTAAACCTGGAGTGAAGAATCGGAATCTATGACTAGTGTCACAGTGATGGTTCAAAACATAGACAGTAAGAAGAGTCAGTCTTCTTGTACTTAAGTCGGCATTGTGTTTTTTGTATTTACTTCCGATGCAATTACAGTGTTTCATCGTCAATAAGAAGGTCCAAGGGGTACAGTAAACCTGAAGTGAAGCATCGGAATCTATAACTAGTGTCACTGGAATGTTTCAAAATATAGACAGTGAGAAGAGTCAGTCTTCTTGTACATAAGTCGGGATTGTGCCTTTTGTATTTAATTCCGATGCAATTTCTGTGATTCATCGTCAATAAGATGGTCCAAGAGATACAGTAAACCTGAAGTGAAGCATCGGACTCTATTACTAGTGTCACAGAAATGGTTCAAAACATAGACAGTAGGAAAAGTCAGTCTTCTTGTACATAAGTCGGCTTTGTGCCTTTTGTATTTAATTCCGATGCAATTTCTGTGTTTCATCGTCAATAAGAAGGTCCAAGAGATACAGCAAACCTGAAGTGAAACATCGGAATCTATAACTAGTGTCACAGGAATGGTTCAAAACATAGACAGTAAGAAGAGTCAGTCTTCTTGTACTTAAGTTGACATTGTGCCTTTTCTATTTAATTCCGATGCAATTTCTGTGTTTCATCGTCTATAAGAAGGTCCAAGGGATACACTAAAACTGAAGTCAAGCATCGGAAACTATACCTAGAGTCACAGGATAGGTTCAAAACAAAGTAAGTAAGAAGAGTCAGTCTTCTTGTCCTTAAGTCGGCATTGTGCCTTTTGTATTTAATTCCGATGCAATTTCTTTGTTTCATCGTCAATAAGAAGGTCCAAGGGATACAGTAACCCTGGAGTGAAGCATCGGAATCTATAACTAGTGTCACAGGAATTGTTCAAAAAATAGACAGTAAGAAGAGTCAGTCCTCTTGTACTTAAGTCGGCATTGTGCCTTTTCTATTTAATTCCAATGCTATTTCTGTGTTTCACCGTCAATACCAAGGTACAAGGGATACAGTACATTTAAAGTGAAGCATCGGAATCTATAACTATTGTCGCAGGAATGGTTCAGACAGTTATCAATAATAAGAGTCAGTCTTCTTGTACTTAAGTCGGCATTGTGCCTTTTCTATTTCATTCCAATGCAATTTCTGTGTTTCATCGGCAATAAGAAGGTCCAAGGGATACAGTAAACTAGGAGTGAAGCATCGCAATCTATAACTAGTGTCACAGTGATGGTTCAAAACATAGACAGTAAGAAGAGTCAGTGTTCTTGTACTTAAGTCGGCATTGTGCTTTTTGTATTAACTTCCGATGCAATTTCTGTGTTTCATCGTCAATAAGAAGGTCCAAGGGGTACAGTAAACCTGAAGTGAAGCATCGGAATCTATAACTAGTGTCACTGGAATGGTTCAAAATATAGACAGTAACAAGAGTCAGTCTTCATGTACTTAAGTCGGCATTGTGCCTTTTGTATTTAATACCGATGCAATTTCTATGATTCGTCGTCAATAAGAAGGTCCAAGAGATACAGTAAACCTGGAGTGAAGCATCGGAATCTATAACTAATGTCACAGGGATGGTTCAAAACATAGACAGTAAGATGAGTCAGTCTTCTTGTACTTAAGTCGGCATTATGCCTTTTGTATTTAATTCCGATTCAATTTCTGTGTTTCATCGTCAATAGGAAGGTCAGAGGGATACAGGAAACCTGAAGTGAAGCATCGGAATCTATTGCTAGTGTCACAGGAAAGGTTCAAAACAGAAACAGTAAGAAGAGTCAGGCTTCTTGTCCTTAAGTCTGCATTGTGCCTTTTGTATTTAATTCCGATGCAATTTCTGTGTTTCATCGTCAATAAGAAGGTCAGAGGGATACAGTAAACCTGAAGTGAAGCATCGGAATCAATAACTAGTGTCACAGGATTTGTTCCAAAAATAGACAGTAAGAAGAGTCAGTCTTCTTGTACTTAAGTCGGCATTGTTCCTTTTGTATTTAATTCCGATGCAATTTCTGTGTTTCATCGTCAATACGAAGGTCAGAGGGATACAGTAAACCTGGAGTGAAGAATCGGAATCTATAACTAGTGTCACAGTGATGGTTCAAATCATAGACAGTAAGAAGCGTCAGTCTTCTTGTACTTAAGTCGGCATTGTGCTTTTTGTATTTACTTCCGATGCAATTTCTGTGTTTCATCGTCAATAAGAAGGTGCAAGGGGTACAGTAAACCTGAAGTGAAGCATCGGAATCTATAACTAGTGTCACTGGAATGGTTCAAAATATAGACAGTAAGAAGATTCAGTCTTCTTGTACTTAAGTCGGCATTGTGCATTTTGTATTTAATTCCGATGCAATTTCTGTGATTCATCGTCAATAATAAGGTCCATGAGATACAGTAAACCTGAACTGAAGCATCGGACTCTATAACTAGTGTCATAGGAATGGTTCAAACATAGACAGTAAGAAGAGTCAGTCTTCTTGTACTTAAGTCGGCATTGTGCCTTTTGTATTTAATTCCGATGCAATTTCTGTGTTTCATCGTCAATGTATGATTACATGATGATGGCGTCCTCTTGGGTAAAATATTCCGGAGGTAAAATAGTCCCCCATTCGGATCTCCGGGCGGGGACTACTCAAGACGACGTCGTTATCAGGAGAAAGAAAACTGGCGTTCTACGGATCGGAGCGTGGAATGTCAGATCCCTTAATCGGGCAGGTAGGTTAGAAAATTTAAAAAGGGAAAAGGATAGGTTGAAGTTAGATATAGTGGGAATTAGTGAAGTTCGGTGGCAGGAGGAACAAGACTTGTGGTCAGGTGACTACAGGGTTATAAACACAAAATCAAATAGGGGTAATGCAGGAGTAGGTTTAATAATGAATAGGAAAATAGGAATGCGGGTAAGCTACTACAAACAGCATAGTGAACGCATTATTGTGGCCAAGATAGATACGAAGCCCACACCTACTACAGTAGTACAAGTTTATATGCCAACTAGCTCTGCAGATGACGAAGAAATTGAAGAAATGTATGATGAAATAAAATAAATTACTCAGATTGTGAAGGGAGACGAAAATTTAATAGTCATGGGTGACTGGAATTCGAGTGTAGGAAAAGGGAGAGAAGGAAACATAGTAGGTGAATATGGATTGGGGGACAGAAATGAAAGAGGAAGCCGCCTGGTAGAATTTTGCACAGAGCACAACATAATCATAACTAACACTTGGTTTAAGAATCATGAAAGAAGGTTGTATACATGGAAGAACCCTGGAGATACTAAAAGGTATCAGGTAGATTATATAATGGTAAGACAGAGATTTAGGAACCAGGTTTTAAATTGTAAGACATTTCCAGGGGCAGATGTGGACTCTGACCACAATCTATTGGTTATGACCTGTAGATTAAAACTGAAGAAACTGGAAAAAGGTGGGAATTTAAGGAGATGGGATCTGGATAAACTAAAAGAACCAGAGGTTGTACAGAGATTCAGGGATAGCATAAGGGAGCAATTGACAGGAATGGGGGAAATAAATACAGAAGAAGAAGAATGGGTAGCTTTGAGGGATGAAGTAGTGAAGGCAGCAGAGGATCAAGTAGGTAAAAAGACGAGGGCTAGTAGAAATCCTTGGGTAACAGAAGAAATATTGGATTCAATTGATGAAAGGAGAAAATATAAAAATGCAGTAAGTGAAACAGGCAAAAAGGAATACAAACGTCTCAAAAAAGAGATTGACAGGAAGTGCAAAATGGCTAAGCGGGGATGGCTAGAGGACAAATGTGAGGATGTAGAGGCCTATCTCTCTAGGGGTAAGATAGATACCGCCTACAGGAAAATTAAAGAGACCTTTGGAGATAAGAGAACGACTTGTATGAATATCAAGAGCTCAGATGGAAACCCAGTTCTAAGCAAAGAAGGGAAAGCAGAAAGGTGGAAGGAGTATATAGAGGGTCTATACAAGGGCGATGTACTTGAGGACAATATTATGGAAATGGAAGAGGATGTAGATGAAGATGAAATGGGAGATATGATACTGCGTGAAGAGTTTGACAGAGCACTGAAAGACCTGAGTCGAAACAAGGCCCCCGGAGTAGACAATATTCCATTGGAACTACTGACGGCCGTGGGAGAGCCAGTCCTGACAAAACTCTACCATCTGGTGAGCAAGATGTATGAAACAGGCGAAATACCCTCAGACTTCAAGAAGAATATAATAATTCCAATCCCAAAGAAAGCAGGTGTTGACAGATGTGAAAATTACCGAACTATCAGCTTAATAAGTCACAGCTGCAAAATACTGACACGAATTCTTTACAGACGAATGGAAAAACTAGTAGAAGCCAACCTCGGGGAAGATCAGTTTGGATTCCGTAGAAACACTGGAACACGTGAGGCAATACTGACCTTACGACTTATCTTAGCAGAAAGATTAAGGAAAGGCAAACCTACGTTTCTAGGATTTGTAGACTTAGAGAAAGCTTTTGACAATGTTGACTGGAATACTCTCTTTCAAATTCTAAAGGTGGCAGGGGTAAAATACAGGGAGCGAAAGGCTATTTACAATTTGTACAGAAAACAGATGGCAGTTATAAGAGTCGAGGGACATGAAAGGGAAGCAGTGGTTGGGAAGGGAGTAAGACAGGGTTGTAGCCTCTCCCCGATGTTGTTCAATCTGTATATTGAGCAAGCAGTAAAGGAAACAAAAGAAAAATTCGGAGTAGGCATTAAAATTCATGGAGAAGAAATAAAAACTTTGAGGTTCGCCGATGACATTGTAATTCTGTCAGAGACAGCAAAGGACTTGGAAGAGCAGTTGAATGGAATGGACAGTGTCTTGAAAGGAGGATATAAGATGAACATCAACAAAAGCAAAACAAGGATAATGGAATGTAGTCTAATTAAGTCGGGTGATGCTGAGGTAATTAGATTAGGAAATGAGGCACTTAAAGTAGTAAAGGAGTTTTGCTATTTGGGGAGCAAAATAACTGATGATGGTCGAAGTAGAGAGGATATAAAATGTAGGCTGGCAATGGCAAGGAAAGCGTTTCTGAAGAAGAGAAATTTGTTAACATCCAGTATTTATTTAAGTGTCAGGAAGTCATTTCTGAAAGTATTCGTATGGAGTGTAGCCATGTATGGAAGTGAAACATGGACGATAAATAGTTTGGACAAGAAGAGAATAGAAGCTTTCGAAATGTGGTGCTACAGAAGAATGCTGAAGATTAGATGGGTAGATCACATAACTAATGAGGAAGTATTGAATAGGATTGGGGAGAAGAGAAGTTTGTGGCACAACTTGACCAGAAGAAGGGATCGGTTGGTAGGACATGTTCTGAGGCATCAAGGGATCACCAATTTAGTATTGGAGGGCAGCGTGGAGGGTAAAAATCGTAGAGGTAGACCAAGAGATGAATACACTAAGCAGATTCAGAAGGATGTAGGTTGCAGTAGGTACTGGGAGATGAAAAAGCTTGCACAGGATAGAGTAGCATGGAGAGCTGCATCAAACCAGTCTCAGGACTGAAGACCACAACAACAACAATATCGTCAATAAGGAGGTCAGAGGGATAGAGTAAACCTGAAGTGAAGCATCGGAATCTATAACTAGTGTCACAGGAATTGTTCAAAAAATAGACAGTAAGAAGAGTCAGTCTTCTTGTACTTAAGTCGGCATTGTGCCTTTTGTATTTAATTCCGATGCAATTTCTGTGTTTCATCGTCAATAAGAAGGTCAGAGGGATACAGTAAACCTGGAGTGAAGCATCGGAATCTATAACTAATGTCACAGGGATGGTTCAAAACATAGACAGTAACATGAGTCAGTCTTCTTGTACTTATGTCGGCATTGTGCCTTTTCCATTTAATTCCGATGCTATTTCTGTGTTTCATCGTCAATAAGAAGGTCAGAGGGATACAGTTAACCTGAAGTGAAGCATCGGAATCTATAACTAGTGTCACAGGAATGGTTCAAACATAGACAGTAAGATGAGACAGTCTTCTTGTACTTAAGTCGGCATTGTGCCTTTTGTATTTAATTCCGATGCAATTTCCGTGTTTCATCGTCAATAGGAAGGTCAGTGGGATACAGTAAACCTGAAGTGAAGCATCGGAATCTATAACTAGTGTCACAGGAATTGTTCAAAAAATAGACAGTAAGAAGAGTCAGTCTTCTTGTACTTAAGTCGGCATTGTTCCTGTTGTATTTAATTCCGATGCAATTTCTGTGTTTCATCGTCGATAAGAAGGTCAGAGGGATACAGTAAATCTGGAGTGAAGAATCGGAATCTATAACTAGTGTCACAGTGATGGTTGAAAACATAGACAGTAAGAAGAGTCAGTCTTCTTGTACTTAAGTCGGCATTGTGCTTTTTGTATTTACTTCCGATGCAATTTCTGTGTTTCATCGTCAATAAGAAGGTCCAAGGGGTACAGTAAACCTGAAGTGAAGCATCGGAATCTATAACTAGTGTCACTGGAATTGTTCAAAATATAGACAGTAAGAAGAATCAGTCTTCTTGTACTTAAGTCGGCATTGTGCCTTTTGTATTTAATTCCGATGCAATTTCTGTGATTCATCGTCAATAATAAGGTCCAAGAGATACAGTAAACCTGAAGTGAAGCATCGGACTCTATAACTTGTGTCACAGGAATGGTTCAAACATAGACAGTAAGAAGAGTCAGTCTTCTTGTACTTAAGTCGGCATTGTGCCTTTTGTATTTAATTCCGAATCAATTTCTGTGTTTCATCGTCAATAAGAAGGTCTGAGGGATACAGTAAACCTGAAGTGAAGCATCGGAATCTATAACTAGTGTCACAGGAATTGTTCAAAACATAGACAGTAAGAAGAGTCAGTCTTCTTGTACTTAAGTCGGCATTGTGCCTATTGTATTTAATTCCGATGCAATTTCTGTGTTTCATCGTCAATAAGAAGGTCAGAGGGATACAGTAAACCTGGAGTGAAGCATCGGAATCTATAACTAATGTCACAGGGATGGTTCAAAGCATAGACAGTAAGATGAGTCAGTCTTCTTGTACTTATGTCGGCATTGTGCCTTTTCTATTTAATTCCGATGCAATTTCTGTGTTTCATCGTCAATAAGAAGGTCAGAGGGATACAGTAAACCTGAAGTGAAGCATCGGAATCTGTAACTAGTGTCACAGGAATGGTTCAAACATAGACAGAAAGAAGAGACAGTCTTCTTGTACTTAAGTCGGCATTGTGCATTTTGTATTTAATTCCGATGCAATTTCCGTGTTTCATCGTCAATAAGAAGGTCAGAGGGATACAGTAAACCTGAAGTGAAGCATCGGAAACTATAACTAGTGTCACAGGAATTGTTCAAAAAATAGACAGTAAGAAGAGTCAGTCTTCTTGTACTTAAGTCGGCATTGTGCCTTATGTATTTAATTCCGACGCAATTTCTGTGTTTCATGGTCAATAAGAAGGTCAGAGGGATACAGTAAACCTGAAGTAAAGAATCGGAATCTAAAACTAGTGTCACAGGAATGGATCAAAACATAGACAGTAGGAAGAGTCAGTCTTCTTGTACATAAGTCGGCATTGTGCCTTTTGTATTTAATTCCGATGCAATTTCTGTGTTTCATCGTCAATAAGAACTTCCAAGGTATACAGTAAACCTGAAGTGAAGCATCGTAAACTATAACTAGTGTCACAGGAATGGTTCAAAGCATAATCAGTAAGAAGAGTCAGACTTCTTGTACATAAGTCGGCATTGTGCTTTTTCTATTTAATTCCGATGCAATTTCTCTGTTTCATCGTCAATAAGAACGTCCAAGGGATACAGTAAACCTGAAGTGAAGCATCGGAATCTATAACTAGTGTCACAGGAATGGTTCAAATTATAGACAGTAAGAAGAGTCAGTCTTTATGTACTTAAGACGACATTGTGCCTTTTCTATTTCATTCCGATGAAAATTCTGTGTTTCATCGTCAATAAGAAGGTCCAAGGGATACCCTAAAACTGAAGTCAAGCATCGGTACCTATACCTAGTGTCACAGGATTGGTTCAAAACAAAGTCAGTAAGAAGAATCAGTCTTCTTGTCCTTTAGTCGGCATTGTGTCTTTTGTATTTAATTCCGATGCAATTTCTGTGTTTCATCGCCAATAAGAAGGTCCAAGGGATACAGTAACCCTGGAGTGAAGCATCGGAATCTATAACTAGTGTCACAGGAATTGTTCAAAAAATAGACAGTAAGAAGAGTCAGTCTTCTTGTACTTAAGTCGGCATTGTGAGTTTTCTATTTAATTCCGATGCAATTTCTGTGTTTCATCGTCAATAAGAAGGACAGAGGGATACAGTAAACCTGAAGTGAAGCATCGGAATCTATAACTAGTGTCACAGGAATGGTTCAAAACATAGACAGTAAGAAGAGTCAGTCTTCGTGGACTAAAGTTGGAATTTTGCCTTTTGTATTTAATTCCAATGCTATTTCTGTGTTTCACCGTCAATAACAAGGCCCAAGGGATACAGTAAACCTGAAGTGAAGCATCGGAATCTATAACTATTGTCACTGGAATGGTTCAAACTATTATCAGTAAGAAGAGTCAGTCCTCTTGTACTTAAGTCGGCATTGTGCCTTTTCTATTTCATTCCGATGCAGTTTCTGTGTTTCATCGTCAATAAGAAGGTCCAAGCGATACAGTAAACCTGGAGTGAAGCATCGGAATCTATAACTAGTGTCACAGGAATGGTTCAAAAAATAGACAGTAAGAAGAGTCAGTCTTCTTGTACTTAAGTCGGCATTGTGCCTTTTGTATTTCATTCCGATGCAATTTCTGTGTTTCATCGTCAATAAGAAGGTCAGAGGGATGCAGTAAACCTGAAGTGAACCATCGGAATCTATAACTAGTGTCACAGGAATGGTTGAAACATAGACAGTTAGAAAAGTCAGTCTTCTTCTCCTTAAGTCGGCATTGTGCCTCTTGTATTTAATTCCGATGCAATTTCTGTGTTTCATCGTCAATAAGAAGGTCAGAGGGATACAGTCAACCTGAAGTGCGGCATCGGAATCTATAACTAGTGTCACAGGAATTGTTCAAAACATAGTCAGTAAGAAGAGTCAGTCTTCTTGTCCTTAAGTCGGCATTGTGCCTTTTGTATTTAATTCCGATGCAATTTCTGTGTTTCATCGTCAAAAAGAATGTCAGAGGGATACAGTATACCTGGAGTGAAGCATCGGAATCTATAACTAGTGACACACTAATGGTTCAAAACATAGACAGTAAGAAGAGTCAGTCTTCTTGTACTTAAGTCGGCATTGTGCCTTTTGTATTTAACTTCGATGCAATTTCTGTGTTTCATCGTCAATACGAAGGTCCAAGGAATACAGTAAACCTGAAGTGAAGCATCGGAATCTATAACTAGAGTCACTGGAATGGTTCAAAATATAGACAGTAAGAAGAGTCAGTCTTCTTGTACTTAAGTCGGCATTGTGCCTTTTGTATTTAATTCCGATGCAATTCCTGTGATACATCGTCAATAAGAAGGTCCAAGGGATACAGTAAACCTGAAGTGAAGCATCGGAATCTGTAACTAGTGTCACTGGAATGGTTCAAAATTTAGACAGTAAGAAGAGTCAGTCTTCTTGTACATAAGTCGGCATTGTGCCTTTTGTCTTTAATTCCGATGCAATTTCTGTGTTTCATCGGCAATAAGGTCAGAGGGATACAGTAAACCTGAAGTGAAGCATCGGAATCTATAACTAGAGTCACAGGAATTTTTCAAAACATAGTCAGTAAGAAGATTCAGTCTTCTTGTCCTTAAGTCGGCATTGTGAATTTTGTATTTAATTCGATGCAATTTCTGTGTTTCATCGGGAATAAGGTCAGAGGGATACAGTAAACCTGAAGTGAAGCATCGGAATCCAAAACTAGTGTCACAGGAATGGTTCAATACATAGACAGTGGGAAAAGTCAGTCTTATTGTACTTAAGTCGGCATTGTGCCTTTTGTATTTAATTCCGATGCAATTTCTGTGTTTAATCGTCAATAAGAAGGTCCAAGGTATACAGTAAACCTGAAGTGAAGCATCGGAATCTATAACTACTGTCACAGGAATGGTTCAAAACATACTCAGTAAGAAGAGTCAGTCTTCTTGTACATAAGTCGGCATTGTGCCTTTTGTATTTAATTCCGATGCAATTTCTGTGTTTCATCGTCAATAAGAAGGTCCAAGGGTTACAGTAAACCTAGAGTGAAGCATCGGAATCTATAACTAGTGTCACAGGAATGGTTCAAAACATAGACAGTAAGAAGAGTCAGTGTTCTTGTACTTATGTCGACATTGAGCATTTTCTATTTAATTCCGATGCAGTTTCTGTGTTTCATCGTCAACAAGAATGTCGAAGGTACACAGTAAACCTGAAGTAAAGCATCGGAGTCTATAACTAGTGTCACAGCAATGGTTCAAACTATAATCACTAAGAAGAGTCAGTCTACTTGTACTTAAGTCGGCATTGTGCCTTTTCTCTTTAATTCCAATGCAATTTCTGTGCTTCATCGTCAATAAGAAGGTCCAAGAGATACAGTAAACCTGGAGTGAAGCATCGGAATCTATAACTAGTGTCACAGGAATGGTTCAAAACATAGACAGTATGAAGAGTCAGTCTTCTTGTACTTAAGTCGGCATTGTGAGTTTTCTATTTAATTCCGATGCAATTTCTATGTTTCATCGTCAATATGTAGGTCAGTGGGATACAGTAAACCCGAAGTGAAGCATCGGAATCGATAACTAGTGTCACAGGAATGGTTCAAAACATAGACAGTAAGAAGAGTCAATCTTCGTGTACTAAAGTTAGCATTTTGCCTTTTGTATTTAATTTCAATGCTATTTCTGTGTGTCACCGTCAGTAACAAGGTCCAAGGGATACAGTAAACCTGAAGTGAAGCATCGGAAGCTATAACTTTTGTCACCGGAATGGTTCAAACTATTATCAGTAAGAAGAGTCAGTCTTCTTGTACTTAAGTCGGCATTGTGCCTTTTCTATTTCATTCCGATGCAGTTTCTGTGTTTCATCGTCAATAAGAAGGTCAGAGGGATACAGTAAACCTGAAATGAAGCATCGGATTCAATGACTAGTGTCACAGGAATGTTTCAAAACATAGACAGCAGGAAGAGTCAGTCTTCTTGTACTTAAGTCGGCATTGTGCCTTTTGTGTTTAATTCCGATGCAATTCCTGTGATTCATCGCCAATAAGAAGGTCCAAATGATACAGTAAAACTGAAGTGAAGCATCGGAATCTATAACTAGAGTCACAGGAATGTTTCAAAACGTAGTCAGTAAGAAGAGTCAGTCTTCTTGTCCTTAAGTCGGCATTGTGCCTTTTGTATATAATTCCGATGCAATTTCTGTGTTTCATCGGCAATAAGGTCAGAGGGATACAGTAAAGCTGAAGTGAAGCATCGGAATCTATAACTAGTGTCACAGGAATGGTTCAAAACATAGACAGTAGGAAGTGTCAGTCTTCTTGTACTTAAGTCGGCATTGTGCCTTTTGTATTTAATTCCGATGCAATTTCTGTGTTTCATTGTCAATAAGAAGGTCAGAGGGATACAGTATACCTGAGGTGAAGCATCGGAATCCAAAACTAGTGTCACAGGAATGGTTCAATACATAGACAGTAGGAAGAGTCTGTCTTCTTGTACTTAAGTCGGCATTGTGCCTTTTGTATTTAATTCCGATGCAATTTATGTGTTTCATCGTCAATAAGAAGGTACAAGGTATACAGTAAACCTGAAGTGAAGCATCGGAATCTATAACTAGTGTCACAGGAATGGTTCAAAACATAGTCAGTAAGAAGAGTCAGTCATCTTGTACTTAAGTCGGCATTGTGCCTTTTCTATTTAATTCCGATGAAATTTCTGTGTTTCATCGTCAATAAGAAGGTCCAAGGGTTACAGTAAACCTGTAGTGAAGCGTCGGAATCTATAACTAGTGTCACAGGAATGGTTCAAACATAGACAGTAAAAAGATTTAGTCTTCTTTTACTTAAGTCGACATTGTGCCTTTTCTATTTAATTCCGATGCAATTTCTGTGTTTCATCGTCAATACGAATGTCCAAGGTATACAGTAAACCTGAAGTAAAGCATCGGAATCTATAACTAGTGTCAAAGCAATGGTTCAAACTATAATCACTATGAAGAGTCAGTCTTCTTGTACTTAAGTCGGCATTGTGCCTTTTCTATTTAATTCCGATGCAATTTCTGTGTTTCATCGTCAATAAGCAGGTCCAACGTATACAGTAAACCTGGAGTGAAGCATCGGAATCTATAACTAGTGTCACAGGAATGGTTCAAAACATAGACAGTAAGAAGAGTCAGTCTTCTTGTACTTGAGTCGGCATTGTGAGTTTTCTATTTAATTCCGATGCATTTTCGGTGCTTCATCGTCAATAAGAAGGTCAGAGGGATACAGTAAACCTGAAGTGATGCATCGGAATCTGTAACTAGTGTCACAGCAATGGTTCAAACTATAATCACTAAGAAGAGTCAGTCTTCTTGTAATTAAGTCGGCATTGTACCTTTTCTATTTAATTCCGATGCAATTTCTGTGTTTCATCGTCAATAAGAAGGTCCAAGGTATACAGTAAACCCGGAGTGAAGCATCGGAATCTATAACTAGTGTCACAGGAATGGTTC
Source organism: Schistocerca serialis cubense (assembly GCF_023864345.2). Lineage (NCBI taxonomy): Eukaryota > Metazoa > Arthropoda > Insecta > Orthoptera > Acrididae > Schistocerca > Schistocerca serialis. The sequence continues at coordinate 978,387,439 of NC_064641.1, read as the reverse complement.
AAAACATAGACAGTAAGAAGAGTCAGTCTTCTTGTACTTAAGTCGACATTGAGCATTTTCTATTTAATTCCGATGCAATTTCTATGTTTCATCGTCAATAAGAATGTCGAAGGTATACAGTAAACCTGAAGTAAAGCATCGGAATCTATAACTAGTGTCACAGCAATGGTTCAAACTATAATCACTAAGAAGAGTCAGTCTTCTTGTACTTAAGTCGGCATTGTGCCTTTTCTATTTAATTCCGATGCAATTTCTGTGCTTCATCGTCAATAAGAAGGTCCAAGGGATACAGTAAACTTGGAGTGAAGCATCGGAATCTATAACTAGTGTCACAGGAATGGTTCAAAACATAGATAGTAGGAAGAGTCAGTCTTCTTGTACTTAAGTCGGCATTGTGAGTTTCTATTTAATTCCGATGCAATTTCTGTGTTTCATCGTCAATAAGTAGGTCAGAGGGATACAGTAAACCTGAAGTGAAGCACCGGAATCTATAACTAGTGTCACAGGAATGATTCAAAACATAGACAGTAAGAAAAGTCAATCTTCGTGTGCTAAAGTTAGCATTTTTCCTTTTGTATTTAATTTCAATGCTATTTCTGTGTGTCACCGTCAATAACAAGGTCCAAGGGATACAGTAAACCTGAAGTGAAGCATCGGAATCTATAACTATTGTCACCGGAATGGTTCAAACTATTATCAGTAACAACAGTCAGTCTTCTTGTACTTAAGTCGGCATTGTGCCTTTTCTATTTCATTCCGATGCAGTTTCTGTGTTTCATCGTCAATAAGAAGGTCAGAGGGATACAGTAAACCTGAAATGAAGCATCGGAATCTATTACTAGTGTCACAGGAATGGTTCAAAACATAGACAGTAGGAAGAGTCAGTCTTCTTGTACTTAAGTCGGCATTGTGCCTTTTGTGTTTAATTCCGATGCAATTCCTGTGATTCATCGTCAATAAGAAGGTCCAAGGGATACAGTAAATCTGAAGTGAAGCATCGGAATCTATAACTAGAGTCACAGGAATGTTTCAAAACATGGTCAGTAAGGAGAGTCGGTCTTCTTGTCCTTAAGTCGGCATTGTGCCTTTTGTATTTAATTCCGCTGCAATTTCTGTGTTTCATCGGCAATAAGGTCAGAGGGATACAGTACGGCTGAAGTGAAGCATCGGAATCTATAACTAGTGTCACAGGAATGGTTCAAAACATAGACAGTAGGAAGAGTCAGTCTTCTTGTACTTAAGTCGGCATTGTGCCTTTTGTATTTAATTCCGATGCAATTTCTGTGTTTCATTGTCAATAAGAAGGTCAGAGGGATACAGTATACCTGAGGTGAAGCATCGGAATCCAAAACTAGTGTCACAGGAATGGTTCAATACATAGACAGTATGAAGAGTCTGTCTTCTTGTACATAAGTCGGCATTGTGCCTTTTGTATTTAATTCCGATGCAATTTCTGTGTTTCATCGTCAATAAGAAGGTACACGGTATACAGTAAACCTGAAGTGAAGCATCGGAATCTATAACTAGTGTCACAGGAATGGTTCAAAACATAGTCAGTAAGAAGAGTCAGTCTTCTTGTACTTAAGTCGGCATTGTGCCTTTTCTATTTAATTCCGATGCAATTTCTGTGTTTCATCGTCAATAAGAAGGTCCAAGGGTTACGGTAAACCTGGAGTGAAGCGTCGGAATCTATAACTAGTGTCACAGGAATTTTTCAAACATAGACACTAAAAAGAGACAGTCTTCTTGTACTTAAGTCGACATTGTGCCTTTTCTATTTAATTCCAATGCAATTTCTGTGTTTCATCGTCAATAAGAATGTCCAAGGTATACAGTAAACCTGAAGTAAAGCATCGGAATCTATAACTAGTGTCAAAGCAATGGTTCAAACTATAAGCACTAAGAAGAGTCAGTCTTCTTGTACTTAAGTCGGCATTGTGCATTTTCTATTTATTCCGATGCAATTTCTGTGTTTCATCGTCAATAAGCAGGTCCAACGTATACAGTAAACCTGGAGAGAAGCATCGCAGTCTATAACTAGTGTCACAGGAATGGTTCAAAACATAGACAGTAAGAAGAGTCAGTCTTCTTGTACTTGAGTCGGCATTGTGAGTTTTCTATTTAATTCCGATGAATTTTCGGTGTTTCATCGTCAATAAGGTCAGAGGGATACAGTAAACCTGAAGTGAAGCATCGGAATCTGTAACTAGTGTCACAGGAATGGTTCAAACATAGTCAGTAAGAAGAGTCAGTATTCTTGTACTTAAGTCGGCATTGTGCATTTTCTATTTAATTCCGATGCAATTTCTGTGTTTCATCGTCAACAAGAAGGTCAGAGGGATACAGTAAACCTGAAGTGAAGCATCGGAATCTGTAACTAGTGTCACAGGAATGGTTCAAACATAATCAGTAAGAAGAGTCAGTCTTCTTGTACTAAAGTCGTCATTGTGCCCTTTGTATTTAATTACGATGCAATTTCTGTGTTTCATAGTCAATAAGAATGTCCAAGGTATACAGTAAACCGGAAGTAAAGCATCAGAATCTATAACTAGTGTCACAAAATGGTTCAAACTATAATCACTAAGAAGAGTCAGTCTTCCTTTACTTAAGTCGGCATTGTGCCTTTTCTATTTAATTCCGATGCAATTTCTGTGATTCATCGTCAATAAGAAGGTCCAAGGTATACAGTAAACCTGGAGTGAAGCATCGGAATCTATAACTAGTGTCACAGGAATGGTTCAAAACATAGACAGTAAGAAGAGTCAGTTTTCTTGTACTTGAGTCGGCATTGTGAGTTTTCTATTTAACTCCGAAGCAATTTCGGTATTTCATCGTCACTAAGGAGGTCAGAGGGATACGGTAAACCTGAAGTGAAGCATCGGAATCTGTAACTAGTGTCACAGGAATGGTTCGAACATAGTCAGTAAGAAGAGTCAGTCTTCTTGTAGTTATGTCGGCATTGTGCCTTTTCTATTTAATTCCGATGCAATTTCTGTGTTTCATCGTCAATAAGAAGGTCCAAGGGTTACAGTAAATGTAGAGTGAAGCATCGGAATCTATAACTAGTGTCACAGGAATGGTTCAAAACATAGACAGTAAGAAGAGTGAGTCTTCTTGTACTTAAGTCGACATTGTGCCTTTTCTATTTAATTCCGATGCAATTTCTATGTTTCATCGTCAATAAGAATGTCCAAGGTATACAGTAAACCTGAAGTAAAGCATCGGAATCTATAACTAGTGTCACAGCAATGGTTCAAACTATAATCACTAAGAAGAGTCAGTCTACTTGTACTTAAGTCGGCATTGTGCCTTTTCTATTTAATTCCGATGCAATTTCTGTTCTTCATCGTCAATAAGAAGGTCCAAGGGATACAGTAAACTTGGAGTGAAGCATCGGAATCTATAACTAGTGTCACAGGAATGGTTCAAAACATAGACAGTATGAAGAGTCAGTCTTCTTGTACTTAAGTCGGCATTGTGAGTTTCTATTTAATTCCGATGCAATTTCTGTGTTTCATCGTCAATAAGTAGGTCAGAGGGATACAGTAAACCTGAAGTGAAGCACCGGAATCTATAGCTAGTGTCACAGGAATGATTCAAAACATAGACAGTAAGAAAAGTCAATCTTCGTGTGCTAAAGTTAGCATTTTTCCTTTTGTATTTAATTTCAATGCTATTTCTGTGTGTCACCGTCAATAACAAGGTCCAAGGGATACAGTAAACCTGAAGTGAAGCATCGGAATCTATAACTATTGTCACCGGAATGGTTCAAACTATTATCAGAAAGAACAGTCAGTCTTCTTGTACTTAAGTCGGCATTGTGCCTTTTCTATTTCATTCCGATGCAGTTTCTGTGTTTCATCGTCAATAAGAAGGTCAGAGGGATACAGTAAACCTGAAATGAAGCATCGGAATCTATAACTAGTGTCACAGGAATGGTTCAAAACATAGACAGTAGGAAGAGTCAGTCTTCTTGTACTTAAGTCGGCATTGTGCCTTTTGTGTTTAATTCCGATGCAATTCCTGTGATTCATCGTCAATAAGAACGTCCAAGGGATACAGTAAATCTGAAGTGAAGCATCGGAATCTATAACTAGAGTCACAGGAATGTTTCAAAACATGGTCAGTAAGGAGAGTCGGTCTTCTTGTCCTTAAGTCGGCATTGTGCCTTTTGTATTTAATTCCGCTGCAATTTCTGTGTTTCATCGGCAATAAGGTCAGAGGGATACAGTACGGCTGAAGTGAAGCATCGGAATCTATAACTAGTGTCACAGGAATGGTTCAAAACATAGACAGTAGGAAGAGTCAGTCTTCTTGTGCTTAAGTCAGCATTGTGCCATTTGTATTTAATTCCGATGCAATTTCTGTGTTTCATCGTCAATAAGAATTTCCAAGGTATACAGTAAACCTGAAGTAAAGCATCGGAATCTATAACTAGTGTGACAGCAATGGTTCAAACTATAATCACTAAGAAGAGTCAGTCTTCTTGTACTTAAGTCGGCATTGTGCCTTTTCTATTTAATTCCGATGCAATTTCTGTGTTTCATCGGTAATAAGGTCAGAGGGATACAGTAAACCTGAAGTGAAGCATCGGAATCTATAACTAGTGTCACAGGAATGGTTCAAAACATAGACAGTAGGAAGAGTCAGTCTTCTTGTGCTTAAGTCAGCATTGTGCCATTTGTATTTAATTCCGATGCAATTTCTGTGTTTCATTGTCAATAAGAAGGTCAGAGGGTTACAGTAAACCTGAGATGATGCATCGGAGTCCATAACTAGTGTCACAGGAATGGTTCAAAACATAGACAGTAGGAAGAGTCAGTCTTCTTGTACTTAAGTCGGCATTGTGCCTTTTGTATTTAATTCCGATGCAATTTCTGTGTTTCATCGTCAATAAGAAGGTACAAGGTATACAGTAAACCTGAAGTGAAGCCTCGGAATCTACACTCCTGGAAATTGAAATAAGAACACCGTGAATTCATTGTCCCAGGAAGGGGAAACTTTATTGACACATTCCTGGGGTCAGATACATCACATGATCACACTGACAGAACCACAGGCACATAGACACAGGCAACAGAGCATGCACAATGTCGGCACTAGTACAGTGTATATCCACCTTTCGCAGTAATGCAGGCTGCTATTCTCCCATGGAGACGATCGTAGAGATGCTGGATGTAGTCCTGTGGAACGGCTTGCCATGCCATTTCCACCTGGCGCCTCAGTTGGACCAGCGTTCGTGCTGGACGTGCAGACCGCGTGAGACGACGGTTCATCCAGTCCCAAACATGCTCAATGGGGGACAGATCCGGAGATCTTGCTGGCCAGGGTAGTTGACTTACACCTTCTAGAGCACGTTGGGTGGCACGGGATACATGCGGACGTGCATTGTCCTGTTGGAACAGCAAGTTCCCTTGCCGGTCTAGGAATGGTAGAACGATGGGTTCGATGACGGTTTGGATGTACCGTGCACTATTCAGTGTCCCCTCGACGATCACCAGTGGTGTACGGCCAGTGTAGGAGATCGCTCCCCACACCATGATGCCGGGTGTTGGCCCTGTGTGCCTCGGTCGTATGCAGTCCTGATTGTGGCGCTCACCTGCACGGCGCCAAACACGCATACGACCATCATTGGCACCAAGGCAGAAGCGACTCTCATCGCTGAAGACGACACGTCTCCATTCGTCCCTCCATTCACGCCTGTCGCGACACCACTGGAGGCGGGCTGCACGATGTTGGGGCGTGAGCGGAAGACGGCCTAACGGTGTGGGGGACCGTAGCCCAGCTTCATGGAGACGGTTGTGAATGGTCCTCGCCGATACCCCAGGAGCAACAGCGTCCCTAATTTGCTGGGAAGTGGCGGTGCGGTCCCCTACGGCACTGCGTAGGATCCTACGGTCTTGGTGTGCATCCGTGCGTCGCTGCGGTCCGGTCCCAGGTCGACGGGAACGTGCACCTTCCGCCGACCACTGGCGGCAACATCGATGTACTGTGGAGACCTCACGCCCCACGTGTTGAGCAATTCGGCGGTACGTCCACCTGGCCTCCCGCATGCCCACTATACGCCCTCGCACAAAGTCCGTCAACTGCACATACGGTTCACGTCCACGCTGTCGCGGCATGCTACCAGTGTTAAAGACTGCGATGGAGCTCCGTATGCCACGGCAAACTGGCTGACACTGACGGCGGCGGTGCACAAATGCTGCGCAGCTAGCGCCATTCGACGGCCAACACCGCGGTTCCTGGTGTGTCCACTGTGCCGTGCGTGTGATCATTGCTTGTACAGCCCTCTCGCAGTGTCCGGAGCAAGTATGGTGGGTCTGACACACCGGTGTCAATGTGTTCTTTTTTCCATTTCCCGGAGTGTATAACTAGTGTCACAGGAATGGTTCAAAACATAGTCAGTAAGTAGAGTCAGTCTTCTTGTAATTAAGGCAGCATTGTGCCTTTTCTATTTAATTGCGATGCAATTTCTGTGTTTCATCGTCAATAAGAAGGTCCAAGGATTATAGTAAACCTGGAGTGAAGCATCGGAATCTATAACTAGTGTCATAGGAATGGTTCAAAACATAGACAGTAAGAAGAGTCAGTCTCCTTGTACTTAAGTCGATATTTAGCCTTTTCTATGTAATTCCGATGCACTTTCTCTGTTTCATCGTCAATAAGAATGTCCAAGGTATACAGTAAACCTGGAGTGAAGAATCGGAATCTATAACTAGTGTCACAGGAATGGTTCAAAACATAGACAGTAAGAAGAGTCAGTCTTCTTGTACTTGAGTGGGCATTGTGAGTTTTCTATTTAACTCCGATGCAATTTCGGTGTTTCATCGTCAATATGAAGGTCAGAGGGATACACTAAACCTGAAGTGAAGCATCGGAATCTGTAACTAGTGTCACAGGCATGGTTCAAAGCATAGACAGTAAGAAGAGTCAGTCTTCTTGTACTTGAGTCGGCATTGCGAGTTTTCAATTTAATTCCGATGCAATTTCGGTGCTTCATCGTCAATAGGAATGTCAGAGGGATACAGTAAACCTGAAGTGAAGCATCGGAATCTGTAACTAGTGTCACAGGAATGGTTCAAACATAGTCAGTAAGAAGAGTCAGTCTTCTTGTACTTAAGTCGGCATTGTGCCTTTTCTATTTAATTCCGATGCAATTTCTGTGTTTCATCGTCAATAAGAAGGTCCAAGGGTTACAGTAAATGTGGAGTGAAGCATCGGAATCTATAACTAGTGTCACAGGAATGGTTCAAAACATAGACAGTAAGAAGAGTCAGTCTTCTTGTACTTAAGTCGTCATTGTGCCTTTTCTATTTAATTCCGAAGCAATTTCTGTGTTTCATCGTCAATAAGAAGGTCCAAGGTATACAAGAAACCTGGAGTGAAGCATCGGAAACTATAACTAGTGTGACAGGAATGGTTCAAAACATAGACAGTAAGAAGAGTCAGTCTTCTTGTGCTTGAGTGGGCATTGTGAGTTTTCTATTTAACTCCGATGCAATTTCGGTGTTTCATCGTCAATAAGAAGGTCAGAGGGATACACTAAACCGGAAGCGAAGCATCGGAATCTGTAACTAGTGTCACAGGAATGGTTCAAAACATAGTCAGTAAGAAGAGTCAGTCTTCTTGTACTTAAGTCAGCATTGTGCCTTTTCTATTTAATTGCGATGCAATTTCTGTGTTTCATCGGCAATAAGGTCAGAGGGATACAGTAAACCTGAAGTGAAGAATCGGAATCTATAACTAGTGTCACAGGAATGGTTCAAAACATAGTCAGTAAGAAGAGTCAGTCTTCTTGTACTTAAGTCAGCATTGTGCCTTTTCTATTTAATTGCGATGCAATTTCTGTGTTTCATCGTCAATAAGAAGGTCCAAGGGTTACAGTAAACCTGGAGTGAAGCATCGGAATCTATAACTAGTGTCACAGGAATGGTTCAAATCATAGATAGTAAGAAGAGTCAGTCTTCTTGTACTTAAGTCGACATTGAGCCTTTTCTATTTAATTCCGATGCAATTTCTCTGTTTCATCGTCAATAAGAATGTCCAAGGTATACAGTAAACCTGAAGTGAAGCATCGGAATCTATAACTAGTGTCACAGGAATGGTTCAAAGCATAGTCAGTAAGAAGAGTCAGTCTTCTTGTACTTAAGTCGGCATTGTGCCTTTTGTATGTAATTCCGATGCAATTTCTGTGTTTCATCGTCAATAAGTAGGTCCAAGGGATACAGTAAACCTGGAGTGAGGCATCGGAATCTATAACTAGTGTCACGGGGATGGTTCAAAACATAGACAGTAAGAAGAGTCAGTATTGTTGTACTTAAGTCGGCATTGTGCCTTTTGTATTTAATTCCGATGCAATTTCTGTGTTTCATCGTCAATAAGAATGTCCAAGGTATACAGTAAACCTGAAGTAAAGCATTGGAATCTATAACTAGTGTCACAGCAATGGTTCAAACTATAATCACTAAGAAGAGTCAGTCTTCTTGTACTTAAGTCTGCATTGTGATTTTTCTATTTAATTCCGATGCAATTTCTGTGTTTCATCGTCAATAAGAAGGTCCAAGGTATACAGTAAACCTGGAGTGAAGCATCGGAATCTATAACTAGTGTCACAGGCATGGTTCAAAGCATAGACAGTAAGAAGAGTCAGTCTTCTTGAACTTGAGTCGGCATTGTGAGTTTTCTATTTAATTCCGATGCAATTTCGGTGCTTCATCGTCAATAAGAAGGTCAGAGGGATACAGTAAACCTGAAGTGAAGCATCGGAATCTGTAACTAGTGTCACAGGAATGATTCAAACATAGTCAGTAAGAAGAGTCAGTCTTCTTGTACTTAAGTCGGCATTGTGCCTTTTCTATTTAATTCCGATGCAATTTCTGTGTTTCATCGTCAATAAGAAGGTCCAAGGGTTACAGTAAATGTGGAGTGAAGCATAGGAATCTATAACTAGTGTCACAGGAATGGTTCAAAACATAGACAGTAAGAAGAGTCAGTCTTCTTGTACTTAAGTCGTCATTGTGCCTTTTCTATTTAATTCCGATGCAATTTCTGTGTTTCATCGTCAATAAGAAGGTCCAAGGGTTACAGTAAATGTGGAGTGAAGCATCGGAATCTATAACTAGTGTCACAGGAATGGTTCACAACATAGACAGTAAGAAGAGTGAGTCTTCTTGTACTTAAGTCGACATTGTGCCTTTTCTATTTAATTCCGATGCAATTTCTGTGTTTCATCGGCAATAAGGTCAGAGGGATACAGTAAACCTGAAGTGAAGCATCGGAATCTATAAATAGTGTCACAGGAATGGTTCAAAACATAGATAGTAGGAAGAGTCAGTCTTCTTGTGCTTAAATCGGCATTGTGCCATTTGTATTTAATTCCGATGCAATTTCTGTGTTTCATTGTCAATAAGAAGGTCAGAGGGATACAGTAAACCTGAGGTGATGCATCGGAATCCATAACTAGTGTCACAGGAATGGTTCAAACATAGACAGTAGGAAGAGTCAGTCTTCTTGTAATTAAGTCGGCATTGTGCCGTTTGTATTTAATTCCGATGCAATTTCTGTGTTTCATCGTCAATAAGAAGGTACAAGGTATACAGTAAACCTGAAGTGAAGCATCGGAATCTATAACTAGTGTCACAGGAATGGTTCAAAACATAGTCAGTAAGAAGAGTCAGTCTTCTTGTACTTAAGTCAGCATTGTGCTTTTTCTATTTAATTGCAATGCAATTTCTGTGTTTCATCGTCAATAAGAAGGTCCAAGGGTTACAGTAATCCTGGAGTGAAGCATCGGAATCTATAACTAGTGTCACAGGAATGGTTCAAATCATAGATAATAAGAAGAGTCAGTCTTCTTGTACTTAAGTCGACATTGAGCCTTTTCTATTTAATTCCGATGCAATTTCTCTGTTTCATCGTCAATAAGAATGTCCAAGGTATACAGTAAACCTGAAGTGAAGCATTGGAATCTATAACTAGTGTCACAGGAATGGTTAAAAGCATAGTCAGTAAGAAGAGTCAGTCTTCTTGTACTTAAGTCGGCATTGTGCCTTTTGTACGTAATTCCGATGCAATTTCTGTGTTTCATCGTCAATAAGAAGGTCCAAGGGATACAGTAAACCTGGAGTGAGGCACCGGAATCTATAACTAGTGTCACGGGGATGGTTCAAAACATAGACAGTAAGAAGAGTCAGTATTGTTGTACTTAAGTCGGCATTGTGCCTTTTGTATTTAATTCCCATGCAATTTCTGTGTTTCATCGTCAATAAGAATGTCCAAGGTATACAGTAAACCTGAAGTAAAGCATTGGAATCTATAACTAGTGTCACAGCAATGGTTCAACCTATAATCACTAAGAAGAGTCAGTCTTCTTGTACTTAATTCGGCATTGTGATTTTTCTATTTAATTCCGATGCAATTTCTGTGTTTCATCGTCAATAAGAAGGTCCAAGGTATACAGTAAACCTGGAGTGAAGCATCGGAATCTATAACTAGTGTCACAGGCATGGTTCAAAGCATAGACAGTAAGAAGAGTCAGTCTTCTTGTACTTGAGTCGGCATTGTGAGTTTTCTATTTAATTCCGATGCAATTTCGGTGCTTCATCGTCAATAAGAAGGTCAGAGGGATACAGTAAACCTGAAGTGAAGCATCGGAATCTGTAACTAGTGTCACAGGAATGGTTCAAACATAGTCAGTAAGAAGAGTCAGTCTTCTTGTACTTAAGTCGGCATTGTGCCTTTTCTATTTAATTCCGATGCAATTTCTGTGTTTCATCGTCAATAAGAAGGTCCAAGGGTTACAGTAAATGTGGAGTGAAGCATCGGAATCTATAACTAGTGTCACAGGAATGGTTCAAAACATAGACAGTAAGAAGAGTCAGTCTTCTTGTACTTAAGTCTTCATTGTGCCTTTTCTATTTAATTCCGATGCAATTTCTGTGTTTCATCGTCAATAAGAAGGTCCAAGGGTTACAGTAAATGTGGAGTGAAGCATCGGAATCTATAACTAGTGTCACAGGAATGGTTCAAAACATAGACAGTAAGAAGAGTCAGTCTTCTTGTACTTAAGTCGTCATTGTGCCTTTTCTATTTAATTCCGATGCAATTTCTGTGTTTCATCGTCAATAAGAAGGTCCAAGGGTTACAGTAAATGTGGAGTGAATCATCGGAATCTATAACTAGTGTCACAGGAATGGTTCAAAACATAGACAGTAAGAAGAGTGAGTCTTCTTGTACTTAAGTCGACATTGTGTCTTTTCAATTTAATTCCGATGCAATTTCTGTGTTTCATCGTCAATAAGAAGGTCCAAGGTATACAGTAAACCTGGAGTGAAGCATCGGAATCTATAACTAGTGTCACAGGAATGGTTAAAAGCATAGTCAGTAAGAAGAGTCAGTCTTCTTGTACTTAAGTCGGCATTGTGCCTTTTGTATGTAATTCCGTGGCTATTTCTGTGTTTCATCGTCAATAAGAAGGTCCAAGGGATACAGTAAACCTGGAGTGAGGCATCGGAATCTATAACTAGTGTCACGGGGATGGTTCAAATCATAGACAGTAAGAAGAGTCAGTATTGTTGTACTTAAGTCGGCATTGTGCCTTTTGTATTTAAATCCGATGCAATTTCTGTGTTTCATCGTCAATAAGAATGTCCAAGGTATACAGTAAACCTGAAGTAAAGCATTGGAATCTATAACTAGTGTCACAGCAATGGTTCAACCTATAATCACTAAGAAGAGTCAGTCTTCTTGTACTTAAGTCGACATTGTGATTTTTCTATTTAATTCCGATGCAATTTCTGTGTTTCATTGTCAATAAGAAGGTCCAAGGTATACAGTAAACCTGGAGTGAAGCATCGGAATCTATAACTATAGTCACAGGCATGGTTCAAAGCATAGACTGTAAGAAGAGTCAGTCTTCTTGTACTTGAGTCGGCATTGTGAGTTTTCTATTTAATTCCGATGCAATTTCGGTGCTTCATCGTCAATAAGAAGGTCAGAGGGATACAGTAAACCTGAAGTGAAGCATCGGAATCTGTAACTAGTGTCACAGGAATGGTTCAAACATAGTCAGTAAGAAGAGTCAGTCTTCTTGTACTTAAGTCGGCATTGTGCCTTTTCTATTTAATTCCGATGCAATTTCTGTGTTTCATCGTCAATAAGAAGGTCCAAGGATTACAGTAAATGTGGAGTGAAGCATCGGAATCTATAACTAGTGTCACAGGAATGGTTCAAAACATAGACAGTAAGAAGGGTCAGTCTTCTTGTACTTAAGTCGTCATTGTGCCTTTTCTATTTAATTCCGATGCAATTTCTGTGTTTCATCGTCAATAAGAAGGTCCAAGGGTTACAGTAAATGTGGAGTGAAGCATCGGAATCTATAACTAGTGTCACAGGAATGGTTCAAAACATAGACAGTAAGAAGAGTGAGTCTTCTTGTACTTAAGTCGACATTGTGCCTTTTCTATTTAATTCCGATGCAATTTCTGTGTTTCATCGTCAATAAGAATGTCCAAGGTATACAGTAAACCTGAAGTAAAGCATCGGAATCTATAACCAGTGTGACAGCAATGGTTCAAACCATAATCACAAAGAAGAGTCAGTCTTCTTGTACTTAAGTCGGCATTGTGCCTTTTCTATTTAATTCCGATGCAATTTCTGTGTTTCATCGGCAATAAGGTCAGAGGGATACAGTAAACCTGAAGTGAAGCATCGGAATCTATAACTAGTGTCACAGGAATGGTTCAAAACATTGACAGTAAGAAGAGTCAGTCATCTTGTGCTTATGTCGGCATTGTGCCATTTGTATTTAATTCCGATGCAATTTCTGTGTTTCATTGTCAATAAGAAGGTCAGAGGGATACAGTAAACCTGAGGTGAAGCATCGGAATCCATAACTAGTGTCACAGGAATGGTTCAAACATAGACATTAGCAAGAGTCAGTCTTCTTGTAATTAAGTCAGCATTGTGCCTTTTGTATTTAATTCCGATGCAATTTCTGTGTTTCATCGTCAATAAGAAGGTACAAGGTATACAGTAAACCTGAAGTGAAGCATCGGAATCCATAACTAGTGTCACAGGAATGGTTCAAAACATAGTCAGTAAGTAGAGTCAGTCTTCTTGTACTTAAGTCAGCATTGTGCCTTTTGTATTTAATTGCGATGCAATTTCTGTGTTTCATCGTCAATAAGAAGGTCCAAGGGTTACAGTAAACCTGGAGTGAAGCATCGGAATCTATAACTAGTGTCACAGGAATGGTTCAAATCATAGACAGTAAGAAGAGTCAGTCTTCTTGTACTTAAGTCGACAATGAGAATTTTCTATTTAATTCCGATGCAATTTCTCTGTTTCATCGTCAATAAGAATGTCCAAGGTATACAGTAAACCTGAAGTGAAGCATCGGAATCTATAACTAGTGTCACAGGAATGGTTCAAAACATAGACAGTAAGAAGAGTCAGTCTTCTTGTACTTGAGTCGGCATTGTGAGTTTTCTATTTAACTCCGATGCAATTTCGGTGTTTCATCGTCAATAAGAAGGTCAGAGGGATACAGTAAACCTGAAGTGAAGCATCGGAATCTGTAACTAGTGTCACAGGAATGGTTCAAACATAGTCAGTAAGAAGAGTCAGTCTTCTTGTACTTCAGTCGGCATTGTGCCTTTTCTATTTAATTCCGATGCAATTTCTGTGTTTCATCGTCAATAAGAAGGTCCAAGGGTTACAGTAAATGTAGAGTGAAGCATCAGAATCCATAACTAGTGTCACAGGAATGGTTCAAAACATAGATAGTAAGAAGAGTCAGTCTCCTTGACTTAAGTCGACATTGTGCCATTTCTATTTAATTCCGATGCAATTTCTGTGTTTCATCGTCAATAAGAATGTCCAAGGTATACAGTCAACCTGAAGTAAGGCATCGGAATCTATAACTAGTGTGACAGCAAAGGTTCAAACTATAATCACTAAGAAGAGTCAGTCTTCTTGTACTTAAGTCGGCATTGTGCCTTTTCTATTTAATTCCGATGCAATTTCTGTGTTTCATCGGCAATACGGTCAGAGGGATACAGTAAACCTGAAGTGGAGCATCGGAATCTATAACTAGTGTCACAGGAATGGTTCAAAACATAGTCAGTAAGAAGAGTCAGTCTTCTTGTACTTAAGTCAGCATTGTGCCTTTTCTATTTAATTGCGATGCAATTTCTGTGTTTCATCGTCAATAAGAAGGTCCAAGGGTTACAGTAAACCTGGAGTGAAGCATCGGAATCTATAACTAGTGTCACAGGAATGGTTCAAATCATAGACAGTAAGAAGAGTCAGTCTTCTTGTACTTAAGTCGACAATGAGAATTTTCTATTTAATTCCGATGCAATTTCTCTGTTTCATCGTCAATAAGAATGTCCAAGGTATACAGTAAACCTGAAGTGAAGCATCGGAATCTATAACTAGTGTCACAGGAATGGGTCAAAGCATAGTCAGTAAGAAGAGTCAGTCTTCTTGTACTTAAGTCGGCATTGTGCCTTTTGTATTTAATTCCGACGCAATTTCTGTGTTTCATCGTCAATAAGAAGGTCCAAGGGATACAGTAAACCTGGAGTGAGGCATCGGAATCTGTAACAAGTGTCACAGGAATGGTTCAAAACATAGACAGTAAGCAGAGTCAGTCTTCTTGTACTTAAGTCGGCATTGTGCCTTTTTTAATTAATTCCTATGCATTTTCTGTGTTTCATCGTCAATAAGAAGGTTCAAGGGATACATTGAACCTAGAGTGAGGCATCGGAATCTATAACTATTGTCACAGGAATGGTTCAAAACATAGACAGTAAGATGAGTCAGTCTTCTTGTACTAAAGTCGGCATTGTGCCATTTGTATTTAATTCCGATGCAATTTCTGTGTTTCATCGTCAATAAGAAGGTCCAAGGGATACAGTCAACCTGGAGTGAAGCATCGGAATCTATAACTAGTGTCACGGGGATGGTTCAAAACATAGACAGTAAGAAGAGTCAGTATTCTTGTACTTAAGTCGGCATTGTGCCTTTTGTATTTAATTCCGATGCAATTTCTGTGTTTCATCGTCAATAAGAATGTCCAAGGTATACAGTAAACCAGAGGTAAAGCATCGGAATCTATAACTAGTGTCACAGCAATGGTTCAAACTATATTCACTAAGAAGAGTCAGTCTTCTTGTACTTAAGTCGGCATTGTGATTTTTCTATTTAATTCCGATGCAATTTCTGTGTTTCATCGTCAATAAGAAGGTCCAAGGTATACAGTAAACCTGGAGTGAAGCATCGGAATCTATAACTAGTGTCACAGGCATGGTTCAAAACATAGACAGTAGGAAGAGTCAGTCTTCTTGTACTTGAGTCAGCATTGTGAGTTTTCTATTTAATTCCGATGCAATTTCGGTGCTTCATCGTCAATAAGAAGGTCAGAGGGATACAGTAAACCTGAGGTGAAGCATCGGAATCTGTAACTAGTGTCACAGGAATGGTTCAAACATAGTCAGTAAGAAGAGTCAGTCTTCTTGTACTTAAGTCGGAATTGTGCCTTTTCTATTTAATTCCGATGCAATTTCTGTGTTTCATCGTCAATAAGAAGGTCCAAGGGTTACAGTAAATGTGGAGTGAAGCATCGGAATCTATAACTAGTGTCACAGGTATGGTTCAAAACATAGACAGTAAGAAGATTCAGTCTTCTTGTACTTAAGTCGACATTGTGCCTTTTCTATTTAATTCCGATGCAATTTCTGTGATTCATCGTCAATAAGAATGTCCAAGGTGTACAGTAAACCTGAAGTAAAGCATCGGAATCTATAACTAGTGTGACAGCAATGGTTCAAACTATAATCACTAAGAAGAGTCAGTCTTCTTGTACTTAAGTCGGCATTGTGCCTTTTCTATTTAATTACGATGCAATTTCTGTGTTTCATCGGCAATAAGGTCAGAGGGATACAGTAAACCTGAAGTGAAGCATCGGAATCTATAACTAGTGTCACAGGAATGGTTCAAAACATAGACAGTAGGAAGGGTCAGTCTTCTTGTACTTAGGTCGGCATTGTGCCATTTGTATTTAATTCCGATGCAATTTCTGTGCTTCATGGTCAATAAGAAGGTCAGAGGGATACAGTAAACCTGAGGTGAAGCATCGGAATCCAAAACTAGTGTCACAGGAATGGTTCAAAACATAGACAGTAGGAAGAGTCAGTCTACTTGTACTTAAGTCGGCATTGTGCCCTTTGTATTTAATTCCGATGCAATTTCTGTGTTTCATCGTCAATAAGAATGTCCAAGGTATACAGTAAACCTGAAGTAAAGCATCGGAATCTATAACTAGTGTCACAGGAATGGTTCAAATCATAGATAGTAAGAAGAGTCAGTCTTCTTGTACTTAAGTCGACATTGAGCCTTTTCTATTTAATTCCGATGCAATTTCTCTGTTTCATCGTGAATAAGAATGTCCAAGGTATACAGTAAACCTGAAGTGAAGCATCGGAATCTATAACTAGTGTCACAGGAATGGTTAAAAGCATAGTCAGTAAGAAGAGTCAGTCTTCTTGTACTTAAGTCGGCATTGTGCTTTTTGTATGTAATTCCGTTGCAATTTCTGTGTTTCATCGTCAATAAGAAGGTCCAAGGGATACAGTAAACCTGGAGTGAGGCATCGGAATCTATAACTAGTGTCACAGGGATGGTTCAAAACATAGACAGTAAGAAGAGTCAGTATTGTTGTACTTAAGTCGGCATTGTGCCTTTTGTATTTAATTCCGATGCAATTTCTGTGTTTCATCGTCAATAAGAATGTCCAAGGTATACAGTAAACCTGAAGTAAAGCATTGGAATCTATAACTAGTGTCACAGCAATGGTTCAACCTATAATCACTAAGAAGAGTCAGTCTTCTTGTACTTAAGTCGGCATTGTGATTTTTCTATTTAATTCCGATGCAATTTCTGTGTTTCATTGTCAATAAGAAGGTCCAAGGTATACAGTAAACCTGGAGTGAAGCATCGGAATCTATAACTATAGTCACAGGCATGGTTCAAAGCATAGACAGTAAGAAGAGTCAGTCTTCTTGTACTTGAGTCGGCATTGTGAGTTTTCTATTTAATTCCGATGCAATTTCGGTGCTTCATCGTCAATAAGAAGGTCAGAGGGATACAGTAAACCTGAAGTGAAGCATCGGAATCTGTAACTAGTGTCACAGGAATGGTTCAAACATAGTCAGTAAGAAGAGTCAGTCTTCTTGTACTTAAGTCGGCATTGTGCCTTTTCTATTTAATTCCGATGCAATTTCTGTGTTTCATCGTCAATAAGAAGGTCCAAGGGTTACAGTAAATGTGGAGTGAAGCATCGGAATCTATAACTAGTGTCACAGGAATGGTTCAAAACATAGACAGTAAGAAGAGTCAGTCTTCTTGTACTTAAGTCGTCATTGTGCCTTTTCTATTTAATTCCGATGCAATTTCTGTGTTTCATCGTCAATAAGAAGGTCCAAGGTTTACAGTAAATGTGGAGTGAAGCATCGGAGTCTATAACTAGTGTCACAGGAATGGTTCAAAACATAGACAGTAAGAAGAGTCAGTCTTCTTGTACTTAAGTCGACATTGTGCCTTTTCTATTTAATTCCGATGCAATTTCTGTGTTTCATCGTCAATAAGAATGTCCAAGGTATACAGTAAACCTGAAGTAAAGCATCGGAATCTATAACTAGTGTGACAGCAATGGTTCAAACCATAATCACAAAGAAGAGTCAGTCTTCTTGTACTTAAGTCGGCATTGTGCCTTTTCTATTTAATTCCGATGCAATTTCTGTGTTTCATCGGTAATAAGGTCAGAGGGATACAGTAAACCTGAAGTGAAGCATCGGAATCTATAACTAGTGTCACAGGAATGGTTCAAAACATAGACAGTAAGAAGAGTCAGTCTTCTTGTGCTTAAGTCGGCATTGTGCCATTTGTATTTAATTCCGATGCAATTTCTGGGTTTCATTGTCAATAAGAAGGTCAGAGGGATACAGTAAACCTGAGGTGATGCATCGGAATCCATAACTAGTGTCATAGGAATGGTTCAAACATAGACATTAGGAAGAGTCAGTCTTCTTGTATTTAAGTCGGCATTGTGCCTTTTGTATTTAATTCCGATGCAATTTCTGTGTTTCATCGTCAATAAGAAGGTACAAGGTATACAGTAAACCTGAAGTGAAGCATCGGAATCCATAACTAGTGTCACAGGAATGGTTCAAAACATAGTCAGTAAGTAGAGTCAGTCTTCTTGTACTTAAGTCAGCATTGTGCCTTTTCTATTTAATTGCGATGCAATTTCTGTGTTTCATCGTCAATAAGAAGGTCCAACGATTACAGTAAACCTGGAGTGAAGCATCGGAATCTATAACTAGTGTCACAGGAATGGTTCAAAACATAGACAGTAAGAAGAGTCAGTCTTCTTGTACTTAAGTCGACATTGAGCCTTTTCTATGTAATTCCGATGCACTTTCTCTGTTTCATCGTCAATAAGAATGTCCAAGGTATACAGTAAACCTGGAGTGAAGCATTGGAATCTATAACTAGTGTCACAGGAATGGTTCAAAACATAGACAGTAAGAAGAGTCAGTCTTCTTGTACTTGAGTCGGCATTGTGAGTTTTCTATTTAACTCCGATGCAATTTCGGTGTTTCATCGTCAATAAGAAGGTCAGAGGGATACAGTAAACCTGAAGTGAAGCATCGGAATCTGTAACTAGTGTCACAGGAATGGTTCAAACATAGTCAGTAAGAAGAGTCAGTCTTCTTGTACTTCAGTCGGCATTGTGCCTTTTCTATTTAATTCCGATGCAATTTCTGTGTTTCATCGTCAATAAGAAGGTCCAAGGGTTACAGTAAATGTAGAGTGAAGCATCAGAATCCATAACTAGTGTCACAGGAATGGTTCAAAACATAGACAGTAAGAAGAGTCAGTCTCCTTGTACTTAAGTCGACATTGTGCCATTTCTATTTAATTCCGATGCAATTTCTGTGTTTCATCGTCAATAAGAATGTCCAAGGTATACAGTCAACCTGAAGTAAAGCATCGGAATCTATAACTAGTGTGACAGCAAAGGTTCAAACTATAATCACTAAGAAGAGTCAGTCTTCTTGTACTTAAGTCGGCATTGTGCCTTTTCTATTTAATTCCGATGCAATTTCTGTGTTTCATCGGCAATACGGTCAGAGGGATACAGTAAACCTGAAGTGGAGCATCGGAATCTATAACTAGTGTCACAGGAATGGTTCAAAACATAGTCAGTAAGAAGAGTCAGTCTTCTTGTACTTAAGTCAGCATTGTGCCTTTTCTATTTAATTGCGATGCAATTTCTGTGTTTCATCGTCAATAAGAAGGTCCAAGGTATACAGTAAACCTGAAGTGAAGCATCGGAATCTATAACTAGTGTCACAGGAATGGGTCAAAGCATAGTCAGTAAGAAGAGTCAGTCTTCTTGTACTTAAGTCGGCATTGTGCCTTTTGTATTTAATTCCGATGCAATTTCTGTGTTTCATCGTCAATAAGAAGGTCCAAGGGATACAGTAAACCTGGAGTGAGGGATCGGAATCTGTAACAAGTGTCACAGGAATGGTTCAAAACATAGACAGTAAGCAGAGTCAGTCTTCTTGTACTTAAGTCGGCATTGTGCCTTTTTTAATTAATTCCTATGCATTTTCTGTGTTTCATCGTCAATAAGAAGGTTCAAGGGATACATTGAACCTAGAGTGAGGCATCGGAATCTATAACTATTGTCACAGGAATGGTTCAAAACATAGACAGTAAGATGAGTCAGTCTTCTTGTACTAAAGTCGGCATTGTGCCATTTGTATTTAATTCCGATGCAATTTCTGTGTTTCATCGTCAATAAGAAGGTCCAAGGGATACAGTCAACCTGGAGTGAAGCATCGGAATCTATAACTAGTGTCACGGGGATGGTTCAAAACATAGACAGTAAGAAGAGTCAGTATTGTTGTACTTAAGTCGGCATTGTGCCTTTTGTATTTAATTCCGATGCAATTTCTGTGTTTCATCGTCAATAAGAATGTCCAAGGTATACAGTAAATGTGGAGTGATGCATCGGAATCTATAACTAGTGTCACAGGAATGGTTCAACCTATAATCACTAAGAAGAGTCAGTCTTCTTGTACTTAAGTCGGCATTGTGATTTTTCTATTTAATTCCGATGCAATTTCTGTGTTTCATTGTCAATAAGAAGGTCCAAGGTATACAGTAAACCTGGAGTGAAGAATCGGAATCTATAACTATAGTCACAGGCATGGTTCAAAGCATAGACAGTAAGAAGAGTCAGTCTTCTTGTACTTGAGTCGGCATTGTGAGTTTTCTATTTAATTCCGATGCAATTTCGGTGCTTCATCGTCAATAAGAAGGTCAGAGGGATACAGTAAACCTGAAGTGAAGCATCGGAATCCATAACTAGTGTCACAGGAATGGTTCAAACATAGTCAGTAAGAAGAGTCAGTCTTCTTGTACTTAAGTCGATTGTGCCTTTTCTATTTAATTCCGATGCAATTTCTGTGTTTCATCGTCAATAAGAAGGTCCAAGGGTTACAGTAAATGTGGAGTGATGCATCGGAATCTATAACTAGTGTCACAGGAATGGTTCAAAACATAGACAGTAAGAAGAGTCAGTCTTCTTGTACTTAAGTCGTCATTGTGCCTTTTCTATTTAATTCCGATGCAATTTCTGTGTTTCATCGTCAATAAGAAGGTCCAAGGGTTACAGTAAATGTGGAGTGAAGCATCGGAATCTATAACTAGTGTCACAGGAATGGTTCAAAACATAGACAGTAAGAAGAGTGAGTCTTCTTGTACTTAAGTCGACATTGTGCCTTTTCTATTTAATTCCGATGCAATTTCTGTGTTTCATCGTCAATAAGAATGTCCAAGGTATACAGTAAACCTGAAGTAAAGCAACGGAATCTATAACTAGTGTGACAGCAATGGTTCAAACCATAATCACAAAGAAGAGTCAGTCTTCTTGTACTTAAGTCGGCATTGTGCCTTTTCTATTTAATTCCGATGCAATTTCTGTGTTTCATCGGTACTAAGGTCAGAGGGATACAGTAAACCTGAAGTGAAGCATCGGAATCTATAACTAGTGTCACAGGAATGGTTCAAAACATAGACAGTAAGAAGAGTCAGTCTTCTTGTGCTTAAGTCGGCATTGTGCCATTTGTATTTAATTCCGATGCAATTTCTGGGTTTCATTGTCAATAAGAAGGTCAGAGGGATACAGTAAACCTGAGGTGATGCATCGGAATCCATAACTAGTGTCATAGGAATGGTTCAAACATAGACATTAGGAAGAGTCAGTCTTCTTGTATTTAAGTCGGCATTGTGCCTTTTGTATTTAATTCCGATGCAATTTCTGTGTTTCATCGTCAATAAGAAGGTACAAGGTATACAGTAAACCTGAAGTGAAGCATCGGAATCCATAACTAGTGTCACAGGAATGGTTCAAAACATAGTCAGTAAGTAGAGTCAGTCTTCTTGTACTTAAGTCAGCATTGTGCCTTTTCTATTTAATTGCGATGCAATTTCTGTGTTTCATCGTCAATAAGAAGATCCAACGATTACAGTAAACCTGGAGTGAAGCATCGGAATCTATAACTAGTGTCACAGGAATGGTTCAAAACATAGACAGTAAGAAGAGTCAGTCTTCTTGTACTTAAGTCGGCATTGTGATTTTTCTATTTAATTCCGATGCAATTTCTGTGTTTCATCGTCAATAAGAAGGTCCAAGGTATACAGTAAACCTGGAGTGAAGCATCGGAATCTATAACTAGTGTCACAGGCATGGTTCAAAACATAGACAGTAGGAAGAGTCAGTCTTCTTGTACTTGAGTCAGCATTGTGAGTTTTCTATTTAATTCCGATGCAATTTCGGTGCTTCATCGTCAATAAGAAGGTCAGAGGGATACAGTAAACCTGAGGTGAAGCATCGGAATCTGTAACTAGTGTCACAGGAATGGTTCAAACATAGTCAGTAAGAAGAGTCAGTCTTCTTGTACTTAAGTCGGAATTGTGCCTTTTCTATTTAATTCCGATGCAATTTCTGTGTTTCATCGTCAATAAGAAGGTCCAAGGGTTACAGTAAATGTGGAGTGAAGCATCGGAATCTATAACTAGTGTCACAGGTATGGTTCAAAACATAGACAGTAAGAAGATTCAGTCTTCTTGTACTTAAGTCGACATTGTGCCTTTTCTATTTAATTCCGATGCAATTTCTGTGATTCATCGTCAATAAGAATGTCCAAGGTATACAGTAAACCTGAAGTAAAGCATCGGAATCTATAACTAATGTCACAGGAATGGTTCAAATCATAGATAGTAAGAAGAGTCAGTCTTCTTGTACTTAAGTCGACATTGAGCCTTTTCTATTTAATTCCGATGCAATTTCTCTGTTTCATCGTGAATAAGAATGTCCAAGGTATACAGTAAACCTGAAGTGAAGCATCGGAATCTATAACTAGTGTCACAGGAATGGTTAAAAGCATAGTCAGTAAGAAGAGTCAGTCTTCTTGTACTTAAGTCGGCATTGTGCCTTTTGTATGTAATTCCGTTGCAATTTCTGTGTTTCATCGTCAATAAGAAGGTCCAAGGGATACAGTAAACCTGGAGTGAGGCATCGGAATCTATAACTAGTGTCACGGGGATGGTTCAAAACATAGACAGTAAGAAGAGTCAGTATTGTTGTACTTAAGTCGGCATTGTGCCTTTTGTATTTAATTCCGATGCAATTTCTGTGTTTCATCGTCAATAAGAATGTCCAAGGTATACAGTAAACCTGAAGTAAAGCATTGGAAACTATAACTAGTGTCACAGCAATGGTTCAACCTATAATCACTAAGAAGAGTCAGTCTTCTTGTACTTAAGTCGGCATTGTGATTTTTCTATTTAATTCCGATGCAATTTCTGTGTTTCATTGTCAATAAGAAGGTCCAAGGTATACAGTAAACCTGGAGTGAAGCATCGGAATCTATAACTATAGTCACAGGCATGGTTCAAAGCATAGACAGTAAGAACAGTCAGTCTTCTTGTACTTGAGTCGGCATTGTGAGTTTTCTATTTAATTCCGATGCAATTTCGGTGCTTCATCGTCAATAAGAAGGTCAGAGGGATACAGTAAACCTGAAGTGAAGCATCGGAATCTGTAACTAGTGTCACAGGAATGGTTCAAACATAGTCAGTAAGAAGAGTCAGTCTTCTTGTACTTAAGTCGGCATTGTGCCTTTTCTATTTAATTCCGATGCAATTTCTGTGTTTCATCGTCAATAAGAAGGTCCAAGGGTTACAGTAAATGTGGAGTGATGCATCGGAATCTATAACTAGTGTCACAGGAATGGTTCAAAACATAGACAGTAAGAAGAGTCAGTCTTCTTGTACTTAAGTCGTCATTGTGCCTTTTCTATTTAATTCCGATGCAATTTCTGTGTTTCATCGTCAATAAGAAGGTCCAAGGGTTACAGTAAATGTGGAGTGAAGCATCGGAATCTATAACTAGAGTCACAGGAATGGTTCAAAACATAGACAGTAAGAAGAGTGAGTCTTCTTGTACTTAAGTCGACATTGTGCTTTTTCTATTTAATTCCGATGCAATTTCTGTGTTTCATCGTCAATAAGAATGTCCAAGGTATACAGTAAACCTGAAGTAAAGCATCGGAATCTATAACTAGTGTGACAGCAATGGTTCAAACCATAATCACAAAGAAGAGTCAGTCTTCTTGTACTTAAGTCGGCATTGTGCCTTTTCTATTTAATTCCGATGCAATTTCTGTGTTTCATCGGTAATAAGGTCAGAGGGATACAGTAAACCTGAAGTGAAGCATCGGAATCTATAACTAGTGTCACAGGAATGGTTCAAAACATAGACAGTAAGAAGAGTCAGTCTTCTTGTGCTTAAGTCGGCATTGTGCCATTTGTATTTAATTCCGATGCAATTTCTGGGTTTCATTGTCAATAAGAAGGTCAGAGGGATACAGTAAACCTGAGGTGATGCATCGGAATCCATAACTAGTGTCATAGGAATGGTTCAAACGTAGACATTAGGAAGAGTCAGTCTTCTTGTATTTAAGTCGGCATTGTGCCTTTTGTATTTAATTCCGATGCAATTTCTGTGTTTCATCGTCAATAAGAAGGTACAAGGTATACAGTAAACCTGAAGTGAAGCATCGGAATCCATAACTAGTGTCACAGGAATGGTTCAAAACATAGTCAGTAAGTAGAGTCAGTCTTCTTGTACTTAAGTCAGCATTGTGCCTTTTCTATTTAATTGCGATGCAATTTCTGTGTTTCATCGTCAATAAGAAGATCCAACGATTACAGTAAACCTGGAGTGAAGCATCGGAATCTATAACTAGTGTCACAGGAATGGTTCAAAACATAGACAGTAAGAAGAGTCAGTCTTCTTGTACTTAAGTCGACATTGAGCCTTTTCTATGTAATTCCGATGCACTTTCTCTGTTTCATCGTCAATAAGAATGTACAAGGTATACAGTAAACCTGGAGTGAAGCATTGTAATCTATAACTAGTGTCACAGGAATGGTTCAAAACATAGACAGTAAGAAGAGTCAGTCTTCTTGTACTTGAGTCGGCATTGTGAGTTTTATATTTAACTCCGATGCAATTTCGGTGTTTCATCGTCAATAAGAAGGTCAGAGGGATACAGTAAACCTGAAGGGAAGCATCGGAATCTGTAACTAGTGTCACAGGAATGGTTCAAACATAGTCAGTAAGAAGAGTCAGTCTTCTTGACCTTCAGTCGGCATTGTGCCTTTTCTATTTAATTCCGATGCAATTTCTGTGTTTCATCGTCAATAAGAAGGTCCAAGGGTTACAGTAAATGTAGAGTGAAGCATCAGAATCCATAACTAGTGTCACAGGAATGGTTCAAAACATAGACAGTAAGAAGAGTCAGTCTCCTTGTACTTAAGTCGACATTGTGCCATTTCTATTTAATTCCGATGCAATTTCTGTGCTTCATCGTCAATACGGTCAGAGGGATACAGTAAACCTGAAGTGGAGCATCGGAATCTATAACTAGTGTCACAGGAATGGTTCAAAACGTAGTCAGTAAGAAGAGTCAGTCTTCTTGTACTTAAGTCAGCATTGTGCCTTTTCTATTTAATTGCGATGCAATTTCTGTGTTTCATCGTCAATAAGAAGGTCCAAGGGTTACAGTAAACCTGGAGTGAAGCATCGGAATCTATAACTAGTGTCACAGGAATTGTTCAAATCATAGACAGTAAGAAGAGTCAGTCTTCTTGTACTTAAGTCGACATTGAGAATTTTCTATTTAATTCCGATGCAATTTCTCTGTTTCATCGTCAATAAGAATGTCCAAGGTATACAGTAAACCTGAAGTGAAGCATCGGAATCTATAACTAGTGTCAGAGGAATGGGTCAAAGCATAGTCAGTAAGAAGAGTCAGTCTTCTTGTACTTAAGTCGGCATTGTGCCTTTTGTATTTAATTCCGATGCAATTTCTGTGTTTCATCGTCAATATGAAGGTCCAAGGGATACAGTAAACCTGGAGTGAGGCATCGGAATCTGTAACAAGTGTCACAGGAATGGTTCAAAACATAGACAGTAAGCAGAGTCAGTCTTCTTGTACTTAAGTCGGCATTGTGCCTTTTTTAATTAATTCCTATGCATTTTCTGTGTTTCATCGTCAATAAGAAGGTTCAAGGGATACACTAAACCTAGAGTGAGGCATCGGAATCTATAACTATTGTCACAGGAATGGTTCAAAACATAGACAGTAAGATGAGTCAGTCTTCTTGTACCATAGTCGGCATTGTGCCATATGTATTTAATTCCGATGCAATTTCTGTGTTTCATCGTCAATAAGAAGGTCCAAGGGATACAGTCAACCTGGAGTGAAGCATCGGAATCTATAACTAGTGTCACGGGTATGGTTCAAAACATAGACAGTAAGAAGAGTCAGTATTCTTGTACTTAAGTCGGCATTGTGCCTTTTGTATTTAATTCCGATGCAATTTCTGTGTTTCATCGTCAATAAGAATGTCCAAGGTATACAGTAAACCAGAGGTAAAGCATCGGAATCTATTACTAGTGTCACAGCAATGGTTCAAACTATAATCACTAAGAAGAGTCAGTCTTCTTGTACTTAAGTCGGCATTGTGATTTTTCTATTTAATTCCGATGCAATTTCTGTGTTTCATCGTCAATAAGAAGGTCCAAGGTATACAGTAAACCTGGAGTGAAGCATCGGAATCTATAACTAGTGTCACAGGCATGGTTCAAACATAGACAGTAAGAAGAGTCAGTCTTCTTGTACTTGAGTCAGCATTGTGAGTTTTCTATTTAATTCCGATGCAATTTCGGTGTTTCATCGTCAATAAGAAGGTCAGAGGGATACAGTAAACCTGAGGTGAAGCATCGGAATCTGTAACTAGTGTCACAGGAATGGTTCAAACATAGTCAGTAAGAAGAGTCAGTCTTCTTGTACTTAGGTCGGAATTGTGCCTTTTCTATTTAATTCCGATGCAATTTCTGTGTTTCATCGTCAATAAGAAGGTCCAAGGGTTACAGTAAATGTGGAGTGAAGCATCGGAATCTATAACTAGTGTCACAGGAATGGTTCAAAACATAGACAGTAAGAAGAGTCAGTCTTCTTGTACTTAAGTCGACATTGTGCCTTTTCTATTTAATTCCGATGCAATTTCTGTGATTCATCGTCAATGAGAATGTCCAAGGTATACAGTAAACCTGAAGTAGAGCATCGGAATCTATAACTAGTGAGACAGCAATGGTTCAAACTATAATCACTAAGAAGAGTCAGTCTTCTTGTACTTAAGTCGGCATTGTGCCTTTTCTATTTAATTCCGATACAATTTCTGTGTTTCATCGGCAATAAGGT
Source organism: Schistocerca serialis cubense (assembly GCF_023864345.2). Taxonomy (NCBI): domain Eukaryota; kingdom Metazoa; phylum Arthropoda; class Insecta; order Orthoptera; family Acrididae; genus Schistocerca; species Schistocerca serialis. Next base: position 978,360,527 of record NC_064641.1, on the reverse strand, counting down.
CAGAGGGATACAGTACACCTGAAGTGAAGCATCGGAATCTATAACTAGTGTCACAGGAATGGTTCAAAACATAGACAGTAGGAAGGGTCAGTCTTCTTGTACTTAGGTCGGCATTGTGCCATTTGTATTTAATTCCGATGCAATATCTGTGTTTCATGGTCAATAAGAAGGTCAGAGGGATACAGTAAACCTGAGGTGAAGCATCGGAATCTATAACTAGTGTCACAGGAATGGTTCAAAACATAGACAGTAGGAAGAGTCAGTCTTCTTGTACTTAAGTCGGCATTGTGCCGTTTGTATTTAATTCCGATGTAATTTCTGTGTTTCATCGTCAATAAGAGGGTACAAGGTATACAGTAAACCTGAAGTGAAGCATCGGAATCTATAACTAGTGTCACAGGAATGGTTCAAAACATTGTCAGTAAGAATAGTCTGTCTTCTTGTACTTAAGTCAGCATTGTGCCTTTTCTATTTAATTCCGATGCAATTTTTTTGTTTCATCGTCAAAAAGAATGTCCAAGGTACACAGTAAACCTGAAGTGAAGCATCGGAATCTATAACTAGTGTCACAGGAATGGTTCAAAACATAGTCAGTAAGAAGAGTCTGTCTTCTTGTACTTAAGTCAGCATTGTGCCTTTTCTATTTAATTCCGATGCAATTTCTGTGTTTCATCGTCAATAAGAAGGTCCAAGGGTTACAGTAAAGCTGGCGTGAAGCATCGGATGCTATAACTAGTGTGACAGCAATGGTTCAAAACATAGACAGTAAGAAGAGTCAGTCTTCTTGTACTTGAGTCGGCATTGTGAGTTTTCTATTTAATTCCGATGCAATTTCGGTGATTCATCGTCAATAAGAAGGTCAGAGGGATACAGTAAACCTGAAGTGAAGCATCGGAACCTGTAACTAGTGTCACAGGAATGGTTCAAACATAGTCAGTAAGAATAGTCTGTCTTCTTGTACTTAAGTCAGCATTGTGCCTTTTCTATTTAATTCCGATGCAATTTTTTTGTTTCATCGTCAATAAGAATGTCCAAGGTACACAGTAAACCTGAAGTAAAGCATCGGAATCTATAAGTAGTGTGACAGCAATGGTTCAAACTATAATCACTAAGAAGCGTCAGTCTTCTTGTACTTAAGTTGGCATTGTGCCTTTTCTATTTAATTCCGATGCAATTTCTGTGTTTCATCGTCAATAAGAAGGTCCAAGGGTTACAGTAAATGTAGAGTGAAGCATCAGAATCCATAACTAGTGTCACAGGAATGGTTCAAAACATAGACAGTAAGAAGAGTCAGTCTCCTTGTACTTAAGTCGACATTGTGCCATTTCTATTTAATTCCGATGCAATTTCTGTGCTTCATCGTCAATAAGAATGTCCAAGGTATACAGTGAACCTGAAGTAAAGCATCGGAATCTATAACTAGTGTGACAGCAATGGTTCAAACTATAATCACTAAGAAGAGTCAGTCTTCTTGTACTTAAGTCGGCATTGTGCCTTTTCTATTTAATTCCGATGCAATTTCTGTGTTTCATCGGCAATACGGTCAGAGGGATACAGTAAACCTGAAGTGGAGCATCGGAATCTATAACTAGTGTCACAGGAATGGTTCAAAACGTAGTCAGTAAGAAGAGTCAGTCTTCTTGTACTTAAGTCAGCATTGTGCCTTTTCTATTTAATTGCGATGCAATTTCTGTGTTTCATCGTCAATAAGAAGGTCCAAGGGTTACAGTAAACCTGGAGTGAAGCATCGGAATCTATAACTAGTGTCACAGGAATGGTTCAAATCATAGACAGTAAGAAGAGTCGGTCTTCTTGTACTTAAGTCGACATTGAGAATTTTCTATTTAATTCCGATGCAATTTCTCTGTTTCATCGTCAATAAGAATGTCCAAGGTATACAGTAAACCTGAAGTGAAGCATCGGAATCTATAACTAGTGTCACAGGAATGGGGCAAAGCATAGTCAGTAAGAAGAGTCAGTCTTCTAGTACTTAAGTCGGCATTGTGCCTTTTGTATTTAATTCCGATGCAATTTCTGTGTTTCATCGTCAATAAGAAGGTCCAAGGGATACAGTAAACCTGGAGTGAGGCATCGGAATCTGTAACAAGTGTCACAGGAATGGTTCAAAACATAGACAGTAAGCAGAGTCAGTCTTCTTGTACTTAAGTCGGCATTGTGCCTTTTTTAATTAATTCCTATGCATTTTCTGTGTTTCATCGTCAATAAGAAGGTTCAAGGGATACATTAAACCTAGAGTGAGGCATCGGAATCTATAACTATTGTCACAGGAATGGTTCAAAACATAGACAGTAAGATGAGTCAGTCTTCTTGTACTATAGTCGGCATTGTGCCATTTGTATTTAATTCCGATGCAATTTCTGTGTTTCATCGTCAATAAGAAGGTCCAAGGGATACAGTCAACCTGGAGTGAAGCATCGGAATCTATAACTAGTGTCACGGGGATGGTTCAAAACATAGACAGTAAGAAGAGTCAGTATTCTTGTACTTAAGTCGGCATTGTGCCTTTTGTATTTAATTCCGATGCAATTTCTGTGTTTCATCGTCAATAAGAATGTCCAAGGTATACAGTAAACCAGAGGTAAAGCATCGGAATCAATAACTAGTGTGACAGCAATGGTTCAAACTATAATCACTAAGAAGAGTCAGTCTTCTTGTACTTAAGTCGGCATTGTGATTTTTCTATTTAATTCCGATGCAATTTCTGTGTTTCATCGTCAATAAGATGGTCCAAGGTATACAGTAAACCTGGAGTGAAGCATCGGATTCTATAACTAGTGTCACAGGCATGGTTCAAACATAGACAGTAAGAAGAGTCAGTCTTCTTGTACTTGAGTCAGCATTGTGAGTTTTCTATTTAATTCCGATGCAATTTCGGTGCTTCATCGTCAATAAGAAGGTCAGAGGGATACAGTAAACCTGAGGTGAAGCATCGGAATCTGTAACTAGTGTCACAGGAATTGTTCAAACATAGTCAGTAAGAAGAGTCAGTCTTCTTGTACTTAAGTCGGAATTGTGCCTTTTCTATTTAATTCCGATGCAATTTCTGTGTTTCATCGTCAATAAGAAGGTCCAAGGGTTACAGTAAATGTGGAGTGAAGCATCGGAATCTATAACTAGTGTCACAGGAATGGTTCAAAACATAGACAGTAAGAAGAGTCAGTCTACTTGTACTTAAGTCGACATTGTGCCTTTTCTATTTAATTCCGATGCAATTTCTGTGATTCATCGTCAATGAGAATGTCCAAGGTATACAGTAAACCTGAAGTAGAGCATCGGAATCTATTACTAGTGTGACAGCAATGGTTCAAACTATAATCACTAAGAAGAGTCAGTCTTCTTGTACTTAAGTCGGCATTGTGCCTTTTCTATTTAATTCCGATGCAATTTCTGTGTTTCATCGGTAATAAGGTCAGAGGGATACAGTAAACCTGAAGTGAAGCATCGGAATCTATAACTAGTGTCACAGGAATGGTTCAAAACATAGACAGTAGGAAGGGTCAGTCTTCTTGTACTTAGGTCGGCATTGTGCCATTTGTATTTAATTCCGATGCAATATCTGTGTTTCATGGTCAATAAGAAGTTCAGTGGGATACAGTAAACCTCAGGGGAAGCATCGGAATCCAAAACTAGTGTCACAGGAATGGTTCAAAGCATAGACAGTAGGAAGAGTCAGTCTTCTTGTACTTAAGTCGGCATTGTGCCGTTTGTATTTAATTCCGATGTAATTTCTGTGTTTCATCGTCAATAAGAAGGTACAAGGTATACAGAAAACCTGAAGTGAAGCATCGGAATCTATAACTAGTGTCACAGGAATGGTTCAAAACATAGTCAGTAAGAATAGTCTGTCTTCTTGTACTTAAGTCAGCATTGTGCCTTTTCTATTTAATTCCGATGCAATTTTTTTGTTTCATCGTCAATAAGAATGTCCAAGGTACACAGTAAACCTGAAGTAAAGCATCGGAATCTATAAGTAGTGTGACAGCAATGGTTCAAACTATAATCACTAAGAAGCGTCAGTCTTCTTGTACTTAAGTTGGCATTGTGCCTTTTCTATTTAATTCCGATGCAATTTCTGTGATTCATCGGCAATAAAGTCAGAGGGATACAGTAAACCTGAAGTGAAGCATCGGAATCTATAACTAGTGTCACAGGAATGGTTCAAAACATAGACAGTAGGAATAGTCAGTCTTCTTGTACTTAAGTCGGCATTGTGCCATTTGTATTTAATTCCGATGCAATTTCTGTGTTTCATCGTCAATAAGAAGGTACAAGGTATACAGTAAACCTGAAGTGAAGCATCGGAATCTATAACTAGTGTCACAGGAATGGTTCAAAACATAGTCAGTAAGAAGAGTCTGTCTTCTTGTACTTAAGTCAGCATTGTGCCTTTTCTATTTAATTCCGATGCAATTTCTGTGTTTCATCGTCAATAAGAAGGTCCAAGGGTTACAGTAAAGCTGGCGTGAAGCATCGGAATCTATAACTAGTGTGACAGCAATGGTTCAAAACATAGACAGTAAGAAGAGTCAGTCTTCTTGTACTTGAGTCGGCATTGTGAGTTTTCTATTTAATTCCGATGCAATTTCGGTGATTCATCGTCAATAAGAAGGTCAGAGGGATACAGTAAACCTGAAGTGAAGCATCGGAACCTGTAACTAGTGTCACAGGAATGGTTCAAACATAGTCAGTAAGAAGAGTCAGTCTTCTTGTACTTAAGTCGGCATTGTGCCTTTTCTATTTAATTCCGATGCAATTTCTGTGTTTCATCGTCAATAAGAAGGTCCAAGGGTTACAGTAAATGTGGAGTGAGGCATCGGAATCTACAACTAGTGTCTCAGGAATGGTTCAAAACATAGTCAGTAAGAAGAGTCAGTCTTCTTGTACTTAAGTCTACATTGTGCCTTTTTTATTTAATTCCGATGCAATTTCTGTGTTTCATCGTCAATAAGAATGTCCAAGGTATACAGTAAACCTGAAGTAAAGCATCGGAATCTATAACTAGTGTGACAGCAATGGTTCAAACTATAATCACTAAGAAGAGTCAGTCTTCTTGTACTTAAGTCAGCATTGTGCCTTTTCTATTTAATTCCGATGCTATTACTGTGTATCATCGTCAATACGCATCGGAATCTATAACTAGTGTCACAGGAATGGTTCAAAACATAGACAGTAGGAAGAGTCAGTCTTCTTGTACTTAAGTCGGCATTGTGCCTTTTGTATTTAATTCCGATGCAATTTCTGTGTATCATCGTCAATTAGAAGGTCCAAGGGATACAGTCAACCTGGAGTGAAGCATCGGAATCTATAACTAGTGTCACGGGGATGGTTCGAAACATAGACAGTAAGGAGAGTCAGTATTCTTGTACTAAAGTCGACATTGAGCCTTTTCTATGTAATTCCGATGCAATTTCTCTGTTTCATCGTCAATAAGAATGTCCAAGGTATAAAGTAAACCTGAAGTGAAGAATCGGAATCTATAACTAGTGTCACATAAATGGTTCAAAGCATAGTCAGTAAGAAGAGTCAGACTTCTTGCACTTAAGTCGTCATTGTGCATTTTGTATTTAATTCCGATGCAATTTCTGTGTTTCATTGTCAATAAGAAGGTCCAAGGGATACAGTAAACCTGGAGTGAGGCATCGGAATCTGTAACTAGTGTCACAGGAATTGTTCAAAGCATAGACAGTAATCAGAGTCAGTCTTCTTGTACTTAAGTCGGCATTGTGCCTTTTTTAATTAATTCCTTTGCAATTTCTGTGTTTCATCGTCAATAAGAAGGTTCAAGGGATACACTAAACCTAGAGTGAGGCATCGGAATCTATAACTAGGGTCACAGGAATGGTTCAAATCATAGACAGTAAGAAGAGTCAGTCTTCTTGTACTAAAGACGGCATTGTGCCTTTTGTATTTAATTCCGATGCAATTTCTGTGTATCATCGTCAATTAGAAGGTCCAAGGGATACAGTCAACCTGGAGTGAAGCATCGGAATCTATAACTAGTGTCACAGGAATGGTTCAAAACATAGACAGCAAGAAGAGTCAGTCTTCTTGTAATTGAGTCGGCATTGTGTGTTTTCTATTTAACTCCGATTCAATTTCGGTGTTTCATCGTCAATAAGAAGGTCAGAGGGATACAGTAAACCTGAAGTGAAGCATCGGAATCTGTAACTAGTGTCACAGGAATGGTTCAAACATAGTCAGTAAGAAGAGTCAGTCTTCGTGTACTTAAGTCGGCATTGTGCCTTTTCTATTTAATTCCGATGCAATATCTGTGTTTCATCGGCAATACGGTCAGAGGGATACAGTAAACCTGAAGTGAAGCATCGGAATTTATAACTAGTGTCACAGGAATGGTTCAAAGCATAGTCAGTAAGAAGAGTCAGTCTTCTTGTACTTAAGTCGGCATTGTGCATTTTGTATTTAATTCCGATGCAATTTCTGTGTTTCATCGTCAATAAGAAGGTCCAAGGGATACAGTAAACCTGGAAAGAGGCATCGGAATCTGTAACTAGTGTCACAGGAATGGTTCAAAACATAGACAGTAAGCAGAATCAGACTTCTTGCACTTAAGTCGGCATTGTGCTTTTTTTAATTAATTCCTATGCAATTTCTGTGTTTCATCGTCAATAAGAAGGTTCAAGGGATACATTAAACCTAGAGTGAGGCATCGGAATCTATAACTAGTGTCACAGGAATGGTTCAAAACATAGACAGTAAGAAGAGTCAGTCTTCTTGTACTAAAGTCGGCATTGTGACATTTGTATTTAATTCCGATGCAATTTCTGTGTATCATCGTCAATAAGAAGGTCCAAGGGTTACAGTAAATGTGGAGTGAAGCATCGGAATCTATAACTAGTGTCACAGGAATGGTTCAAAACATAGACAGTAAGAAGAGTCAGTCTTCTTGCATTAATTCGACATTGTGCCTTTTCTATTTAATTCCGATGCAATTTCTGTGTTTCATCGCCAATAAGAATGTCCAAGGTATACAGTAAACCTGAAGTAAAGCATCGGAATCTATAACTAGTGTGACAGCAATGGTTCAAACTATAATCACTAAGAAGAGTCAGTCTTCTTGTACTTAAGTCGGCATTGTGCCTTTTCTATTTAATTCCGATGCAATTTCTGTGTTTCATCGGCAATAAGGTCAGAGGGATACAGTAAACCTGAAGTGAAGCATCGGAAACTATAACTAGTGTCACAGGAATGGTTCAAAACATAGACAGTAGGAAGAGTCAGTCTTCTTGTACTTAAGTCGGCATTGTGCCATTTGTATTTAATTCCGATGCAATATCTGTGTTTCATTGTCAATAAGAAGGTCAGAGGGATACAGTAAACCTGAGGTGAAGCATCGGAATCCAAAACTAGTGTCACAGGAATGGTTCAAAACATAGACAGTAAGAATAGTCAGTCTTCTTGTACTTAAGTCGGCATTGTGCCTTTTGTATTTAATTCCGATGCAATTTCTGTGTTTCATCGTCAATAAGAAGGTACAAGGTATACAGTAAACCTGCAGTAAAGCATCGGAATCTATAACTAGTGTCACAGGAATGGTTCAAAACATAGTAAGAAGAGTCTGTCTTCTTGTACTTAAGTCAGCATTGTGCCTTTTCTATTTAATTCCGATGCAATTTCTGTGTTTCATCGTCAATAAGAAGGTCCAAGGGTTACAGTAAACCTGGAGTGAAGCATCGGAATCTATAACTAGTGTGAAAGCAATGGTTCAAAACATAGACAGTAAGAAGAGTCAGTCTTCTTGTACTTGAGTCGGCATTGTGAGTTTTCTATTTAATTCCGATGCAATTTCGGTGTTTCATCGTCAATAAGAAGGTCAGAGGGATACAGTAACCTGAAGTGAAGCATCGGAATCTGTAACTAGTGTCACAGGAATGGTTCAAACATAGTCAGTAAGAAGAGTCAGTCTTCTTGTACTTAAGTCGGCATTGTGCCTTTTCTATTTAATTCCGATGCAATTTCTGTGTTTCATCGTCAATAAGAAGGTCCAAGGGTTACAGTAAATGTGGAGTGAAGCATCGGAATCTATAACTAGTGTCTCAGGAATGGTTCAAAACATAGACAGTAAGAAGAGTCAGTCTTCTTGTACTTAAGTCGACATTGTGCATTGTTATTTAATTCCGATGCAATTTCTGTGTTTCATCGTCAATAAGAATGTCCAAGGTACACAGTAAACCTGAAGTAAAGCATCGGAATCTATAACTAGTGTGACAGCAATGGTTCAAACTATAATCACTATGAAGAGTCAGTCTTCTTGCACTTATGTCGTCATTGTGCCTTTTCTACTTAATTCCGATGCAATTTCTGTGTTTCATCGGCAATAAGGTCAGAGGGATACAGTAAACCTGAAGTGAAGCATCGGAATCTATAACTAGTGTCACAGGAATGGTTCAAAACATAGACAGTAGGAAGAATCAGGCTTCTTGTACTTAAGTCGGCATTGTGCCATTTGTATTTAATTCCGATGCAATTTCTGTGTTTCATTGTCAATAAGAAGGTCAGAGGGATACAGTAAACCTGAGATGAAGCATCGGAATCCAAATCTAGTGTCACAGGAATGGTTCAAAACATAGACAATAGGAAGAGTCAGTCTTCTTGTACTTAAGTCGGCATTGTGCCTTTTGTATTTAATCCCGATGCAATTTCTGTGTTTCATCGTAAATAAGAAGGAACAAGGTATACAGTAAACCTGAAGTGAAGCATCGGAATCTATAACTAGTGTCACAGGAATGGTTCAAAACATAGTCAGTAAGAAGAGTCTGTCTTCTTGTACTTAAGTCAGCATTGTGCCTTTTCTATTTAATTCCGATGCAATTTCTGTGTTTCATCGTCAATAAGAAGGTCCAAGGGTTACAGTAAACCTGGAGTTAAGCATCGGAATCTATAACTAGTGTGACAGCAATGGTTTAAAACATAGACAGTAAGTAGAGTCAGTCTTCTTGTACTTGATTCGGCATTGTGAGTTTTCTATTTAATTCCGATGCAATTTCGGTGTTTCATCGTCAATAAGAAGGTCAGAGGGATACAGTAAACCTGAAGTGAAGCATCGGAATCTGTAACTAGTGTCACAGGAATGGTTCAAACATAGTCAGTAAGAAGAGTCAGTCTTCTTGTACTTAAGTCGGCATTGTGCCTTTTCTATTTAATTCCGATGCAATTTCTGTGTTTCATCGTCAATAAGAAGGTCCAAGGGATACAGTCAACCTGGAGTGAAGCATCGGAATCCATAACTAGTGTCACGGGGATGGTTCATAGCATAGAGAGTAAGAAGAGTCAGTATTCTTGTACTTAAGACGGCATTGTGCCTTTTGTATTTAATTCCGATGCAATTTCTGTGTTTCATCGTCAATAAGAATGTCCAAGGTATACAGTAAACCTGAAGTAAAGCATCGGAATCTATAACTAGTGTCACAGCAATGGTTCAAACTATAATCACTAAGAAGAGTCAGTCTTCTTGTACTTAAGTCGGCATTGTGCCTTTTCTATTTAATTCCGATGCAATTTCAGTGTTTCATCGTCAATAAGAAGGTCCAAGGTATACAATAAACCTGGAGTGAAGCATCGGAATCTATAACTAGTGTCACAGGCATGGTTCAAAACATAGACAGTAAGAAGAGTCAGTTTTCCTGTACTTGAGTCGGCATTGTGAGTTTTCTATTTAATACCGATGCAATGTCGGTGCTTCATCGTCAATAAGAAGGGCAGAGGGATACAGTAAAACTAAAGTGAAGCATTGGAATCTATAACTAGTTTCACAGGAATGGTTCAAACATAGTCAGTAAGAAGAGTCAGTCTTCTTGTACTTAAGTCGGCATTGTGCCTTTTCTATTTAATTCCGATGCAATTTCTGAGTTTCATCGTCAATAAGAAGGTCGAAGGGTTACAGTAAATGTGGAGTGAAGCATCGGAATCTATAACTAGTGTCACAGGAATGGTTCAAAACATAGACAGTAAGAAGAGTCAGTCTTCTTGCACATAAGTCGACATTGTGCCTTTTCTATTTAATTCCGATGCAATTTCTGTGTTTCATCGTCAATAAGAATGTCCAAGGTATACAGTAAACCTGAAGTAAAACATCGGAATCTATAACTAGTGTGACAGCAATGGTTCAAACTATAATCACTAAGAAGAGTCAGTCTTCTTGTACTTAAGTCGGCATTGTGCCTTTTCAATTTAATTTCGATGCAATTTCTGTGTTTCATCGGCAATAAGGTCAGAGGGATACAGTAAACCTGAAGTGAAGCATCGGAAACTATAACTAGTGTCACAGGAATGGTTCAAAACATAGACAGTAGGAAGAGTCAGTCTTCTTGTACTTAAGTCGGCATTGTGCCATTTGTATTTAATTCCGATGCAATTTCTGTGTTTCATTGTCAATAAGAAGGTCAGAGGGATACAGTGAACCTGAGGTGATGCATCGGAATCCAAAACTAGTGTCACAGGAATGGTTCAAATCATAGACAGTAGGAAGAGTCAGTCTTCTTGTACTTAAGTCGGCATTGTGACGTTTGTATTTAATTCCGATGCAATTTCTGTGTTTCATCGTCAATAAGAAGGTACAAGGTATACAGTAAAAATGAAGTGAAGCATCGGAATCTATAACTAGTGTCACAGGAATGGTTCAAAACATAGACAGTAGGAAGAGTCAGTCTTCTTGTACTTAAGTCGGCATTGTGCCATTTGTATTTAATTCCGATGCAATTTCTGTGTTTCATTGTCAATAAGAAGGTCAGAGGGATACGGTAAACCTGAGGTGAAGCATCGGAATCCAGAACTAGTGTCACAGGAATGGTTCAAAACATAGACAGTAGGAAGAGTCAGTCTTCTTGTACTTAAGTCGGCATTGTGCCCTTTGTATTTAATTCCGATGCAATTTCTGTGTTTCATCGTCAATAAGAAGGTACAAGGTATACAGTAAACCTGAAGTGAAGCATCGGAATCTATAACTAGTGTTACAGGAATGGTTCAAAACATAGTCAGTAAGAAGAGTCTGTCTTCTTGTACTTAAGTCAGCATTGTGCCTTTTCTATTTAATTCCGATGCAATTTCTGTGTTTCATCGTCAATAAGAAGGTCCAAGGGTTACAGTAAACCTGGAGTGAAGCATCGGAATCTATAACTAGTGTGACAGCAATGGTTCAAAACATAGACAGTAAGAAGAGTCAGTCTTCTTGTACTTAAGTCGGCATTGTGAGTTTTCTATTTAATTCCGATGCAATTTCGGTGTTTCATCGTCAATAAAAAGGTCAGAGGGATACAGTAAACCTGAAGTGAAGCATCGGAATCTGTAACTAGTGTCACAGGAATGGTTCAAACATAGTCAGTAAGAAGAGTCAGTCTTCTTGTACTTAAGTCGGCATTGTGCCTTTTCTATATAATTCCGATGCAATTTCTGTGTTTCATCGTCAATAAGAAGTTCCAAGGGTTACAGTAAATGTGGAGTGAAGCATCGGAATCAATAAGTAGTGTCTCAGGAATGGTTCAAAACATAGACAGTAAGAAGAGTCAGTCTTCTTGTACTTAAGGCGACATTGTGCATTTTTATTTAATTCCGATGCAATTTCTGTTTTTCATCGTCAATAAGAATGTCCAAGGTATACAGTAAACCTGAAGTAAAGCATTGGAATCTATAACTAGTGTGACAGCAATGGTTCAAACTATAATCACTATGAAGAGTCAGTCTTCTTGCACTTAAGTCGGCATTGTGCTTTTTCTACTTATTTCCGATGCAATTTCTGTGTTTCATCGGCAATAAGGTCAGAGGGATACAGTAAACCTGAAGTGAAGCATCGGAATCTATAACTAGTGTCACAGGAATGGTTCAAAACATAGACAGTAAGCAGAGTCAGTCTTCTTGTACTTAAGTCGGCATTGTGCCATTTGTATTTAATTCCGATGCAATTTCTGTGTTTCATTGTCAATAAGAAGGTCAGAGGGATACAGTAAACTTGAGATGAAGCATCGGAATCCAAATCTAGTGTCACAGGAATGGTTCAAGACATAGACAGCAGGAAGTGTCAGTCTTCTTGTACTTAAGTCGGCATTGTGCCTTTTGTATTTAATCCCGATGCAATTTCTGTGTTTCATCGTCAATAAGAAGGTACAAGGTATACAGTAAACCTGAAGTGAAGCATAGGAATCTATAACTAGAGTCACAGGAATGGTTCAAAACATAGTCAGTAAGAAGAGTCTGTCCTCTTGTACTTAAGTCAGCATTGTGCCTTTTCTATTTAATTCCGATGCAATTTCTGTGTTTCATCGTCAATAAGAAGGTCCAAGGGTTACAGTAAACCTGGAGTTAAGCATCGGAATCTATAACTAGTGTGACAGCAATGGTTCAAAACATTGACAGTAAGAACAGTCAGTCTTCTTGTACTTGAGTCGGCATTGTGAGTTTCTATTTAATTCCGATGCAATTTCGGTGTTTCATCTTCAATAAGAAGGTCAGAGGGATACAGTAAACCTGAAGTGAAGCATCGGAATCTGTAACTAGTGTCACAGGAATGGTTGAAAACATAGACAGTAAGCAGAGTCAGTCTACTTGCACTTAAGTCGGCATTGTGCCTTTTTTATTTAATTCCTATGCAATTTCTAGGTCTCATCGACAATAAGAAGGTTCAAGGGATACATTAAACCTAGAGTGTGGCTTTGGAATCTATAACTAGTGTCACAGGAATGGTTCAAAACATAGACAGTAAGAAGAGTCAGTCTTCTTGTACTAAAGTCGGCATTGTGCCTTTTGTATTTAATTCCGATGCAATTTCTGTGTATCATCGTCAATAAGAAGGTCCAAGGGATACAGTCAACCTGGAGTGAAGCATCGGAATCTATAACTAGTGTCACGGGGATGGTCCAAAACATAGACAGTAAGAAGAGTCAGTATTCTTGTACTTAAGTCGGCATTGTGCCTTTTGTATTTAATTCCGATGCAATTTCTGTCTTTGATCGTCAATAAGTAGGTCAAAGGGATCCATTAAACATGAAGTGAAACACCGGAATCTATAACTAGTGGCATAGAAATGGTCCAAAACATAGTCAGTAAGAAGAGTCAGTCTTCTAGTACTTAAGTCGCCATTGTGCCAATTGTGTTAACTTCCGATGCAATTTCTGTGTTTCATCGTCAATACGAAGGTCCAAGTGATACAGTTAACCTGGAGTGAAGCATCGGAATCTATAACTAGTGTAACAGGAATGGTTCAAAACATAGACAGTAAGAAGAGTCAGTCTTCCTGTACTTAAGTCGGCATCGTGCCTTTTCTATTTAATTCCGATGCAATTTCTGTGTTTCATCGTCAATAAGAAGGTCCAAGGGTTACAGTAAATGTGGAGTGAAGCATCGGAATCTATAACTAGTGTCTCAGGAATGGTTCAAAACATAGACAGTAAGAAGAGTCAGTCTTCTTGTACTTAAGTCGACATTGTGCCTTTTTTATTTAATTCCAATGCAATTTCTGTGTTTCATCGTCAATAAGAATGTCCAAGGTATACAGTAAACCTGAAGTAAAACATCGGAATCTATAACTAGTGTGACAGCAATGGTTCAAACTATAATCACCATGAAGAGTCAGTCTTCTTGCACTTAAGTCGGCATTGTGCCTTTTCTATTTAATTCCGATGCAATTTCTGTGTTTCATCGTCAATAAGAAGGTCCAAGGGTTACAGAAAACCTGGGGTGAAGCATCGGAATCTATAACTAGTGTCACAGGAATGGTTCAAATCATATACAGTAAGAAGAGTCAGTCTTCTTGTACTTAAGTCGACATTGAGCTTTTTCTATTTAATTCCGATGCAATTTCTGTGTTTCATCGTCAATAAGAATGTCCAAAGTATACAGTAAACCTCAAGTGAAGCATCGGAATCTATAACTAGTGTCACAGGAATGGTTCAAAGCATAGTCACTAAGAAAAGTCAGTCTTCTTGTACCTACGTCGGCATTGTGCCTTTTGTATTTAATTCCGATGCCAATACTGTGTTTCATCGTCAATAAGAAGGTCCAAGGGATACAGTTAACCTGGAGTGAGGCATCGGAATCTGTAACTAGTGGCACAGGAATGGTTGAAAACATAGACAGTAAGCAGAGTCAGTCTACTTGCACTTAAGTCGGCATTGTGCCTTTTTTATTTAATTCCTATGCAATTTCTAGGTCTCATCGTCAATAAGAAGGTTCAAGGGATACATTAAACCTAGAGTGTGGCTTTGGAATCTATAACTAGTGTCACAGGAATGGTTCAAAACATAGACAGTAAGAAGAGTCAGTCTTCTTGTACTAAAGTCGGCATTGTGCCTTTTGTATTTAATTCCGATGCAATTTCTGTGTATCATCGTCAATAAGAAGGTCCAAGGGATACAGTCAACCTGGAGTGAAGCATCGGAATCTATAACTAGTGTCACGGGGATGGTCCAAAACATAGACAGTAAGAAGAGTCAGTATTCTTGTACTTAAGTCGGCATTGTGCCTTTTGTATTTAATTCCGATGCAATTTCTGTCTTTGATCGTCAATAAGTAGGTCCAAGGGATCCATTAAACATGAAGTGAAACACCGGAATCTATAACTAGTGGCATAGGAATGGTCCAAAACATAGTCAGTAAGAAGAGTCAGTCTTCTAGTACTTAAGTCGCCATTGTGGCAATTGTGTTACCTTCCGATGCAATTTCTGTGTTTCATCGTCAATACGAAGGTCCAAGGGATACAGTAAACCTGGAGTGAAGCATCGGAATCTATAACTAGTGTAACAGGAATGGTTCAAAACATAGACAGTAAGAAGAGTCAGTCTTCTTGTACTTAAGTCGGCATCGTGCCTTTTCTATTTAATTCCGATGCAATTTCTGTGTTTCATCGTCATTAAGAAGGTCCAAGGGTTACAGTAAATGTGGAGTGAAGCATCGGAATCTATAACTAGTGTCTCAGGAATGGTTCAAAACATAGACAGTAAGAAGAGTCAGTCTTCTTGTACTTAAGTCGACATTGTGCCTTTTTTATTTAATTCCGATGCAATTTCTGTGTTTCATCGTCAATACGAAGGTCAGAGGAATACAGTAAAACTGAAGTGAAGCATCGGAATCTATAACTAGTGTCACATGAATGGTTCAAGCATAGACAGTAAGAAGCGTCCGTTTTCTTGTACTTAAGTCGGCATTGTGCCTTTTTTATTTAATTCCTTTGCAATTTCTGTGTTTCATCGGCAATAAGGTCAGAGGGATACAGTAAACCTGAAGTGAAGCATCGGAATCTATAACTAGTGTCACAGGAATGGTTCAAAACATAGACAGTAGGAAGAGTCAGTCTTCTTGTACTTATGTCGGCGTTGTGCCATTTGTATTTAATTCCGATGCAATTTCTGTGTTTCATTGTCAATAAGAAGGTCAGAGGGATACAGTAAACCTGAGGTGAAGCATCGGAATCCAAATCTAGTGTCACAGGAATGGTTCAAAACATAGACAGTAGGAAGAGTCAGTCTTCTTGTACTTAAGTCGGCATTGTGCCTTCTGTATTTAATCCCGATGCAATTTCTGTGTTTCATCGTCAATAAGAAGGTACAAGGTATACAGTAAACCTGAAGTGAAGCATCGGAATCTGTAACTAGTGTCACAGGAATGGTTCAAAACATAGTCAGTAAGAAGAGTCTGTCTTCTTGTACTTAAGCCAGCATTGTGCCTTTTCTATTTAATTCCGATTCAATTTCTGTGTTTCATCGTCAATAAGGAGGTCCAAGGGTTACAGAAAACCTGGGGTGAAGCATCGGAATCTATAACTAGTGTCACAGGAATGGTTCAAATCATAGACAGTAAGAAGAGTCAGTCTTCTTGTACTTAAGTCGACATTGAGCCTTTTCTATTTAATTCCGATGCAACTTCTGTGTTTCATCGTCAATAAGAATGTCCAAAGTATACAGTAAACCTCAAGTGAAGCATCGGAATCTATAACTAGTGTCACAGGAATGGTTCAAAGCATAGTCACTAAGAAAAGTCTGTCTTCTTGTACCTAAGTCGGCATTGTGCCTTTTGTATTTAATTCCGATGCAATTTCGGTGTTTCATCGTCAAAAAGACGGTCAGAGGGATACAGTAAACCTGAAGTGAAGCATCGGAATCTGTAACTAGTGTCACAGGAATGGTTCAAACATAGTCAGTAAGAAGAGTCAGTCTTCTTGTACTTAAGTCGGCATTGTGCCTTTTCTATTTAATTCCGATGCAATTTCTGTGTTTCATCGTCAATAAGAAGGTCCAAGGGTTACAGTAAATGTGGAGTGAAGCATCGGAATCTATAACTAGTGTCTCAGGAATGGTTCAAAACATAGACAGTAAGAAGAGTCAGTCTTCTTGTACTTAAGTCGACATTGTGCCTTTTTTATTTAATTCCAATGCAATTTCTGTGTTTCATCGTCATTAAGAATGTCCAAGGTATACAGTAAACCTGAAGTAAAGCATCGGAATCTATAACTAGTGTGGCAGCAATGGTTCAAACTATAATCACTATGAAGAGTCAGTCTTCTTGCACTTAAGTCGGCATTGTGCCTTTTCTATTTAATTCCGATGCAATTTCTGTGTTTCATCGGCAATAAGGTCAGAGGGATACAGTAAACCTGAAGTGAAGCATCGGAATCTATAACTAGTGTCACAGGAATGGTTCAAAACATAGCCAGTAGGAAGAGTCAGTCTTCTTGTACTTAAGTCGGCATTGTGCCATTTGTATTTAATTCCGATGCAATTTCTGTGTTTCATTGTCAATAAGAAGGTCAGAGGGATACAGTAAACCTGAGGTGAAGCATCGGAATCCAAATCTAGTGTCACAGGAATGGTTCAAAACATAGACAGTAGGAAGAGTCAGTCTTCTTGTACTTAAGTCGGCATTGTGCCTTCTGTATTTAATCCCGATGCAATTTCTGTGTTTCATCGTCAAAAGAAGGTACAAGGTATACAGTAAACCTGAAGTGAAGCATCGGAATCTGTAACTAGTGTCACAGGAATGGTTCAAAACATAGTCAGGAAGAAGAGTCTGTCTTCTTGTACTTAAGCCAGCATTGTGCCTTTTCTATTTAATTCCGATGCAATTTCTGTGTTTCATCGTCAATAAGAAGGTCCAAGGGTTACAGAAAACCTGGGGTGAAGCATCGGAATCTATAACTAGTGTCACAGGAATGGTTCAAATCATAGACAGTAAGAAGAGTCAGTCTTCTTGTACTTAAGTCGACATTGAGCCTTTTCTATTTTATTCCGATGCAATTTCTGTGTTTCATCGTC
This sequence comes from Schistocerca serialis cubense, assembly GCF_023864345.2. Lineage (NCBI taxonomy): Eukaryota > Metazoa > Arthropoda > Insecta > Orthoptera > Acrididae > Schistocerca > Schistocerca serialis. The sequence continues at coordinate 978,343,251 of NC_064641.1, read as the reverse complement.
AATAAGAATGTCCAAAGTATACAGTAAACCTCAAGTGAAGCATCGGAATCTATATCTAGTGTCACAGGAATGGTTCAAAGCATAGTCACTAAGAAAAGTCAGTCTTCTTGTACCTAAGTCGGCATTGTGCCTTTTGTATTTAATTCCGATGCAATTACTGTGTTTCATCGTCAATAAGAAGGTCCAAGGGATACAGTTAACCTGGAGTGAGGCATCGGAATCTGTAACTAGTGTCACAGGAATGGTTGAAAACATAGACAGTAAGCAGAGTCAGTCTACTTGCACTTAAGTCGGCATTGTGCCTTTTTTATTTAATTCCTATGCAATTTCTGGGTCTCATCGTCAATAAGAAGGTTCGAGGGATACATTAAACCTAGAGTGAGGCATCGGAATCTATAACTAGTGTCACAGGAATGGTTCAAAACATAGACAGTAAGAAGAGGCAGTCTTCTTGTACTAAAGTCGGCATTGTGCCTTTTGTATTTAATTCCGATGCAATTTCTGTGTATCATCGTCAATAAGAAGGTCCAAGGGATACAGTCAACCTGGAGTGAAGCATCGGAATCTATAACTAGTGTCACGGGGATGGTCCAAAACATAGACAGTAAGAAGAGTCAGTATTCTTGTACTTAAGTCGGCATTGTGCCTTTTGTATTTAATTCCGATGCAATTTCTGTCTTTGATCGTCAATAAGTAGGTCCAAGTGATCCATTAAACCTGAAGTGAAGCACCGGAATCTATAACTAGTGGCATAGGAATGGTCCAAAGCATAGTCAGTAAGAAGAGTCAGTCTTCTAGTACTTAAGTCGCCATTGTGCCAATTGTGTTAACTTCCGATGCAATTTCTGTGTTTCATCGTCAATACGAAGGTCCAAGGGATACAGTAAACCTGGAGTGAGGCATCGGAATCTATAACTAGTGTAATAGGAATGGTTCAAAACATAGACAGTAAGAAGAGTCAGTCTTCTTGTACTTAATTCGGCACTGTGCCTTTTGGATTTAATTCCGATGCAATTTCGGTGTTTCATCGTCAATAAGAAGGTCAGAGGGATACAGTAAACCTGAAGTGAAGCATCGGAATCTGTAACTAGTGTCACAGGAATGGTTCAAACATAGTCAGTAAGAAGAGTCAGTCTTCTTGTACTTAAGTCGGCATTGTGCCTTTTCTATTTAATTCCGATGCAATTTCTGTGTTTCATCGTCAATAAGAAGGTCCAAGGGTTACAGTAAATGTGGAGTGAAGCATCGGAATCTATAACTAGTGTCTCAGGAATGGTTAAAAACATAGACAGTAAGAAGAGTCAGTCTTCTTGTACTTAAGTCGACATTGTGCCTTTTTTATTTAATTCCGATGCAATTTCTGTGTTTCATCGTCAATAAGAATGTCCAAGGTATACAGTAAACCTGAAGTAAAGCATCGGAATCTATAACTAGTGTGACAGCAATGGTTCAAACTATAATCACTAAGAAGAGTCAGTCATCTTGCACTTAAGTCGGCATTGTGCCTTTTCTACTTAATTCCGATGCAATTTCTGTGTTTCATCGGGAATAAGGTCAGAGGGATACAGTAAACCTGAAGTGAAGCGTCGGAATCTATAACTAGTGTCACAGGAATGGTTCAAAACATAGACAGTAGGAAGTGTCAGTCTTCTTGTACTTAAGTCGGCATTGTGCCATTTGTATTTAATTCCGATGCAATTTCTGTGTTTCATTGTCAATAAGAAGGTCAGAGGGATACAGTAAACCTGAGGTGAAGCATCGGAATTCAAATCTAGTGTCACAGGAATGGTTCAAAACATAGACAGTAGGAAGAGTCAGTCTTCTTGTACTTAAGTCGGCATTGTGCCTTCTGTATTTAATCCCGATGCAATTTCTGTGTTTCATCGTCAATAAGAAGGTACAAGGTATACAGTAAACCTGAAGTGAAGCAACGGAATCTATAACTAGTGTCACAGGAATGGTTCAAAACATAGTCAGTAAGAAGAGTCTGTCTTCTTGTACTTAAGCCAGCATTGTGCCTTTTCTATTTAATTCCGATGCAATTTCTGTGTTTCATCGTCAATAAGAAGGTCCAAGGGTTACAGAAAACCTGGGGTGAAGCATCGGAATCTATAACTAGTGTCACAGGAATGGTTCAAATCATAGACAGTAAGAAGAGTCAGTCCTCTTGTACTTAAGTCGACATTGAGCCTTTTCTATTTAATTCTGATGCAGTTTCTGTGTTTCATCGTCAATAAGAATGTCCAAAGTATACAGTAAACCTCAAGTGAAGCATCGGAATCTATAACTAGTGTCACAGGAATGGTTCAAAAATAGTCACTAAGAAAAGTCAGTCTTCTTGTACCTAAGTCGGCATTGTGCCTTTTGTAATTAATTCCGATGCAATTACTGTGTTTCATCGTCAATAAGAAGGTCCAAGGGTTACAGTTAACCTGGAGTGAGGTATCGGAATATGTAACTAGTGTCACAGATATGGTTGAAAACATAGACAGTAAGCAGAGTCAGTTTACTTGCACTTAAGTCGGCATTGTGCCTTTTCTATTTAATTCCGATGCTATTTCTGTGTTTCATCGTCAATAAGAAGGTCCAAGGGTTACAGTAAATGTGGAGTGAAACATCGGAATCTATAACTAGTGTCTCAGGAATGGTTCAAAACATAGACAGTAAGAAGAATCAGTCTTCTTGTACTTAAGTCGACATTGTGCCTTTTTTATTTAATTCCGATGCAATTTCTGTGTTTCATCGTCAATAAGAATGTCCGAGGTATACAGTAAACCTGAAGTAAAGCATCGGAATCTATAACTAGTGTGACAGCAATGGTTCAAACTATAATCACTAACAAGAGTCAGTCTTCTTGCACTCAAGTCGGCATTGTGCCTTTTCTATTTAATTCCGATGCAATTTCTGTGTTTCATCGGCAATAAGGTCAGAGGGATACAGTAAACATGAAGTGAAGCGTCGGAATCTATAACTAGTGTCACAGGAATGGTTCAAAACATAGACAGTAGGGAGTGTCAGTCTTCTTGTACTTAAGTCGGCATTGTGCCATTTGTATCTAATTCCGATGCAATTTCTGTGTTTCATTGTCAATAAGAAGGTGAGAGGGATACAGTAAACCTGAGGTGAAGCATCGGAATCCAAATCTAGTGTCACAGGAATGATTCAAAACATAGACAGTAGGAAGAGTCAGTCTTCTTGTACTTAAGTCGGCATTGTGCCTTTTGTATTTAATCCCGATGTAATTTCTGTGTTTCATCGTCAATAAGAAGGTACAAGGTATACAGTAAACCTGAAGTGAAGCATCGGAATCTATAACTAGTGTCACAAACATGGTTCAAAACATAGTCAATAAGAAGAGTCTGTCTTCTTGTACTTAAGTCAGCATTGTGCCTTTTCTATTTAATTTCGATGCAATTTCTGTGTTTCATCGTCAATAAGAATGTCCAAGGTATACAGTAAAACTCAAGTGAAGCATCGGAATCGATAACTAGTGTCACAGGAATGGTTCAAAGCATAGTCACTAAGAAGAGTCAGTCTTCTTGTACCTAAGTCTGCATTGTGCCTTTTGTATTTGATTCCGATGCAATTACTGTGTTTCATCGTCAATAAGAAGGTTGAAGGGATACATTAAACCTAGAGTGAGGCATCGGAATCTATAACTAGTGTCACAGGAATGGTTCAAAACATAGACAGTAAGAAGAGTCAGTCTTCTTGTACTAAAGTCGGCATTGTGCCTTTTGTATTTAATTCCGATGCAATTTCTGTGTATCATCGTCAATAAGAAGGTCCAAGGGATACAGTCAACCTGGAGTGAAGCATCGGAATCTATAACTAGTGTCACAGGAAAGGTTCAAAACATAGATAGTAAGAAGAGTCAGTCTTCTTGTACTTAATTCGGCACTGTGCCGTTTGGATTTAATTCCGATGCAATTTCTGTGCTTCATCGTCAATAAGAAGGTCAGAGGGATACAGTAAACCTGAAGTGAAGCATCGGAATCTATAACTAGTGTCACAGGAATGGTTCATAACATAGTCCGTAAGAAGAGTCAGTCTTCTTGTTCTTAAGTCGGCATTGTGCCTTTTGCATTTAATTCAGATGCAATTTCTGTGTTTCATCGTCAATAAGATGGTCTAAGGGATACAGTAAACCTAGGGTGAAGCATCGGAATCTATAACTAGTGTCACAGGAATGGTTCAAAACATAGACAGTAAGAAGAGTCAGTCTTCTTGTATTTAATTCGGCATTGTGGCTTTTGTATTTAATTCCGACGCAATTTCAGTGTTTCATCGTCAATAAGAACGTCAGAGGGATACAGTAAATCTGAAGTGAAGCATCGGAATCTATAACTAGTGTCACAGGAATGCTTCAAAACATAGTCAGTAAGAAGAGTCATTCTTCTTGTACTAAAGTCGGCATTGTGCCTTTTGTATTTAATTCCGATGCAATTTCTGTTTTTCATCGTCAATAAGAAGGTCCACGGGATATAGTAAACCTGGAGTGAAGCATCAGAATCTATAACTAGTGTCACAGGGATGGTTCAAATCATAGACAGTAAGAAGAGTCAGTATTCTTGTACTTAAGTGGGCATTGTGCCTTTGGTATTTAATTCCGATGCAATTTCCGTGTTCAATAAGAAGATCCAAGGGATACAGTAAACCTGAAGTGAAGCATCAGAATCTATAACAAGTGTCACAGGAATGATTCAAAACACAGTCAGTAAGAAGAGTCAGTCTTCTTGTACTTAAGTCGGCAATGTGCCTTTTGTATTTAATTACGATGCAATATCTGTGTTTCATCGTCAATAAGAAGGTCCGAGGGATACAGTAAACCTGAAGTGAAGTATCGGAATCTATAACTAGTGTCACAGGAATGGTTCAAAACATAGACAGTAGGAAGAGTCAGTCTTTTTGTACTTAAGTCGGCATTGTGCATTTTCTATTTAATTCCGATGCAATTTCTGTGTGTCATCGTCAATAAGAAGGTCCAAGGGATATAGTAAACCTGGAGTGAAGAATCGGAATCTATAACTAGTGTCACAGGAATGGTTCAAATCATAGACAGTAAGAAGAGTCAGTCTACTTGTACTTAAGGCGGCATTGTGCCTCTTGTATTATATCCGATGCAATTTCTGTGTTTCATCGTCAATAAGAAGGTCCAGGGATACAGTAAACCTGAAGTGAAGCATTAGAATCTATAACTAGTGTCACAGGAATGGTTCAAATCATAGTCAGTAAGAAGACTCAGTCTTCTTGTACTTATGTTGGCATTGTGCCTTTTGTATTTAATTCAGATGCAATTTCTGTGTTTCATCGTTAATAAGAAGGTCCAAGGGATACAGTAAACCTGAAGTGAAGCACCGGAATCTATAACTAGTGTTACATGAATGGTTCAAAACATAGTCAGTAAGAAGAGTCAGTCTTCTTGTACTTAAGTCGCCATTGTGCCTTTTGTATTTAATTCCAATGCAACTTCTGTGTTTCATCGTCAATAAGAAGGTCCAAGGGATACAGTATACCTGCAGTGAAGCATCGGAATCTATAACTAGTGTCATAGTAATGGTTCAAAACATGGACAGTAAGAAGAGTCAGTCTTCTTGTACTTAAGTTGGCATTGTGCCTTTTGTATTTAATTCCGATGCAATTCCTGTGATTCATCGTCAATAAGAAGGTCCAAGGGATACAGTAAACCTGAAGTGAAGCACCGGAATCTATAACTAGTGTTACATGAATGGTTCAAAACATAGTCAGTAAGAAGAGTCAGTCTTCTTGTACTTAAGTCGCCATTGTGCCTTTTGTATTTAATTCCAATGCAATTTCTGTGTTTCATCGTCAATAAGAAGGTCCAAGGGATACAGTATACCTGCAGTGAAGCATCGGAATCTATAACTAGTGTCATAGTAATGGTTCAAAACATGGACAGTAAGAAGAGTCAGTCTTCTTGTACTTAAGTTGGCATTGTGCCTTTTGTATTTAATTCCGATGCAATTCCTGTGATTCATCGTCAATAAGAAGGTCCAAGGGATACAGTAAACCTGAAGTGAAGCATCGGAATCTATAACTAGTGTCACTGGAATGGTTCAAAATATGCACAGTAAGAATATTCAGTCTTACTGTACTTAAGTCGGCATTGTGCCTTTTGTATTTAATTCCGATGCAATTTCTGTGTTTCATCGGCAATAAGGTCAGAGGGATACAGTAAACCTCAAGTGAGCATCGGAATCTAATACTAGAGTCACAGGAATTTTTCAAAACATAGTCAGTAAGAAGAATCAGTCTTCTTGTCCTTAAGTCGACATGTGAATTTTGTTTATAATTCCGATGCAATTCCTGTGTTTCAGCGGCAATAAGGTCAGAGGGATACAGTAAACCTGAAGCGAAGCATCGGAATCTATAACTAGTGTCACAGGAATGGTTCAAAACATAGACAGTAGGAAGAGTCAGTCTTCTTGTACTTAAGTCGGCATTGTGCCTTTTGTATTTAATTCCGATGGAATTTCTGTGTTTCATTGTCAATAAGAAGGTCACAGGGATACAGTAAACCTGAAGTGAAGCATCGGAATCCAAAACTAGTGTCACAGGAATGGTTTAAAACATAGACAGTAGGAAGAGTCAGTCTTATTGTACTCAAGTCGGTATTGTGCGTTTTGTATTAAATTCCGATGCAATTTCTGTGTTTCATCGTCAATAAGAAGGTCCAAGGTATACAGTAAACCTGAAGTGAAGTATCGGAATCTATAACTAGTGTCACAGGAATGGTTCAAACATAGTCAGTAAGAAGAGTCAGTCTTCTTGTACTTAAGTCGGCATTGTGCCTTTTCTATTTAATTCCGATGCAATTTCTGTGTTTCATCGTCAATAAGAAGGTCCAAGGGTTACAGTAAACCTGGAGTGAAGCATCGGAATCGATAACTAGTGTCACAGGAATGGTTCAAAACATAGTCACTAAGAAGAGTCAGTCTTCTTGTACCTAAGTCTGCATTGTGCCTTTTGTATTTGATTCCGATGCAATTACTGTGTTTCATCGTCAATAAGAAGGTCCAAGCGATACATAAAACCTAGAGTGAGGCATCGGAATCTATAACTAGTGTCACAGGAATGGTTCAAAACATAGACAGTAAGAAGAGTCAGTCTTCTTGTACTAAAGTCGGCATTGTGCCTGTTGTATTTAATACCGATGCAATTTCTGTGTATCATCGTCAATAAGAAGGTCCAAGGGATACAGTCAACCTGGAGTGAAGCATCGGAATCTATAACTAGTGTCACGGGGATGGTTCAAAATATAGACAGTAAGAAGAGTCAGGATTCTTGTACTTAAGTCGGCATTGTGCCTTTCGTATTTAATTCCGAAGCAATTTCTGTCTTTCATCGTCAATAAGTAGGGCCAAGGGATCCATTAAACCTGAAGTGAAGCACCGGAATCTATAACTAGTGGCACAGGAATGGTCCAAAACATAGTCAGCAAGAAGAGTCAGTCTTCTAGTACTTAAGTCGCCATTGTGCCAATTGTATTAACTTCCGATGCAATTTCTGTGTTTCATCGTCAATAAGAAGGTCCAAGGGACACAGTAAACCTGGAGTGATGCATCGGAATCTATAACTAGTGTCACAGGAATGGTTCAAAACATAGACAGTTAGAAGAGTCAGTCTTCTTGTACTTAAGTCGGCATTGTGAGTTTTCTAATTAATTCCGATGCAATTTCTGTGTTTCATCGTCAATAAGTAGATCAGAGGGATACAGTAAACCTGAAGTGAAGCATCGGAATCTATAACTAGTGTCACAGGAATGGTTCAAAACATAGACAGTAAGAAGAGTCAGTCTTCGTGTACTAATGTTGGCATTTAGCCTTTTGTATTTAATTCCAATGCTATTTCTGTGTGTCACCGTCAATAACAAGGTCCAAGGGATACAGTAAACCTGAGGTCAAGCATCGGAATCTATAACTATTGTCACCGGAATGGTTCAAACTATTATCAGTAAGAAGAGTCAGTCTTCTTGTACTTAAGTCGGCATTGTGCCTTTTCTTTTTCATTCCGATGGAGTTTCTGTGTTTCATCGTCAATAAGAAGGTCCAAGGAATACAGTAAACCTGGAGTGAAGCATCGGAAACTATAACTAGTGTCACAGGAATGGTTGAAACATAGACAGTAAGAAGAGTCAGTCTTCTTGTACTTATGTCGGCATTGTGCCTTTTGTATTTAATTCCCATGCAATTTTTGTGTTTCATCGTCAATAAGAAGGTCAGAGGGATACAGTAAACCTGAAGTGAAGCATCGGAATCTATAACTAGTGTCACAGGAATGGTTCATAACATAGTCAGTAAGAAGAGTCAGTCTTCTTGTTCTTAAGTCGGCATTGTGCCTTTTGCATTTAATTCCGATGCAATTTCTGTGTTTCATCGTCAATAAGAGGGTCTAAGGGATACAGTAAACCTAGGGTGAAGCATCGGAATCTATAACTAGTGTCACAGGAATGGTTCAAAGCATAGACAGTAAAGAGAGTCAGTCTTCTTGTATTTAATTCGGCATTGTGCCTTTTGTATTTACTTCCGATGCAATTTCCGTGTTTCATCTTGAATAAGAAGATCCGAGGGATACAGTAAACCTGAAGTGAAGTATCGGAATCTATAACTAGTGTCACAGGAATGGTTCAAAACATAGACAGTAGGAAGAGTCAGTCTTTTTGTAGTTAAGTCGGCATTGTGCATTTTCTATTTAATTCCGATGCAATTTCTGTGTGTCATCGTCAATAAGAAGGTCCAAGGGATATAGTAAACCTGGAGTGAAGAATCGGAATCTATAACTAGTGTCACAGGAATGGTTCAAATCATAGACAGTAAGACGAGTCAGTCTATTTGTACTTAAGTCGGCATTGTGCCTCTTGTGTTATATCCGATGCAATTTCTGTGTTTCATCGTCAATAAGAAGGTCCAAGGGATACAGTAAACCTGAAGTGAAGCATTAGAATCTATAACTAGTGTCACAGGAATGGTTCAAAACATAGTCAGTAAGAAGACTCAGTCTTCTTGTACTTAAGTCGGCATTGTGCCTTTTGTATTTAATTCAGATGCAATTTCTGTGTTTCATCGTCAATAAGAAGGTCCAAGGGATACAGTAAACCTGAAGTGAAGCATCGGAATCCATAACTAGTGTTACATGAATGCTTCAAAACATAGTCAGTAAGAAGAGTCAGTCTTCTTGTACTTAAGTCGCCATTGTGCCTTTTGTATTTAATTCCAATGCAATTTCTGTGTTTCATCGTCAATAAGAAGGTCCAAGGGATACAGTAAATCTGAAGTGAAGCTTCGGAATCTATAACTAGTGTCACTGGAATGGTTCAAAATATACACAGTAAGTATAGTCAGTCTTACATTACTTAAGTCGGCATTGTGCCTTTTGTATTTAATTCCGATGCAATTTCTGTGTTTCATCGGCAATAAGGTCAGAGGGATACAGTAAACCTCAAGTGAGCATCGGAATCTAATACTAGAGTCACAGGAATTTTTCAAAACATAGTCAGTAAGAAGAATCAGTCTTCTTGTCCTTAAGTCGACATTGTGAATTTTGTATATAATTCCGATGTAATTTCTGTGTTTCAGCGGCAATAAGGTCAGAGGGATACAGTAAACCTGAAGTGAAGCATCGGAATCTATAACTAGTGTCACAGGAATGGTTCAAAACATAGACAGTAAGAAGAGTCAGTCTTCGTGTACTAAAGTTGACATTTAGCCTTTTGTATTTAATTCCAATGCTATTTCTGTGTGTCACCGTCAATAACAAGGTCCAATGGATATAGTAAACCTGAGGTGAAGCATCGGAATCTATAACTATTGTCACCGGAATGGTTCAAACTATTATCAGTATGAAGAGTTAGTCTTCTTGTACTTAAGTCGGCATTGTGCCTTTTCTATTTAATTCCGATGCAATTTCTGTGTTTCATCGTCAATAAGAAGGTCCAAGGGTTACAGTAAACCTGGAGTGAAGCATCGGAATCAATAACTATTGTCACAGGAATGGTTCAAACATAGACAGTAAGAAGAGTCAGTCTTCTTGTACTTTAGTCGACATTGTGCCTTTTCTATTTAATTCCGATGCAATTTCTATGTTTCTTCGTCAATAAGAATGTCCAAGGTATACAGTAAACCGAAGTAAAGCATCGGAATCTATAACTAGTGTCACAGGAATGGTTCAAAGCATAGACAGTAAGAACGGTCAGTCTTCTTGTACTTGAGTCGGCATTGTGAGTTTTCTATTTAATTCCGATGCATTTTCGGTGTTTCATAGTCAATAACAAGGTCAGAGGGATACAGTAAACCAGAAGAGAAGCATCGGAATCTATAACTAGTGTCACAGGAATGGTTCAAACATAGTCAGTAAGAAGAGTCAGTCTTCTTGTACTTAAGTGGGCATTGTGCCTTTTCTATTTAATTACGATGCAATTTCTGTGTTTCATCGTCAATAAGAATGTCCAAGGTATACAGTAAACCTGAAGTAAAGCATCGGAATCTATAACTAGTGTCACAGCAATGGCTCAAACTATAATCACTAAGAAGAGTCAGTCTTCTTGTACTTAAGTCGGCATTGTGCCTTTTCTATTTAATTCCGATGCAATTTCTGTGTTTCATCGGCAATAAGGTCAGAGGGATACAGTAAACCTGATGTGAAGCATCGGAATCTATAACTAGAGTCACAGGAGTGTTTCAAATCATAGTCAGTAAGAAGAGTCAGTCTTCTTGTCCTTAAGTCGGAATTGTGCCTTTTGTATTTAATTCCGATGCAATTTCTGTGTTTCATCGGCAATAAGGTCAGAGGGATACAGTAAACCTGAAGTGAAGCATCGGAATCTATAACTAGTGTCACAGGAATGGTTCAAAACATAGACAGTTGGAAGAGTCAGTCTTCTTGTACTTAAGTCGGCATTGTGCCATTTGTATTTCATTCCGATGCAATTTCTGTGTTTCATTGTCAATAAGAAGATCAGAGGGATACAGTAAACCTGAGGTGAAGCATCGGAATCCAAAACTAGTGTCACAGGAATGGTTCAAAACATAGACAGTAAGAAGAGTCAGTCTTCTTGTACTTAAGTTGGCATTGTGCCTTTTGTATTTAATTCCGATGCAATTTCTGTGTTTCATCGTCAATAAGAAGGTACAAGTTATACAGTAAACCTGAAGTGAAGCATCGGAATCTATAACTATTGTCACAGCAATGGTTCAAACTATAATCACTAAGAAGAGTCAGTCTTCTTGTACTTAAGTCGGCATTGTGCCTTTTGTATTTAATTCCGATGCAATTTCTGTGTTTCATCGTCAATAAGAAGGTTCAAGATATACAGTAAACCTGAAGTGAAGCATCGGAATCTATAACTAGTATCACAGGAATGGTTCAACACATAGTCAGTAAGAAGAGTCAGTCTTCTTGTACTTAAGTCGGCATTGTGCCTTTTCTATTTAATTCCGATGCAATTTCTTTGTTTCATCGTCAATAAGAAGGTCCAAGGTATACAGTAAACATGTAGTGAAGCATCGGAATCTATAACTAGTGTCACATGAATGGTTCAAAACATAGACAGTAAGAAGAGTCAGTCTTCTTGTACTTGAGTCGGCATTGTGAGTTTTCTATTTAATTCCGATGCAATTTCGGTGTTTCATCGTCAATAAGAAGGTCAGAGGGATACAGTAAACCTGAAGTGAAGCATCGGAATCTATAACTAGTGTCACAGGAATGGTTCAAACATAGTCAGTAAGAAGAGTCAGTCTTCTTGTACTTAAGTCGGCATTGTGCCTTTTCTATTTAATTCCGATGCAATTTCTGTGTTTCATCGTCAATAAGAAGGTCCAAGTGTTACAGTAAACCTGGAGTGAAGCATCGGAATCTATAACTAGAGTCACAGGAATGGTTCAAAACATAGACAGTAAGAAGAGTCAATCTTCCTGTACTTAAGTCGGTATTGTGCCTTTTGTATTTAATTCCGATGCAATTTCTGTGTTTCATCGGCAATAAGGTCAGAGGGATACAGTAAACCTGAAGTGAAGCATCGGAATCTATAACTAGTGTCACAGGAATGGTTCAAAACATAGACAGTAGTAAGGGTCAGACTTCTTGTACTTAAGTCGGCATTGTGAGTTTTCTATTTAATTCCGATGCAATTTCTGTGTTTCATCGTCAATAAGTAGATCAGAGGGATACAGTAAACCTGAAGTGAAGCATCGGAATCTATAACAAGTGTCACAGGAATGGTTCAAAACATAGACAGTAAGAAGAGTCAGTCTTCAAGTACTAAAGTTGGCATTTAGCCTTTTGTATTTAATTCCAATGCTATTTCTGTGTGTCACCGTCAATAACAAGGTCCAAGGGATACAGTAAACCTGAGGTGAAGCATCGGAATCTATAACTATTGTCACCGGAATGGTTCAAACTATTATCAGTAAGAAGAGTCAGTCTTCTTGTACTTAAGTCGGCATTGTGCCTATTCTATTTAATTCCGATGCAATTTCTGTGTTTCATCGTCAATAAGAAGGTCCAAGGGTAACAGTAAACCTGGAGTGAAGCATCGGAATCTATAACTATTGTCACAGGAAAGGTTCAAACATAGACAGTAAGATGAGTCAGTCTTCTTGTACTTTAGTCGACATTGTGCCTTTTCTATTTAATTCCGATGCAATTTCTATGTTTCTTCGTCAATAAGAATGTCCAAGGTATACAGTAAACCGAAGTAAAGCATCCGAAACTATAACTAGTGTCACAGGAATGGTTCAAAGCATAGACAGTAAGAACGGTCAGTCTTCTTGTACTTGAGTCGGCATTGTGATTTTTTTATTTAATTCCGATGCATTTTCGGTGTTTCATAGTCAATAACAAGGTCAGAGGGATACAGTAAACCAGAAGAGAAGCATCGGAATCTATAACTAGTGTCACAGGAATGGTTCAAACATAGTCAGTAAGAAGAGTCAGTCTTCTTGTACTTAAGTGGGCATTGTGCCTTTTCTATTTAATTACGATGCAATTTCTGTGTTTCATCGTCAATAAGAAGGTCCATGGGTTACAGTAAACCTGGAGTGAAGCATCGGATTCTATAACTAGTGTCACAGGAATGGTTCAAAACATAGACCGTAAGAAGAGTCAGTCTTCTTGTACTTAAGTCGACATTGTGCCTTTTCTATTTAATTCCGATGCAATTTCTGTGTTTCATCGTCAATAAGAATGTCCAAGGTATACAGTAAACCTGAAGTAAAGCATCGGAATCTATAACTAGTGTCACAGCAATGGCTCAAACTATAATCACCAAGAAGAGTCAGTCTTCTTGTACTTAAGTCGGCATTGTGCCTTTTCTATTTAATTCCGATGCAATTTCTGTGTTTCATCGGCAATAAGGTCAGAGGGATACAGTAAACCTGATGTGAAGCATCGGAATCTATAACTAGAGGCACAGGAGTGTTTCAAATCATAGTCAGTAAGAAGAGTCAGTCTTCTTGTCCTTAAGTCGGAATTGTGCCTTTTGTATTTAATTCCGATGCAATTTCTGTGTTTCATCGGCAATAAGGTCAGAGGGATACAGTAAACCTGAAGTGAAGCATCGGAATCTATAACTAGTGTCACAGGAATGGTTCAAAACATAGACAGTTGGAAGAGTCAGTCTTCTTGTACTTAAGTCGGCATTGTGCCATTTGTATTTCATTCCGATGCAATTTCTGTGTTTCATTGTCAATAAGAAGATCAGAGGGATACAGTAAACCTGAGGTGAAGCATCGGAATCCAAAACTAGTGTCACAGGAATGGTTCAAAACATAGACAGTAAGAAGAGTCAGTCTTCTTGTACTTAAGTTGGCATTGTGCCTTTTGTATTTAATTCCGATGCAATTTCTGTGTTTCATCGTCAATAAGAAGGTACAAGTTATACAGTAAACCTGAAGTGAAGCATCGGAATCTATAACTATTGTCACAGCAATGGTTCAAACTATAATCACTAAGAAGAGTCAGTCTTCTTGTACTTAAGTCGGCATTGTGCCTTTTGTATTTAATTCCGATGCAATTTCTGTGTTTCATCGTCAATAAGAAGGTTCAAGATATACAGTAAACCTGAAGTGAAGCATCGGAATCTATAACTAGTATCACAGGAATGGTTCAAAACATAGGCAGTAAGAAGAGTCAGTCTTCTTGTACTTAAGTCGGCATTGTGCCTTTTCTATTTAATTCCGATGCAATTTCTTTGTTTCATCGTCAATAAGAAGGTCCAAGGTATACAGTAAACATGTAGTGAAGCATCGGAATCTATAACTAGTGTCACATTAATGGTTCAAAACATAGACAGTAAGAAGAGTCAGTCTTCTTGTACTTGAGTCGGCATTGTGAGTTTTCTATTTAATTCCGATGCAATTTCGGTGTTTCATCGTCAATAAGAAGGTCAGAGGGATACAGTAAACCTGAAGTGAAGCATCGGAATCTATAACTAGTGTCACAGGAATGGTTCAAACATAGTCAGTAAGAAGAGTCAGTCTTCTTGTACTTAAGTCGGCATTGTGCCTTTTCTATTTAATTCCGATGCAATTTCTGTGTTTCATCGTCAATAAGGAGGTCCAAGTGTTACAGTAAACCTGGAGTGAAGCATCGGAATCTATAACTAGAGTCACAGGAATGGTTCAAAACATAGACAGTAAGAAGAGTCAATCTTCTTGTACTTAAGTCGGTATTGTGCCTTTTGTATTTAATTCCGATGCAATTTCTGTGTTTCATCGGCAATAAGGTCAGAGGGATACAGTAAACCTGAAGTGAAGCATCGGAATCTATAACTAGTGTCACAGGAATGGTTCAAAACATAGACAGTAGTAAGGGTCAGACTTCTTGTACTTAAGTCGGCATTGTGAGTTTTCTATTTAATTCCGATGCAATTTCTGTGTTTCATCGTCAATAAGTAGATCAGAGGGATACAGTAAACCTGAAGTGAAGCATCGGAATCTATAACAAGTGTCACAGGAATGGTTCAAAACATAGACAGTAAGAAGAGTCAGTCTTCAAGTACTAAAGTTGGCATTTAGCCTTTTGTATTTAATTCCAATGCTATTTCTGTGTGTCACCGTCAATAACAAGGTCCAAGGGATACAGTAAACCTGAGGTGAAGCATCGGAATCTATAACTATTGTCACCGGAATGGTTCAAACTATTATCAGTAAGAAGAGTCAGTCTTCTTGTACTTAAGTCGGCATTGTGCCTATTCTATTTAATTCCGATGCAATTTCTGTGTTTCATCGTCAATAAGAAGGTCCAAGGGTAACAGTAAACCTGGAGTGAAGCATCGGAATCTATAACTATTGTCACAGGAAAGGTTCAAACATAGACAGTAAGATGAGTCAGTCTTCTTGTACTTTAGTCGACATTGTGCCTTTTCTATTTAATTCCGATGCAATTTCTATGTTACTTCGTCAATAAGAATGTCCAAGGTATACAGTAAACCGAAGTAAAGCATCCGAAACTATAACTAGTGTCACAGGAATGGTTCAAAGCATAGACAGTAAGAACGGTCAGTCTTCTTGTACTTGAGTCGGCATTGTGATTTTTTTATTTAATTCCGATGCATTTTCGGTGTTTCATAGTCAATAACAAGGTCAGAGGGATACAGTAAACCAGAAGAGAAGCATCGGAATCTATAACTAGTGTCACAGGAATGGTTCAAACATAGTCAGTAAGAAGAGTCAGTCTTCTTGTACTTAAGTGGGCATTGTGCCTTTTCTATTTAATTACGATGCAATTTCTGTGTTTCATCGTCAATAAGAAGGTCCATGGGTTACAGTAAACCTGGAGTGAAGCATCGGATTCTATAACTAGTGTCACAGGAATGGTTCAAAACATAGACCGTAAGAAGAGTCAGTCTTCTTGTACTTAAGTCGACATTGTGCCTTTTCTATTTAATTCCGATGCAATTTCTGTGTTTCATCGTCAATAAGAATGTCCAAGGTATACAGTAAACCTGAAGTAAAGCATCGGAATCTATAACTAGTGTCACAGCAATGGTTCAAACTATAATCACTCAGAAGAGTCAGTCTTCTTGTACTTAAGTCGGCATTGTGCCTTTTCTATTTAATTCCGATGCAATTTCTGTGTTTCATCGGCAATAAGGTCAGAGGGATACAGTAAACCTGATGTGAAGCATCGGAATCTATAACTAGAGTCACAGGAGTGTTTCAAATCATAGTCAGTAAGAAGAGTCAGTCTTCTTGTCCTTAAGTCGGAATTGTGCCTTTTGTATTTAATTCCGATGCAACTTCTGTGTTTCATCGGCAATAAGGTCAGAGGGATACAGTAAACCTGAAGTGAAGCATCGGAATCTATAACTAGTGTCACAGGAATGGTTCAAAACATAGACAGTAGGAAGAGTCAGTCTTCTTGTACTTAAGTCGGCATTGTGCCATTTGTATTTCATTCCGATGCAATTTCAGTGTTTCATTGGCAATAAGAAGACCAGAGGGATACAGTAAACCTGAGGTGAAGCATCGGAATCCAAAACTAGTGTCACAGGAATGGTTCAAAACATAGACAGTAAGAAGAGTCAGTCTTCTTGTACTTAAGTCGGCATTGTACCTTTTGTATTTAAATCCGATGCAATTTCTGTGTTTCATCGTCAATAAGAAGGTACAAGTTATACAGTAAACCAGAAGTGAAGCATCGGAATCTATAACTAGTGTCACAGCAATGGTTCAAACTATAATCACTAAGAAGAGTCAGTCTTCTTGTACTTAAGTCGGCATTGTGCCTTTTCTATTTGATTCCGATGCAATTTCTGTGTTTCATCGGCAATAAGGTCAGAGGGATACAGTAAACCTGAAGTGAAGCATCGGAATCTATAACTAGTGTCACAGGAATGGTTCAAACATAGACAGTAGGAAGAGTCAGTCTTCTTGTACTTAAGTCGGCATTGTGCCATTTGTATTTAATTCCGATGCAATATCTGTGTTTCATTGTCAACAAGAAGGTCAGAGGGATACAGTAAACCTAAAGTGAAGCATCGGAATCAAAAACTAGTGTCACAGGAATGGTTCAAAACATAGACAGTAGTAAGAGTCAGTCTTCTTGTACTTAAGTCGGCATTGTGCCATTTCTATTTAATTCCGATGCTGTTTCTGTGTTTCATTGTCAATAAGAAGGTCAGAGGGATACAGTAAACCTGAGTTGAAGCATCGGAATCCAAAACTAGTGTCACAGGAATGGTTCAAAGCATAGACAGTAGGAGGAGTCAGTCTTCTTGTACTTAAGTCGGCATTGTGCCTTTTGTATTTAATTCCAATGCAATTTCTGTGTTCCATCGTCAATAAGAAGGTACAAGGTATACAGTAATCCTGACGTGAAGCATCGGAATCTATAACTAGTGTCACAGGAATGGTTCAAAACATAGACAGTAAGAAGTGTAAGTCTTCTTGTACTGAAGTCGACATTGAGCCTTTTCTATTTAATTCCGATGCAATTACTGTGTTTCATCGTCAATAAGAATGTCCAAGGTATACAGTAAACCTGATGTATAGCATCGGAATCTATAACTAGTGTCACAGCAATGGTTCAAACTATAATCACTAAGAAGAGTCAGTCTTCTTGTACTTATGTCGGCATTTTGCCTTTTCTATTTAATTCCGATGCAATTTCTGTGTTTCATCGTCAATATGAAGGTCCAAGGGATACAGTAAACCTGGAGTGAAGCATCGGAATCTATAACTAGTGTCACAGGAATGGTTCAAAACATAGGCAGTAAGAAGAGTCAGTCTTCTTGTTTTTAAGTCGGCATTGTGAGTTTTCTATTTAATTCCGATGCAATTTCTGTGTTTCATCGTCAATAAGAAGGTCAGAGGGGTACAGTAAACCTGAAGTGAAGCATCGGAATCTATAACTAGTGTCACAGGAATGGTTCAAAACATAGACAGTAATAAGAGACAGTCTTCGTGTACTAAAGTTGGAATTTTGCCTTTTTTTTTAATTCCAATGCAATTTCTGTGTGTCACCGTCAATAACAAGGTCCAAGGGATACAGTAAACCTGAAGTGATGCATCGGAATCTATAACTACTGTCACCGGAATGCTTCAAACTATTATCAGTAAGAGGAGTCAGTGCACTTGTACTTAAGTCGGCATTGTGCCATTTCTATTTCATTCCGATGCAGTTTCTGTGTTTCATCGTCAATAAGAAGGTGCAAGGGATACAGTAAACCTGGAGTGAAGCATCGGAATCTATAACTAGTGTCACCGGAATGGTTCAAAGCATAGACAGTAGAAAGAGTCAGTCTTCTTGTACTTAAGTCGGCATTGTGCCTTTTGTGTTTAATTCCAATGCAATTTCTGTGTTTCATTGTCAATAAGAAGGTCAGAGGGATACAGTAAACCTGAAGTGAAGCATCGGAATCCAAAACTAGTGTCACAGGAATGGTTCAAAACATAGACAGTAGGAAGAGTCAGTCTTATTGTACTTATGTCGGCATTGCGCCTTTTGTATTTAATTCCGATGCAATTTCTGTGTTTCACCGTCAATAAGAAGGTCCAAGGTATACAGTAAACCTGAAGTGAAGCATCGGAATCTATAACTAGTGTCACAGGAATGGTTCAAAACATAGTCAGTAAGAAGAGTCAGTCTTCTTGTACTTAAGTCGGCATTGTGCCTTTTCTATTTAATTCCGATGCAATTTCTTTGTTTCATCGTCAATAAGAAGGTCCAAGGTATACAGTAAACATGTAGTGAAGCATCGGAATCTATAACTAGTGTCACGTGAATGGTTCAAAACATAGACAGTAAGAAGAGTCAGTCTTCTTGTACTTGAGTCGGCATTGTGAGTTTTCTATTTAATTCCGATGCAATTTCGGTGTTTCATCGTCAATAAGAAGGTCAGAGGGATACAGTAAACCTAAAGTGAAGCATCGGAATCCAAAACTAGTGTCACAGGAATGGTTCAAAAGATAGACAGTAGGAAGAGTCAGTCTTCTTGTACTTAAGTCGGCATTGTGCCTTTTGTATTTAATCCCGATGCAATTTCTGTGTTTCATCGTCAATAAGAAGGTTCAAGATATACAGTAAACCTGAAGTGAAGCATCGGAATCTATAACTAGTGTCACAGGAATGGTTCAAAACATAATCAGTAAGAACAGTCAGTCTTCTTGTACTTAAGTCGGCATTGTGCCTTTTCTATTTAATTCCGATGCAATTTCTTTGTTTCATCGTCAATAAGAAGGTCCAAGGTATACAGTAAACATGTAGTGAAGCATCGGAATCTATAACTAGTGTCACATGAATGGTTCAAAACATAGACAGTAAGAAGAGTCAGTCTTCTTGTACTTGAGTCGGCATTGTGAGTTTTCTATTTAATTCCGATGCAATTTCGGTGTTTCATAGTCAATAAGAAGGTCAGAGGGATACAGTAAACCTGAAGCGAAGCATCGGAATCTATAACTAGTGTCACAGGAATGGTTCAAACATAGTCAGTAAGAAGAGTCAGTCTTCTTGTACTTAAGTCGGCATTGTGCCTTTTCTACTTAATTCCGATGCAATTTCTGTGTTTCATCGTCAATAAGAGGGTCCATGGGTTACAGTAAACCTGGAGTGAAGCATCGGAATCTATAACTAGAGTCACAGGAATGGTTCAAAACATAGACAGTAAGAAGAGTCAATCTTCTTGTACTTAAGTCGGTATTGTGCCTTTTGTATTTAATTCCGATGCAATTTCTGTGTTTCATCGGCAATATGGTCAGAGGGATACAGTAAACCTGAAGTGAAGCATCGGAATCTATAACTAGTGTCACAGGAATGGTTCAAAACATAGACAGTAGTAAGAGTCAGTCTTCTTGTACTTAAGTCGGCATTGTGCCATTTGTATTTAATTCCGATGCTGTTTCTGTGATTCATTGTCAATAAGAAAGTCAGAGGGATACAGTAAACCTGAGGTGAAGCATCGGAATCCAAAATTAGTGTCACAGGAATGGTTCAAAGCATAGACAGTAGGAAGAGTCAGTCTTCTTGTACTTAAGTCGGCATTGTGCCTTTTGTATTTAATTCCAATGCAATTTCTGTGTTTCATCGTCAATAAGAAGGTACAAGGTAAACAGTAATCCTGACGTGAAGCATCGGAATCTATAACTAGTGTCACAGGAATAGTTCAAATCATAGTCAGTAAGAAGAGTCAGTCTTCTTGTACTTAAGTCAGCATTGTGCCTTTTTTATTTAATTCCGATGGAATTTCTGTGTTTCATCGTCAATAAGAAGGTCCAAGGGTTACAGTAAACCTGGAGTGAGGCATCGGAATCTATAACTAGTGTCACAGGAATGGTTCAAAACATAGACAGTAAGAAGTGTAAGTCTTCTTGTACTTAAGTCGACATTGAGCCTTTTCTATTTAATTCCGATGCAATTACTGTGTTTCATCGTCGATAAGAATGTCCAAGGTATACAGTAAACCTGAAGTATAGCATCGGAATCTATAACTAGTGTCACAGCAATGGTTCAAACTATAATCACTAAGAAGAGTCAGTCTTCTTGTACTTAAGTCGGCATTTTGCCTTTTCTATTTAATTCCGATGCAATTTCTGTGTTTCATCGTCAATATGAAGGTCCAAGGGATACAGTAAACCTGGAGTGAAGCATCGGAATCTATAACTAGTGTCTCAGGAATGGTTCAAAACATAGGCAGTAAGAAGAGTCAGTCTTCTTGTTTTTAAGTCGGCATTGTGAGTTTTCTATTTAATTCCGATGCAATTTCTGTGTTTCATCGTCAATAAGAAGGTCAGAGGGGTACAGTAAACCTGAAGTGAAGCATCGGAATCTATAACTAGTGTCACAGGAATGGTTCAAAACATAGACAGTAATAAGAGACAGTCTTCGTGTACTAAAATTGGAATTTTGCTTTTTTTTTAATTCCAATGCAATTTCTGTGTGTCACCGTCAATAACAAGGTCCAAGGGATACAGTAAACCTGAAGTGATGCATCCGAATCTATAACTACTGTCACCGGAATGCTTCAAACTATTATCAGTAAGAGGAGTCAGTCCTCTTGTACTTAAGTCGGCATTGTGCCATTTCTATTTCATTCCGATGCAGTTTCTGTGTTTCATCGTCAATAAGAAGGTGCAAGGGATACAGTAAACCTGGAGTGAAGCATCGGAATCTATAACTAGTGTCACAGGAATGGTTCAAAACATAGACAGTAGAAAGAGTCAGTCTTCTTGTACTTAAGTCGGCATTGTGCCTTTTGTATTTAATTCCGATGCAATTTCTGTGTTTCATTGTCAATAAGAAGGTCAGAGGGATACATTAAACCTGAAGTGAAGCATCGGAATCCAAAACTAGTGTCACAGGAATGGTTCAAAACATAGACAGTAGGAAGAGTCAGTCTTATTGTACTTATGTCGGCATTGCGCCTTTTCTATTTAATTCCGATGCAATTTCTTTGTTTCATCGTCAATAAGAAGGTCCAAGGTATACAGTAAACATGTAGTGAAGCATCGGAATCTATAACTAGTGTCACGTGAATGGTTCAAAACATAGACAGTAAGAAGAGTCAGTCTTCTTGTACTTGAGTCGGCATTGTGAGTTTTCTATTTAATTCCGATGCAATTTCGGTGTTTCATCGTCAATAAGAAGGTCAGAGGGATACAGTAAACCTAAAGTGAAGCATCGGAATCCAAAACTAGTGTCACAGGAATGGTTCAAAAGATAGACAGTAGGAAGAGTCAGTCTTCTTGTACTTAAGTCGGCATTGTGCCTTTTGTATTTAATCCCGATGCAATTTCTGTGTTTCATCGTCAATAAGAAGGTTCAAGATATACAGTAAACCTGAAGTGAAGCATCGGAATCTATAACTAGTGTCACAGGAATGGTTCAAAACATAGTCAGTAAGAAGAGTCAGTCTTCTTGTACTTGAGTCGGCATTGTGAGTTTTCTATTTAATTCCGATGCAATTTCGGTGTTTCATCGTCAAAAAGAAGGTCAGAGGGATACAGTAAACCTGAAGTGAAGCATCGGAATCTATAACTAGTGTCACAGGAAAGGTTCAAACATAGTCAGTAAGAAGAGTCAGTCTTCTTGTACTTAAGTCGGCATTGTGCCTTTTCTATTTAATTCCGATGCAATTTCTGTGTTTCATCGCCGTAAGAAGGTCCAAGGGTTACAGTAAACCTGGAGTGAAGCATCGGAATCTATAACTAGAGTCAAAGGAATGGTTCAAAACATATACAGTAAGAAGAGTCAATCTTCTTGTACTTAAGTCGGTATTGTGCCTTTTGTATTTAATTCCGATGCAATTTCTGTGTTTCATCGGCAATAAGGTAAGAGGGATACAGTAAACCTGAAGTGAAGCATCGGAATCTATAAGTAGTGTCACAGGAATGGTTCAAACATAGACAGTAGGAAGAGTCAGTCTTCTTGTACTTAAGTCGGCATTGTGCCATTTGTATTTAATTCCGATGCAATATCTGTGTTTCATTGTCAACAAGAAGGTCAGAGGGATACAGTAAACCTAAAGTGAAGCATCGGAATCCAAAACTAGTGTCACAGGAATGGTTCAAACGATAGACAGTAGGAAGAGTCAGTCTTCTTGTACTTAAGTCGGCATTGTGCCTTTTGTATTTAATTCCGATGCAATTTCTGTGTTTCATCGTCAATAAGAAGGTTCAAGATATACAGTAAACCTGAAGTGAAGCATCGGAATTTATAACTAGTGTCACAGGAATGGTTCAAAACATAATCAGTAAGAACAGTCAGTCTTCTTGTACTTAAGTCGGCATTGTGCCTTTTCTATTTAATTCCGATGCAATTTCTTTGTTTCATCGTCAATAAGAAGGTCCAAGGTATACAGTAAACATGTAGTGAAGCATCGGAATCTATAACTAGTGTCACATGAATGGTTCAAAACATAGACAGTAAGAAGAGTCAGTCTTCTTGTACTTGAGTCGGCATTGTGAGTTTTCTATTTAATTCCGATGCAATTTCGGTGTTTCATAGTCAATAAGAAGGTCAGAGGGATACAGTAAACCTGAAGCGAAGCATCGGAATCTATAACTAGTGTCACAGGAATGGTTCAAACATAGTCAGTAAGAAGAGTCAGTCTTCTTGTACTTAAGTCGGCATTGTGCCTTTTCTATTTAATTCCGATGCAATTTCTGTGTTTCATCGTCAATAAGAGGGTCCAAGGGTTACAGTAAACCTGGAGTGAAGCATCGGAATCTATAACTAGAGTCACAGGAATGGTTCAAAACATAGACAGTAAGAAGAGTCAATCTTCTTGTACTTAAGTCGGTATTGTGCCTTTTGTATTTAATTCCGATGCAATTTCTGTGTTTCATCGGCAATATGGTCAGAGGGATACAGTAAACCTGAAGTGAAGCATCGGAATCTATAACTAGTGTCACAGGAATGGTTCAAAACATAGACAGTAGTAAGAGTCAGTCTTCTTGTACTTAAGTCGGCATTGTGCCATTTGTATTTAATTCCGATGCTGTTTCTGTGATTCATTGTCAATAAGAAAGTCAGAGGGATACAGTAAACCTGAGGTGAAGCATCGGAATCCAAAATTAGTGTCACAGGAATGGTTCAAAGCATAGACAGTAGGAAGAGTCAGTCTTCTTGTACTTAAGTCGTCATTGTGCCTTTTGTATTTAATTCCAATGCAATTTCTGTGTTTCATCGTCAATAAGAAGGTACAAGGTAAACAGTAATCCTGACGTGAAGCATCGGAATCTATAACTAGTGTCACAGGAATAGTTCAAATCATAGTCAGTAAGAAGAGTCAGTCTTCTTGTACTTAAGTCAGCATTGTGCCTTTTTTATTTAATTCCGATGGAATTTCTGTGTTTCATCGTCAATAAGAAGGTCCAAGGGTTACAGTAAACCTGGAGTGAGGCATCGGAATCTATAACTAGTGTCACAGGAATGGTTCAAAACATAGACAGTAAGAAGTGTAAGTCTTCTTGTACTTAAGTCGACATTGAGCCTTTTCTATTTAATTCCGATGCAATTACTGTGTTTCATCGTCGATAAGAATGTCCAAGGTATACAGTAAACCTGAAGTATAGCATCGGAATCTATAACTAGTGTCACAGCAATGGTTCAAACTATAATCACTAAGAAGAGTCAGTCTTCTTGTACTTAAGTCGGCATTTTGCCTTTTCTATTTAATTCCGATGCAATTTCTGTGTTTCATCGTCAATATGAAGGTCCAAGGGATACAGTAAACCTGGAGTGAAGCATCGGAATCTATAACTAGTGTCCCAGGAATGGTTCAAAACATAGGCAGTAAGAAGAGTCAGTCTTCTTGTTTTTAAGTCGGCATTGTGAGTTTTCTATTTAATTCCGATGCAATTTCTGTGTTTCATCGTCAATAAGAAGGTCAGAGGGGTACAGTAAACCTGAAGTGAAGCATCGGAATCTATAACTAGTGTCACAGGAATGGTTCAAAACATAGACAGTAATAAGAGACAGTCTTCGTGTACTAAAATTGGAATTTTCCCTTTTTTTTTAATTCCAATGCAATTTCTGTGTGTCACCGTCAATAACAAGGTCCAAGGGATACAGTAAACCTGAAGTGATGCATCCGAATCTATAACTACTGTCACCGGAATGCTTCAAACTATTATCAGTAAGAGGAGTCAGTCCTCTTGTACTTAAGTCGGCATTGTGCCATTTCTATTTCATTCCGATGCAGTTTCTGTGTTTCATCGTCAATAAGAAGGTGCAAGGGATACAGTAAACCTGGAGTGAAGCATCGGAATCTATAACTAGTGTCACAGGAATGGTTCAAAACATAGACAGTAAGAAGAGTCAGTCTTCTTGTACTTAAGTCGGCATTGTGCCTTTTGTATTTAATTCCGATGCAATTTCTGTGTTTCATTGTCAATAAGAAGGTCAGAGGGATACATTAAACCTGAAGTGAAGCATCGGAATCCAAAACTAGTGTCACAGGAATGGTTCAAAACATAGACAGTAGGAAGAGTCAGTCTTATTGTACTTATGTCGGCATTGCGCCTTTTGTATTTAATTCCGATGCAATTTCTGTGTTTCATCGTCAATAAGAAGGTCCAAGGTATACAGTAAACCTGAAGTGAAGCATCGGAATCTATAACTAGTGTCACAGGAATGGTTCAAAACATAGTCAGTAAGAAGACTCAGTCTTCTTGTACTTAAGGCGGCATTGTGCCTTTTCTATTTAATTCCGATGCAATTTCTGTGTTTCATCGTCAATAAGAAGGTCCAAGGGTTACAGTAAACCTGGAGTGAAGCATCGGAATCTATAACTAGTGTCACAGGAATGGTTCAAAACATAGACAGTAAGAAGAGTCAGTCTTCTTGTACGTAAGTCGACATTGAGCCTTTTCTATTTAATTCCGATGCAATTTCTGTGTTTCATCGTCAATAAGAATGTCGAAGGTATACAGTAAACCTGAAGTAAAGCATCGGAATCTATGACTAGTGTCACAGCAATGGTTCAAACTATAATCACTAAGAAGAGTCAGTCTTCTTGTACTTAAGCCGGCATTGTGCCTTTTCTATTTAATTCCGATGCAATTTCTGTGTTTCATCGTCAATAAGAAGGTTCAAGGGATACAGTAAACCTGGAGTGAAGCATCGGAATCTATAGCTAGTGTCACAGGAATGGTTCAAAACATAGACAGTAAGAAGAGTCAGTCTTCTAGTACTTAAGTCGGCATTGTGAGTCTTATATTTAATTCCGATGCGATTTCTGTGTTTCATCGTCAATAAGTAGATCAGAGGTATACAGTAAACCTGAAGTGAAGCATCGGAATCTATAACTAGTGTCACAGGAATGGTTCAAAACATAGACAGTAAGAAGAGTCAGCCTTCTTGTACTTAAGTCGGCATTGTGCCTTTTGTATTTAATTCCGATGCAATTTCTGTGTTTCATCGTCAATAAGAAGGTCAGAGGGATACAGTAAACCTGAAGTGAAGCATCGGAATCTATAACTAGTGTCACAGGAATGGTTCAAACATAGACAGTAAGAAGAGTCAGTCTTCTTGTCCTTAAGTCGGCATTGTGCCTTTTGTATTTAATTCCGATGCAATTTCTGTGTTTCATCGTCAACAAGAAGGTTCAAGGGATACAGTAAACCTGGAGTGAAGCATCGGAATCTATACCTAGTGTCACAGTAATGGTTCAAAACATAGACAGTAAGAGGAGTCAGTCTTCTTGTACTTAAGTCGGCATTGTGCCTTTTGTATTTAATTTCGATGCAATTTCTGTGTTTCATCATCAATAAGAAGGTCCAAGGAATACAGTAAACCTGAAGTGAAGCTTCGGAATCTATAACTAGTGTCACAGGAATGGTTCAAAGCATAGTCAGTAAGAAGAGTCAGTCTTCTTGTACTTAAGGCGGTATTGTGCCCTTTCTATTTAATTCCGATGCAATTTCTGTGTTTCATCGTCAATAAGAAGGTCCAAGGGTTACAGTAAACCTGGAGTGAAGCATCGGAATCTATAACTAGTGTCACAGGAATGGTTCAAACATAGACAGTCAGAAGAGTCAGTCTTCAAGTACTTAAGTCAACATTGTGCCTTTTCTATTTAATTTCGATGCAATTTCTGTGTTTCATCGTCAATAAGAATGTCGAAGGTATACAGTAAACGTGAAGTAAAGCATCGGAATCTATAACTAGTGTCACAGCAATGGTTCAAACTATAATCACTAAGAAGAGTCAGTCTTCTTGTACTTAAGTCGGCAATGTGCCTTTTCTATTTAATTCCGATGCAATTTCTGTGTTTCATCGACAATAAGAAGGTCCTAGGGATACAATAAACCTGGAGTGAAGCATCAGAATCTATAACTAGTGTCACAGGAATGGTTCAAAACATAGACAGGAAGAAGAGTCAGTCTTCTTGTCCTTAAGTCGGCATTGTGCCTTTTGTATTTAATTCCGATGCAATTTCTGTGTTTCATCGTCAACAAAGGGGTTCAAGGGATACAGTAAACCTGGAGTGAAGCATCGGAATCTATACCTAGTGTCACAGTAATGGTTCAAAACATAGACAGTCAGAAGAGTCAGTCTTCTTGTACTTGAGTCGGCATTGTGAGTTTTCTATTTAATTCCGATGCAATTTCTGTGTTTCATCGTCAATAAGAATGTCGAAGGTATACAGTAAACGTGAAGTAAAGCATCGGAATCTATAACTAGTGTCACAGCAATGGTTCAAACTATAATCACTAAGAAGAGTCAGTCTTCTTGTACTTAAGTCGGCATTGTGCCTTTTGTATTTAATTCCGATGCAATTTCTGTGTTTCATCGTCAATAAGAAGGTTCAAGATATACAGTAAACCGGAAGTGAAGCATCGGAATCTATAACTAGTGTCACAGGAATGGTTCAAAACATAATCAGTAAGAACAGTCAGTCTTCTTGTACTTAAGTCGGCATTGTGCCTTTTCTATTTAATTCCGATGCAATTTCTATGTTTCATCGTCAATAAGAAGGTCCAAGGTATACAGTAAACATGTAGTGAAGCATCGGAATCTATAACTAGTGTCACATGAATGGTTCAAAACATAGACAGTAAGAAGAGTCAGTCTTCTTGTACTTGAGTCGGCATTGTGAGTTTTCTATTTAATTCCGATGCAATTTCGGTGTTTCATAGTCAATAAGAAGGTCAGAGGGATGCAGTAAACCTGAAGCAAAGCATCGGAATCTATAACTAGTGTCACAGGAATGGTTCAAACATAGTCAGTAAGAAGAGTCAGTCTTCTTGTACTTAAGTCGGCATTGTGCCTTTTCTATTTAATTCCGATGCAATTTCTGTGTTTCATCGTCAATAAGAAGGTCCAAGGGTTACAGTAAACCTGGAGTGAAGCATCGGAATCTATATCTAGAGTCACAGGAATGGTTCAAAACATAGACAGTAAGAAGAGTCAATCTTCTTGTACTTAAGTCGGTATTGTGCCTTTTGTATTTAATTCCGATGCAATTTCTGTGTTTCATCGGCAATATGGTCAGAGGGATACAGTAAACCTGAAGTGAAGCATCGGAATCAATAACTAGTGTCACAGGAATGGTTCAAAACATAGACAGTAGTAAGAGTCAGTCTTCTTGTACTTAAGTCGGCATTGTGCCATTTGTATTTAATTCATATGCTGTTTCTGTGATTCATTGTCAATAAGAAAGTCAGAGGGATACAGTAAACCTGAGGTGAAGCATCGGAATCCAAAATTAGTGTCACAGGAATGGTTCAAAGCATAGACAGTAGGAAGAGTCAGTCTTCTTGTACTTAAGTCGGCATTGTGCCTTTTGTATTTAATTCCAATGCAATATCTGTGTTTCATCGTCAATAAGAAGGTACAAGGTAAACAGTAATCCTGACGTGAAGCATCGGAATCAATAACTAGTGTCACAGGAATAGTTCAAATCATAGTCAGTAAGAAGAGTCAGTCTTCTTGTACTTAAGTCAGCATTGTGCCTTTTTTATTTAATTCCGATGGAATTTCTGTGTTTCATCGTCAATAAGAAGGTCCAAGGGTTACAGTAAACCTGGAGTGAGGCATCGGAATCTATAACTAGTGTCACAGGAATGGTTCAAAACATAGACAGTAAGAAGTGTAAGTCTTCTTGTACTTAAGTCGACATTGAGCCTTTTCTATTTAATTCCGATGCAATTACTGTGTTTCATCGTCGATAAGAATGTCCAAGGTATAAAGTAAACCTGAAGTATAGCATCGGAATCTATAACTAGTGTCACAGCAATGGTTCAAACTATAATCACTAAGAAGAGTCAGTCGTCTTGTACTTAAGTCGGCATTTTGCCTTTTCTATTTAATTCCGATGCAATTTCTGTGTTTCATCGTCAATATGAAGGTCCAAGGGATACAGTAAACCTGGAGTGAAGCATCGGAATCTATAACTAGTGTCACAGGAATGGTTCAAAACATAGGCAGTAAGAAGAGTCAGTCTTCTTGTTTTTAAGTCGGCATTGTGAGTTTTCTATTTAATTCCGATGCAATTTCTGTGTTTCATCGTCAATAAGAAGGTCAGAGGGGTACAGTAAACCTGAAGTGAAGCATCGGAATCTATAACTAGTGTCACAGGAATGGTTCAAAACATAGACAGTAATAAGAGACAGTCTTCGTGTACTAAAATTGGAATTTTGCCTTTTTTTTTAATTCCAATGCAATTTCTGTGTGTCACCGTCAATAACAAGGTCCAAGGGATACAGTAAACCTGAAGTGATGCATCCGAATCTATAACTACTGTCACCGGAATGCTTCAAACTATTATCAGTAAGAGGAGTCAGTCCTCTTGTACTTAAGTCGGCATTGTGCCATTTCTATTTCATTCCGATGCAGTTTCTGTGTTTCATCGTCAATAAGAAGGTGCAAGGGATACAGTAAACCTGGAGTGAAGCATCGGAATCTATAACTAGTGTCACAGGAATGGTTTAAAACATAGACAGTGGAAAGAGTCAGTCTTCTTGTACTTAAGTCGGCATTGTGCCTTTTGTATTTAATTCCGATGCAATTTCTGTGTTTCATTGTCAATAAGAAAGTCAGAGGGATACAGTAAACCTGAAGTGAAGCATCGGAATCCAAAACTAGTGTCACAGGAATGGTTCAAAACATAGACAGTAGGAAGAGTCAGTCTTATTGTACTTATGTCGGCATTGCGCCTTTTGTATTTAATTCCGATGCAATTTCTGTGTTTCATCGTCAATAAGAAGGTCCAAGGTATACAGTAAACCTGAAGTGAAGCATCGGAATCTATAACTAGTGTCACAGGAATGGTTCAAAACATAGTCAGTAAGAAGACTCAGTCTTCTTGTACTTAAGGCGGCATTGTGCCTTTTCTCTTTAATTCCGATGCAATTTCTGTGTTTCATCGTCAATAAGAAGGTCCAAGGGTTACAGTAAACCTGGAGTGAAGAATCGGAATCTATAACTAGTGTCACAGGAATGGTTCAAAACATAGACAGTAAGAAGAGTCAGTCTTCTTGTACGTAAGTCGACATTGAGCCTTTTCTATTTAATTCCGATGCAATTTCTGTGTTTCATCGTCAATAAGAATGTCGAAGGTATACAGTAAACCTGAAGTAAAGCATCGGAATCTATGACTAGTGTCACAGCAATGGTTCAAACTATAATAACTAAGAAGAGTCAGTCTTCTTGTACTTAAGCCGGCATTGTGCCTTTTCTATTTAATTCCGATGCAATTTCTGTGTTTCATCGTCAATAAGAAGGTTCAAGGGATACAGTAAACCTGGAGTGAAGCATCGGAATCTATAGCTAGTGTCACAGGAATGGTTCAAAACATAGACAGTAAGAAGAGTCAGTCTTCTAGTACTTAAGTCGGCATTGTGAGTCTTATATTTAATTCCGATGCGATTTCTGTGTTTCATCGTCAATAAGTAGATCAGAGGGATACAGTAAACCTGAAGTGAAGCATCGGAATCTATAACTAGTGTCACAGGAATGGTTCAAAACATTGACAGTAAGAAGAGTCAGCCTTCTTGTACTTAAGTCGGCATTGTGCCTTTTGTATTTAATTCCGATGCAATTTCTGTGTTTCATCGTCAATAAGAAGGTCAGAGGGATACAGTAAACCTGAAGTGAAGCATCGGAATCTATAACTAGTGTCACAGGAATGGTTCAAACATAGACAGTAAGAAGAGTCAGTCTTCTTGTCCTTAAGTCGGCATTGTGCCTTTTGTATTTAATTCCGATGCAATTTCTGTGTTTCATCGTCAACAAGAAGGTTCAAGGGATACAGTAAACCTGGAGTGAAGCATCGGAATCTATACCTAGTGTCACAGTAATGGTTCAAAGCATAGACAGTAAGAAGAGTCAGTCTTCTTGTACTTAAGTCGGCATTGTGCCTTTTGTATTTAATTTCGATGCAATTTCTGTGTTTCATCATCAATAAGAAGGTCCAAGGAATACAGTAAACCTGAAGTGAAGCATCGGAATCTATAACTAGTGTCACAGGAATGGTTCAAAGCATAGTCAGTACGAAGAGTCAGTCTTCTTGTACTTAAGGCGGTATTGTGCCCTTTCTATTTAATTCCGATGCAATTTCTGTGTTTCATCGTCAATAAGAAGGTCCAAGGGTTACAGTAAACCTGGAGTGAAGCATCGGAATCTATAACTAGTGTCACAGGAATGGTTCAAACATAGACAGTCAGAAGAGTCAGTCTTCAAGTACTTAAGTCAACATTGTGCCTTTTCTATTTAATTTCGATGCAATTTCTGTGTTTCATCGTCAATAAGAATGTCGAAGGTATACAGTAAACGTGAAGTAAAGCATCGGAATCTATAACTAGTGTCACAGCAATGGTTCAAACTATAATCACTAAGAAGAGTCAGTCTTCTTGTACTTAAGTCGGCAATGTGCCTTTTCTATTTAATTCCGATGCAATTTCTGTGTTTCATCGACAATAAGAAGGTCCTAGGGATACAATGAACCTGGAGTGAAGCATCAGAATCTATAACTAGTGTCACAGGAATGGTTCAAAACATAGACAGGAAGAAGAGTCAGTCTTCTTGTCCTTAAGTCGGCATTGTGCCTTTTGTATTTTATTCCGATGCAATTTCTGTGTTTCATCGTCAACAAAGGGGTTCAAGGGATATAGTAAACCTGGAGTGAAGCATCGGAATCTATACCTAGTGTCACAGTAATGGTTCAAAACATAGACAGTCAGAAGAGTCAGTCTTCTTGTACTTAAGTCGACATTGTGCCTTTTCTATTTAATTCCGATGCAATTTCTGTGTTTCATCGTCAATAAGAATTTCCAAGGTATACAGTAAACGTGAAGTAAAGCATCGGAATCTATAACTAGTGTCACAGCAATGGTTCAAACTATAATCACTAAGAAGAGTCAGTCTTCTTGTACTTAAGTCGGCATTGTGCCTTTTGTAGTTAATTCCGATGCAATTTCTGTGTTTCATCGGCAATAAGGTCAGTGGGATACAGTAAACCTGAAGTGAAGCATCGGAATCTATAACTAGAGCCACAGGAGTGTTTCAAATCATAGTCAGTAAGAAGAGTCAGTCTTCTTGTCCTTAAGTCGGTATTGTGCCTTTTGTATTTAATTCCGTTGCAATTTCTGTGTTTCATCGTCAATAAGAATGTCCAAGGTATACAGTAAACCTGAAGTAAATCATCGGAATCCATAACAAGTGTCACAGCAATGGTTCAAACTATAATCACTAAGAAGAGTCAGTCTTCCTGAACTTAAGTCGGCATTGTGCCTTTTCTATTTAATTCCGATGCAATTTCTGTGTTTCATCGTCAATAAGAAGGTCCAAGGGTTACAGTAAATGTGGAGTGAAGCATCGGAAACTATAACTAGTGTCACAGGAATGGTTCAAAACATAGACAGTAAGAAGAGTCAGTCTTCTTGTTTTTAAGTCGGCATTGTGAGTTTTCTATTTAATTCCGATGCAATTTCTGTGTTTCATCGTCAATAAGAAGGTCCAAGGGTTACAGTAAATGTGGAGTGAAGCATCGGAAACTATAACTAGTGTCACAGGAATGGTTCAAAACATAGACAGTAAAATGAGACAGTCTTCTTGTTTTTAAGTCGGCATTGTGGGTTTTCTATTTAATTCCGATGCAATTTCTGTGTTTCATCGTCAATAAGAAGGTCAGAGGGGTACAGTAAACCTGAAGTGAAGCATCGGAATCTATAACTAGTGTCACAGGAATGGTTCAAAGCATAGACAGTAAGAAGAGTCAGTCTTCGTGTACTAAAGTTGGCATTTTGCCTTTTGTATTTAATTCCAATGCTATTTCTGTGTGTCACCGTCAATAACAAGGTCCAAGGGATACAGTAAACCTGAAGTCAAGCATCGGACTCTATAACTATTGTCACCGGAATGGTTCAAACTATTATCAGTAAGAAGAGTCAGTCCTCTTGTACTTAAGTCGGCATTGTGCCATTTCTATTTCATTCCGATGCAGTTTCTGTGTTTCACCGTCAATA
Organism: Schistocerca serialis cubense; assembly: GCF_023864345.2. NCBI lineage: Eukaryota > Metazoa > Arthropoda > Insecta > Orthoptera > Acrididae > Schistocerca > Schistocerca serialis. Next base: position 978,310,327 of record NC_064641.1, on the reverse strand, counting down.
AGAAGGTAAAAGGGATAAAGTAAACCTGGAGTGAAGCATCGGAATCTATAACTAGTGTCATAGGAATGGTTCATAACATAGACAGTAGAAAGAGTAAGTCTTCTTGTACTTAAGTCGGTATTGTGCCTTTTGTTGTTAATTCCGATGCAATTTCTGTGTTTCATTGTCAATAAGAAGGTCAGAGGGATACAGTAAACCTGAAGTGAAGCATCGGAATCTATAACTAGTGTCACAGGAATGGTTCAAAACATGGACAGTAAGAAGAGTCAGTCTTCTTGTACTTAAGTCGGCATTGTGCCTTTTGTACTTAATTTCGATGCAATTTCTGTGTTTCAGCGTCAATAAGAAGGTCCAAGGAATACAGTAAACCTGAAGTGAAGCATCGGAATCTATAACTAGTGTCACTGGAATGGTTCAAAATATAGACAGTAAGAAGAGTCAGTCTTCTTGTACTTAAGTCGGCATTTTGCCTTTTCTATTTAATTCCGATGCAATTTCTGTGTTTCATCGTCAATATGAAGGTCCAAGGGATACAGTAAACCTGGAGTGAAGCATCGGAATCTATAACTAGTGTCACAGGAATGGTTCGAAACATAGACAGTAAGAAGAGTCAGTCTTCTTGTTTTTAAGTCGGCATTGTGAGTTTTCTATTTAATTCCGATGCAGTTTCTGTGTTTCATCGTCAATAAGAAGGTCAGAGGGGTACAGTAAACCTGAAGTGAAGCATCGGAATCTATAACTAGTGTCACAGGAATGGTTCAAAACATAGACAGCAATAAGAGGCAGTCTTCGTGTACTAAAGTTGTAATTTTGCCTTTTGTATTTAATTCCAATGCAATTTCTGTGTGTCACCGTCAATAACAAGGTCCAAGGGATACAGTAAACCTGAAGTGAAGCATGGGAATCTATAACTATTGTCACCGGAATGGTTCAAACTATTATCAGTAAGAAGAGTCAGTCCTCTTGTACTTAAGTCGGCATTGTGCCATTTCTATTTCATTCCGATGCAGTTTCTGTGTTTCATCGTCAATAAGAAGGTGCAAGGGATACAGTAAACCTGGAGTGAAGCATTGGAATCTATAACTAGTGTCACAGGAATGGTTCAAAACATAGACAGTAGAAAGAGTCAGTCTTCTTGTACTTAAGTCGGCATTGTGCCTTTTGTATTTAATTCCGATGCAATTTCTGTGTTTCATTGTCAATAAGAAGGTCAGAGGGATACAGTAAACCTGAAGTGAAGCATCGGAATCCAAAACTAGTGTCACAGGAATGGTTTAAAACATAGACAGTAGGAAGAGTCAGTCTTATTGTACTTATGTCGGCATTGTGCCTTTTGTATTTAATTCCGATGCAATTTCTGTGCTTCATCGTCAATAAGAAGGCCAAGGTATACAGTAAACCTGAAGTGAAGCATTGGAATCTATAACTAGTGTCACAGGAATGGTTCAAAACATAGTCAGTAAGAAGAGTCAGTCTTCTAGTACTTAAGGCGGTATTGTGCCTTTTCTATTTAATTCCGATGCAATTTTTGTGTTTCATCGTCAATAAGAAGGTCCAAGGGTTACAGTAAACCTGGAGTGAAGCATCGGAATCTATAACTAGTGTCACAGGAATGGTTCAAAGCAAAGACAGTAAGAAGAGTCAGTCTTCTTGTACTTAAGTGGACATTGAGCCTTTTCTATTTAATTCCGATGCAATTTCTGTGTTTCGTCGTCAATAAGAATGTCGAAGGTATACAGTAAACCTGAAGTAAAGCATCGGAATCTATGACTAGTGTCACAGCAATGGTTCAAACTATAATCACTAAGAAGAGTCAGTCTTCTTGTACTTAAGTCGGCATTGTGCCTTTTCTATTTAATTCCGATGCAATTTCTGTGTTTCATCGTCAATAAGAAGGTTCAAGGGATACAGTAAACCTGGAGTGAAGCATCGGAATCTATAACTAGTGTCACAGGAATGGTTCAAAACATAGACAGTAAGAAGAGTCAGTCTTCTAGTACTTAAGTCGGCATTGTGAGTCTTATATTTAATTCCGATGCGATTTCTGTGTTTCATCGTCAATAAGTAGATCAGAGGGATACAGTAAACCTGAAGTGAAGCATCGGAATCTATAACTAGTGTCACAGGAATGGTTCAAAACATAGACAGTATGAAGAGTCAGTCTTCGTGTACTAAAGTTGGCATTTTGCCTTTTGTATTTAATTCCAATTCTATTTCTGTGTGTCACCGTCAATAACAAGGTCCAAGGGATACAGTAAACCTGAAGTGAAGCATCGGAATCTATAACTATTGTCACCGGAATGGTTCAAACTATTATCAGTAAGAAGAGTCAGTATTCTTGTACTTAAGTCGGCATTGTGCCTTTTCTATTTCATTCCGATGCAGTTTATGTGTTTCATCGTCAATAAGAAGGTCCAAGGAATACAGTAAACCTGGAGTGAAGCATCGGAATCTATAACTAGTGTCACAGGAATGGTTGAAACATAGACAGTAAGAAGAGTCAGCCTTCTTGTACTTAAGTCGGCATTGTGCCTTTTGTATTTAATTCCGATGCAATTTCTGTGTTTCATCGTCAATAAGAAGGTCGGAGGGATACAGTAAACCTGAAGTGAAGCATCGGAATCTATAACTAGTGTCACAGGAATGGTTCAAAACATAGACAGTAAGAAGAGTCAGTCTTCTTGTCCTTATGTCGGCATTGTGCCTTTTGTATTTAATTCCGATGCAATTTCTGTGTTTCATCGTCAACAAGAAGGTTCAAGGGATACAGTAAACCTGGAGTGAAGCATCGGAATCTATACCTAGTGTCACAGTAATGGTTCAAAACATAGACAGTAAGAAGAGTCAGTCTTCTTATACTTAAGTCGGCATTGCGCCTTTTGTATTTAATTTCGATGCAATTTCTGTGTTTCATCGTCAATAAGAAGGTCCAAGGAATACAGTAAGCCTGAAGTGAAGCATCGGAATCTATAACTAGTGTCACAGGAATGGTTCAAAGCATAGTCAGTAAGAAGAGTCAGTCTTCTTGTACTTATGGCGGTATTGTGCCCTTTCTATTTAATTCCGATGCAATTTCTGTGTTTCATCGTCAATAAGAAGGTCCAAGGGTTTCAGTAAACCTGGAGTGAAGCATCGGAATCTATAACTAGTGTCACAGGAATGGTTGAAACATAGACAGTCAGAAGAGTCAGTCTTCTTGTACTTAAGTCGACATTGTGCCTTTTCTATTTAATTTCGATGCAATTTCTGTGTTTCATCGTCAATAAGAATGTCCAAGGTATACAGTAAACGTGAAGTAAAGCATCGGAATCTATAACTAGTGTCACAGCAATGGTTCAAACTATAATCACTAAGAAGAGTCAGTCTTCTTGTACTTAAGTCGGCAATGTGCCTTTTCTATTTAATTCCGATGCAATTTCTGTGTTTCATCGTCAATAAGAAGGTCCAAGGGATACAATAAACCTGGAGTGAAGCATCAGAATCTATAACTAGTGTCACAGGAATGGTTCAAAACATAGACAGGAAGAAGAGTCAGTCTTCTTGTCCTTAAGTCGGCATTGTGCCTTTTGTATTTAATTCCGATGCAATTTCAGTGTTTCATCGTCAACAAGAAGGTTCAAGGGATACAGTAAACCTGGAGTGAAGCATCGGAATCTATACCTAGTGTCACAGTAATGGTTCAAAACATAGACAGTCAGAAGAGTCAGTCTTCTTGTACTTAAGTCGACATTGTGCCTTTTGTATTTAATTCCGATGCAATTTCTGTGTTTCATCGTCAATAAGAATGTCCAAGGTATACAGTAAACGTGAAGTAAAGCATCGGAATCTATAACTAGTGTCACAGCAATGGTTCAAACTATAATCACTAAGAAGATTCAGTCTTCTTGTACTTAAGTCGGCATTGTGCCTTTTGTATTTAATTCCGATGCAATTTCTGTGTTTCATCGGCAATAAGGTCAGAGGGATGCAGTAAACCTGAAGTGACGCATCGGAATCTATAACTAGAGTCACAGGAGTGTTTCAAATCATAGTCAGTAAGAAGAGTCAGTCTTCTTGTCCTTAAGTCGGCATTGTGCCTTTTGTATTTAATTCCGATGCAATTTCTGTGTTTCATCGGCAATAAGGTCCAAGGGATACAGTAAACCTGAAGTGAAGCATCGGAATCTATAACTATTGTCACCGGAATGGTTCAAACTATTATCAGTAAGAAGAATCAGTATTCTTGTACTTAAGTCGGCATTGTGCCTTTTCTATTTCATTCCGATGCAGTTTATGTGTTTCATCGTCAATAAGAAGGTCCAAGGAATACAGTAAACCTGGAGTGAAGCATCGGAATCTATAACTAGTGTCACAGGAATGGTTGAAACATAGACAGTAAGAAGAGTCAGCCTTCTTGTACTTAAGTCGGCATTGTGCCTTTTGTATTTAATTCCGATGCAATTTCTGTGTTTCATCGTCAATAAGAAGGTCGGAGGGATACAGTAAACCTGAAGTGAAGCATCGGAATCTATAACTAGTGTCACAGGAATGGTTCAAAACATAGACAGTAAGAAGAGTCAGTCTTCTTGTCCTTATGTCGGCATTGTGCCTTTTGTATTTAATTCCGATGCAATTTCTGTGTTTCATCGTCAACAAGAAGGTTCAAGGGATACAGTAAACCTGGAGTGAAGCATCGGAATCTATACCTAGTGTCACAGTAATGGTTCAAAACATAGACAGTAAGAAGAGTCAGTCTTCTTATACTTAAGTCGGCATTGTGCCTTTTGTATTTAATTTCGATGCAATTTCTGTGTTTCATCGTCAATAAGAAGGTCCAAGGAATACAGTAAGCCTGAAGTGAAGCATCGGAATCTATAACTAGTGTCACAGGAATGGTTCAAAGCATAGTCAGTAAGAAGAGTCAGTCTTCTTGTACTTATGGCGGTATTGTGCCCTTTCTATTTAATTCCGATGCAATTTCTGTGTTTCATCGTCAATAAGAAGGTCCAAGGGTTTCAGTAAACCTGGAGTGAAGCATCGGAATCTATAACTAGTGTCACAGGAATGGTTCAAACATAGACAGTCAGAAGAGTCAGTCTTCTTGTACTTAAGTCGACATTGTGCCTTTTCTATTTAATTTCGATGCAATTTCTGTGTTTCATCGTCAATAAGAATGTCCAAGGTATACAGTAAACGTGAAGTAAAGCATCGGAATCTATAACTAGTGTCACAGCAATGGTTCAAACTATAATCACTAAGAAGAGTCAGTCTTCTTGTACTTAAGTCGGCAATGTGCCTTTTCTATTTAATTCCGATGCAATTTCTGTGTTTCATCGTCAATAAGAAGGTCCAAGGGATACAATAAACCTGGAGTGAAGCATCAGAATCTATAACTAGTGTCACAGGAATGGTTCAAAACATAGACAGGAAGAAGAGTCAGTCTTCTTGTCCTTAAGTCGGCATTGTGCCTTTTGTATTTAATTCCGATGCAATTTCTGTGTTTCATCGTCAACAAGAAGGTTCAAGGGATACAGCAAACCTGGAGTGAAGCATCGGAATCTATACCTAGTGTCACAGTAATGGTTCAAAAGATAGACAGTCAGAAGAGTCAGTCTTCTTGTACTTAAGTCGACATTGTGCCTTTTGTATTTAATTCCGATGCAATTTCTGTGTTTCATCGTCAATAAGAATGTCCAAGGTATACAGTAAACGTGAAGTAAAGCATCGGAATCTATAACTAGTGTCACAGCAATGGTTCAAACTATAATCACTAAGAAGAGTCAGTCTTCTTGTACTTAAGTCGGCATTGTGCCTTTTGTATTTAATTCCGATGCAATTTCTGTGTTTCATCGGCAATAAGGTCAGAGGGATACAGTAAACCTGAAGTGACGCATCGGAATCTATAACTAGAGTCACAGGAGTGTTTCAAATCATAGTCAGTAAGAAGAGTCAGTCTTCTTGTCCTTAAGTCGGCATTGTGCCTTTTGTATTTAATTCCGTTGCAATTTCTGTGTTTCATCGTCAATTAGAAGGTCCAAGGAATACAGTAAGCCTGAAGTGAAGCATCGGAATCTATAACTAGTGTCACAGGAATGGTTCAAAGCATAGTCAGTAAGAAGAGTCAGTCTTCTTGTACTTATGGCGGTATTGTGCCCTTTCTATTTAATTCCGATGCAATTTCTGTGTTTCATCGTCAATAAGAAGGTCCAAGGGTTTCAGTAAACCTGGAGTGAAGCATCGGAATCTATAACTAGTGTCACAGGAATGGTTCAAACATAGACAGTCAGAAGAGTCAGTCTTCTTGTACTTAAGTCGACATTGTGCCTTTTCTATTTAATTTCGATGCAATTTCTGTGTTTCATCGTCAATAAGAATGTCCAAGGTATACAGTAAACGTGAAGTAAAGCATCGGAATCTATAACTAGTGTCACAGCAATGGTTCAAACTATAATCACTAAGAAGAGTCAGTCTTCTTGTACTTAAGTCGGCAATGTGCCTTTTCTATTTAATTCCGTTGCAATTTCTGTGTTTCATCGTCAACAAGAAGGTTCACGGGATACAGTAAACCTGGAGTAAAGCATCGGAATCTATACCTAGTGTCACAGTTATGGTTCAAAACATAGACAGTAAGAAGAGTCAGTCTTCTTGTACGTAAGTCGGCATTGTGCCTTTTGTATTTAATTTCGATGCAATTTCTGTGTTTCATCGTCAATAAGAAGGTCCAAGGAATACAGTAAACCTGAAGTGAAGCATCGGAATCAATAACTAGTGTCCCTGGAATGGTTCAAAATATAGACAGTAAGAAGAGTCAGTCTTCTTGTACTTAAGTCAGCACTGTGCCTTTTGTGTTTAATTCGGATGCAATTCCTGTGATTCATCGTCAATAAGAAGGTCCAAGGGATACAGTGAACCTGAAGTGAAGCATCGGAATCTTTAACTAGAGTCACAGGAATGTTTCAAAACATAGTTAGTAAGAAGAGTCAGTCTTCTTGTACTTAAGTCGGCATTGTGCCTTTTGTATTTAATTCCGATGCAATTTCTGTGTTTCATCGTCAATAAGAAGGTCCAAGGTATACAGTAAACCTGAAGTGAAGCATCGGAATCTATAACTAGTGTCACAGGAATGGTTCAAAACATAGCCAGTAAGAAGAGTCAGTCATCTTGTACTTAAGGCGCATTGTGCCTTTTCTATTTAATTCCGATGCAATTTCTGTGTTTCATCGTCAACAAGAAGGTTCAAGGGATACAGTAAACCTGGAGTGAAGCATCGGAATCTATACCTAGTGTCACAGTAATGGTTCAAAACATAGACAGTAAGAAGAGTCAGTCTTCTTATACTTAAGTCGGCATTGTGCCTTTTGTATTTAATTTCGATGCAATTTCTGTGTTTCATCGTCAATAAGAAGGTCCAAGGAATACAGTAAGCCTGAAGTGAAGCATCGGAATCTATAACTAGTGTCACAGGAATGGTTCAAAGCATAGTCAGTAAGAAGAGTCAGTCTTCTTGTACTTATGGCGGTATTGTGCCCTTTCTATATAATTCCGATGCAATTTCTGTGTTTCATCGTCAATAAGAAGGTCCAAGGGTTTCAGTAAACCTGGAGTGAAGCATCGGAATCTATAACTAGTGTCACAGGAATGGTTCAAACATAGACAGTCAGAAGAGTCAGTCTTCTTGTACTTAAGTCGACATTGTGCCTTTTCTATTTAATTTCGATGCAATTTCTGTGTTTCATCGTCAATAAGAATGTCCAAGGTATACAGTAAACGTGAAGTAAAGCATCGGAATCTATAACTAGTGTCACAGCAATGGTTCAAACTATAATCACTAAGAAGAGTCAGTCTTCTTGTACTTAAGTCGGCAATGTGCCTTTTCTATTTAATTCCGATGCAATTTCTGTGTTTCATCGTCAATAAGAAGGTCCAAGGGATACAATAAACCTGGAGTGAAGCATCAGAATCTATAACTAGTGTCACAGGAATGGTTCAAAACATAGACAGGAAGAAGAGTCAGTCTTCTTGTCCTTAAGTCGGCATTGTGCCTTTTGTATTTAATTCCGATGCAATTTCTGTGTTTCATCGTCAACAAGAAGGTTCAAGGGATACAGTAAACCTGGAGTGAAGCATCGGAATCTATACCTAGTGTCACAGTAATGGTTCAAAACATAGACAGTCAGAAGAGTCAGTCTTCTTGTACTTAAGTCGACATTGTGCCTTTTGTATTTAATTCCGATGCAATTTCTGTGTTTCATCGTCAATAAGAATGTCCAAGGTATACAGTAAACGTGAAGTAAAGCATCGGAATCTATAACTAGTGTCACAGCAATGGTTCAAACTATAATCACTAAGAAGAGTCAGTCTTCTTGTACTTAAGTCGGCATTGTGCCTTTTGTATTTAATTCCGTTGCAATTTCTGTGTTTCATCGTCAATAAGAAGGTCCAAGGAATACAGTAAGCCTGAAGTGAAGCTTCGGAATCTATAACTAGTGTCACAGGAATGGTTCAAAGCATAGTCAGTAAGAAGAGTCAGTCTTCTTGTACTTATGGCGGTATTGTGCCCTTTCTATTTAATTCCGATGCAATTTCTGTGTTTCATCGTCAATAAGAAGGTCCAAGGGTTTCAGTAAACCTGGAGTGAAGCATCGGAATCTATAACTAGTGTCACAGGAATGGTTCAAACATAGACAGTCAGAAGAGTCAGTCTTCTTGTACTTAAGTCGACATTGTGCCTTTTCTATTTAATTTCGATGCAATTTCTGTGTTTCATCGTCAATAAGAATGTCCAAGGTATACAGTAAACGTGAAGTAAAGCATCGGAATCTATAACTAGTGTCACAGCAATGGTTCAAACTATAATCACTAAGAAGAGTCAGTCTTCTTGTACTTAAGTCGGCAATGTGCCTTTTCTATTTAATTCCGTTGCAATTTCTGTGTTTCATCATCAACAAGAAGGTTCAAGGGATACAGTAAACCTGGAGTAAAGCATCGGAATCTATACCTAGTGTCACAGTAATGGTTCAAAACATAGACAGTAAGAAGAGTCAGTCTTCTTGTACTTAAGTCGGCATTGTGCCTTTTGTATTTAATTTCGATGCAATTTCTGTGTTTCATCGTCAATAAGAAGGTCCAAGGAATACAGTAAACCTGAAGTGAAGCATCGGAATCTATAACTAGTGTCCCTGGAATGGTTCAAAATATAGACAGTAAGAAGAGTCAGTCTTCTTGTACTTAAGTCAACACTGTGCCTTTTGTGTTTAATTCGGATGCAATTCCTGTGATTCATCGTCAATAAGAAGGTCCAAGGGATACAGTGAACCTGAAGTGAAGCATCGGAATCTTTAACTAGAGTCACAGGAATGTTTCAAAACATAGTTAGTAAGAAGAGTCAGTCTTCTTGTACTTAAGTCGGCATTGTGCCTTTTGTATTTAATTCCGATGCAATTTCTGTGTTTCATCGTCAATAAGAAGGTCCAAGGTAAACAGTAAACCTGAAGTGAAGCATCGGAATCTATAACTAGTGTCACAGGAATGGTTCAAAACATAGCCAGTAAGAAGAGTCAGTCATCTTGTACTTAAGGCGCATTGTGCCTTTTCTATTTAATTCCGATGCAATTTCTGTGTTTCATCGTCAATAAGAAGGTCCAAGGGTTACAGTAAACCTGGAGTGAAGCATCGGAATCTATAACTAGTGTCACAGGAATGGTTCAAAGCATAGACAGTAAGAAGAGTCAGTCTTCATGTACGTAAGTTGACATTGAGCCTTTTCTATTTAATTCCGATGCAATTTCTGTGTTTCATCGTCAATAAGAAGGTCCAAGGTATACAGCAAACCTGAAGTGAAGCATCGGAATCTATAACTAGTGTCACAGGAATGGTTCAAAACATAGTCAGTAAGAAGAGTCAGTCTTCTGGTACTTAAGGCGGCATTGTGCCTTTTCTATTTAATTCCGATGCAATTTCTGTGTTTCATCGTCGATAAGAAGGTCCAAGGAATACAGAAAACCTGAAGTGAAGCATCGGAATCTATAACTAGTGTCACTGGAATGGTTCAAAATATAGACAGTAAGAAGAGTCAGTCTTCTTGTACTTAAGTCAGCACTGTGCCTTTTGTGTTTAATTCCGATGCAATTTCTGTGTTTCATCGTCAATAAGAAGGTCCAAGGGTTACAGTAAAGCTGGAGTGAAGCATCGGAATCTATAACTAGTGTCACAGGAATGGTTCAAAACATAGACAGTAAGAAGAGTCAGTCTTCTTGTACATAAGTCGGTATTTTGCCTTTTGTATTTTATTCCGATGCAATTTCTGTGTTTCATCGGCAATAAGAAGTCAGAGGGATACAGTAAACTTGAAGTGAAGCATCGGAATCCAAAACTAGTGTCACAGGAATGGTTCAAAACATAGACAGTAGGAAGAGTCAATCTTATTGTACTTATGTCGGCATTGTGCCTTTTGTATTTAATTCCGATGCAATTTCTGTGTTTCATCGTCAATAAGAAGGTCCAAGGTATACAGTAAACCTGAAGTGAAGCATCGGAATCTATAACTAGTGTCACAGGAATGGTTCAAAACATAGCCAGTAAGAAGAGTCAGTCATCTTGTACTTAAGGCGGCATTGTGCCTTTTCTATTTAATTCCGATGCAATTTCTGTGTGTCATCGTCAATAAGAAGGTCCAAGGGTTACAGTAAACCTGGAGTGAAGCATCAGAATCTATAACTAGTGTCACAGGAATGGTTCAAAGCATAGACAGTAAGAAGAGTCAGTCTTCTTGTACGTAAGTTGACATTGAGCCTTTTCTATTTATTTCCGATGCAATTTCTGTGTTTCATCGTCAATAAGAAGGTCCAAGGCATACAGCAAACCTGAAGTGAAGCATCGGAATCTATAACTAGTGTCACAGGAATGGTTCAAAGCATAGTCAGTAAGAAAAGTCAGTCTTCTGGTACTTAAGGCGGCATTGTGCCTTTTCTATTTAATTCCGATGCAATTTCTGTGTTTCATCGTCAATAAGAAGGTCCACGGGATACAGTAAACCTGAAGTGAAGCATCGGAATCTATAACTATTGTCACCGGAATGGTTCAAACTATTATCAGTAAGAAGAGTCAGTCTTCTTGTACTTAAGTCGGCATTGTGTCTTTTCTATTTCATTCCGATGCAGTTTATGTGTTTCATCGTCAATAAGAAGGTCCAAGGAATACAGTAAACCTGGAGTGAAGCATCGGAATCTATAACTAGTAACACAAGAATGGTTGAAACATAGACAGTAAGAAGAGTCAGCCTTCTTGTACTTAAGTTGGCATTGTGCCTTTTGTATTTAATTCCGATACAATCTCTGTGTTTCATCGTCAATAAGAAGGTCAGAGGGATACAGTAAACCTGAAGTGAAGCATCGGAATCTATAACTGGTGTCACAGGATTGGTTCAAAACATAGACAGTAAGAAGAGTCAGTCTTCTTGTCCTTAAGTCGGCATTGTGCCTTTTGTATTTAATTCCGATGCAATTTCTGTGTTTCATCGTCAACTAGAAGATTCAAGGGATACAGTAAACCTGGAGTGAAGCATCGGAATCTATAACTAGTGTCACAGGAATGGTTCAAAGCATAGACAGTAAGAAGAGTCAGTCTTCTTGTACGTAAGTTGACATTGAGCCTTTTCTATTTATTTCCGATGCAATTTCTGTGTTTCATCGTCAATAAGAAGGTCCAAGGCATACAGCAAACCTGAAGTGAAGCATCGGAATCTATAACTAGTGTCACAGGAATGGTTCAAAACATAGTCAGTAAGAAAAGTCAGTCTTCTGGTACTTAAGGCGGCATTGTGCCTTTTCTATTTAATTCCGATGCAATTTCTGTGTTTCATCGTCAATAAGAAGGTCCACGGGATACAGTAAACCTGAAGTGAAGCATCGGAATCTATAACTATTGTCACCGGAATGGTTCAAACTATTATCAGTAAGAAGAGTCAGTCTTCTTGTACTTAAGTCGGCATTGTGTCTTTTCTATTTCATTCCGATGCAGTTTCTGTGTTTCATCGTCAATAAGAAGGTCCAAGGAATACAGTAAACCTGGAGTGAAGCATCGGAATCTATAACTAGTAACACAAGAATGGTTGAAACATAGACAGTAAGAAGAGTCAGCCTTCTTGTACTTAAGTCGGCATTGTGCCTTTTGTATTTAATTCCGATACAATCTCTGTGTTTCATCGTCAATAAGAAGGTCAGAGGGATACAGTAAACCTGAAGTGAAGCATCGGAATCTATAACTGGTGTCACAGGATTGGTTCAAAACATAGACAGTAAGAAGAGTCAGTCTTCTTGTCCTTAAGTCGGCATTGTGCCTTTTGTATTTAATTCCGATGCAATTTCTGTGTTTCATCGTCAACTAGAAGATTCAAGGGATACAGTAAACCTGGAGTGAAGCATCGGAATCTATAACTAGTGTCACAGGAATGGTTCAAAGCATAGACAGTAAGAAGAGTCAGTCTTCTTGTACGTAAGTTGACATTGAGCCTTTTCTATTTATTTCCGATGCAATTTCTGTGTTTCATCGTCAATAAGAAGGTCCAAGGCATACAGCAAACCTGAAGTGAAGCATCGGAATCTATAACTAGTGTCACAGGAATGGTTCAAAACATAGTCAGTAAGAAAAGTCAGTCTTCTGGTACTTAAGGCGGCATTGTGCCTTTTCTATTTAATTCCGATGCAATTTCTGTGTTTCATCGTCAATAAGAAGGTCCACGGGATACAGTAAACCTGAAGTGAAGCATCGGAATCTATAACTATTGTCACCGGAATGGTTCAAACTATTATCAGTAAGAAGAGTCAGTCTTCTTGTACTTAAGTCGGCATTGTGTCTTTTCTATTTCATTCCGATGCAGTTTCTGTGTTTCATCGTCAATAAGAAGGTCCAAGGAATATAGTAAACCTGGAGTGAAGCATCGGAATCTATAACTAGTAACACAAGAATGGTTGAAACATAGACAGTAAGAAGAGTCAGCCTTCTTGTACTTAAGTCGGCATTGTGCCTTTTGTATTTAATACCGATACAATCTCTGTGTTTCATCGTCAATAAGAAGGTCATAGGGATACAGTAAACCTGAAGTGAAGCATCGGAATCTATAACTGGTGTCACAGGATTGGTTCAAATCATAGACAGTAAGAAGAGTCAGTCTTCTTGTCCTTAAGTCGGCATTGTGCCTTTTGTATTTAATTCCGATGCAATTTCTGTGTTTCATCGTCAACAAGAAGATTCAAGGGATACAGTAAACCTGGAGTGAAGCATCAGAATCTATACCTAGTGTCACAGTAATGGTTCAAAACATAGACAGTAAGAAGAGCAGTCTTCTTGTACTTAAGTCGGCATTGTGCCTTTTGTATTTAATTTCGATGCAATTTCTGTGTTTCGTCGTCAATATGAAGGTCCAAGGAATACAGTAAACCTGAAGTGAAGCATCGGAATCAATAACTAGTGTCACAGGAATGGTTCAAAGCATAGTCAGTAAGAAGAGTCAGTTTTCTTGTACTTAAGTCGGTATTGTGCCCTTTCTATTTAATTCCGATGCAATTTCTGTGTTTCATCGTCAATAAGAAGGTCCAAGGGTAACAGTAAACCTGCAGTGAAGCATCGCAATCTATAACTAGTGTCACAGGAATGGTTCAAACATAGACAGTCAGAAGTGTCAGTCTTCTTGTACTTAAGTCGACATTTTGCCTTTTCTATTTAATTTCGATGTAATTTCTGTGTTTCATCGTCAATAAGAATGTCCAAGGTATACAGTAAACGTGAAGTAAAGCATCGGAATCTATAACTAGTGTCACAGCAATGGTTCAAACTATAATCACTAAGAAGAGTCAGTCTTCTTGTACTTAAGTCGGCAATGTGCCTTTTCTATTTAATTCCGAAGCAATTTCTGTGTTTCATCGTCAATAAGAAGGTCCAAGGGATACAATAAACCTGGAGTGAAGCATCGGAATCTATAACTAGTGTCACAGGAATGGTTCAAAACATAGACAGGAAGAAGAGTCAGTCTTCTTGTCCTTAAGTCGGCATTGTGCCTTTTGTATTTAATTCCGATGCATTTTCTGTGTTTCATCGTCCACAAGAAGGTTCAAGGGATACAGTAAACCTGGAGTGAAGCATCGGAATCTATACCTAGTGTCACAGTAATGGTTCAAAACATAGACAGTCAGAAGAGTCAGTCTTCTTGTACTTAAGTCGACATTGTGCCTTTTCTATTGAATTCCGATGCAATTTCTGTGTTTCATCGTCAATAAGAATGTCCAAGGTATACAGTAAACGTGAAGTAAAGCATCGGAATCTATAACTAGTGTCACAGCAATGGTTCAAACTATAATCACTAAGAAGAGTCAGTCTTCTTGTACTTAAGTCAGCATTGTGCCTCTTGCATTTAATTCCGATGCAATTTCGGTGTTTCATCGGCAATAAGGTCAGAGGGATACAGTAAACCTGAAGTGAAGCATCGGAATCTATAACTAGAGTCACAGGAGTGTTTCAAATCATAGTCAGTAAGAAGAGTCAGTCTTCTTGTCCTTAAGTCGGCATTGTGCCTTTTGTATTTAATTCCGTTGCAATTTCTGTGTTTCATCATCAATAAGAATGTCCAAGGTATACAGTAAACCTGAAGTAAATCATCGGAATCCATAACAAGTGTCACAGCAATGGTTCAAACTATAATCACTAAGAAGAGTCAGTCTTACTGAACATAAGTCGGCATTGTGCCTTTTCTATTTAATTCCGATGCAATTTCTGTGTTTCATCGTCAATAAGAAGGTCCAAGGGTTACAATAAACCTGGAGTGAAGCATCGGAATCTATAACTAGTGTCACAGGAATGGTTCAAAACATAGACAGTAAGAAGAGTCAGTCTTCTTGTTTTTAAGTCGGCATTGTGAGTTTTCTATTTAATTCCGATGCAATTTCTGTGTTTCATCGTCAATAAGAAGGTCCGAGGCGTACAGTAAACCTGAAGTGAAGCATCGGAATCTATAACTAGTGTCACAGGAATGGTTCAAAACATAGACAGTAAGAAGAGTCAGTCTTCGTGTACTAAAGTTGGCATTTTGCCTTTTGTATTTAATTCCAATGCTATTTCTGTGTGTCACCGTCAATAACAAGGTCCAAGGGATACAGTAAACCTGAAGTCAAGCATCGGAATCTATAACTATTGTCACCGGAATGGTTCAAACTATCATCAGTAAGAACTGTTAGTCCTCTTGTACTTAAGTCGGCATTGTGCCATTTCTATTTCATTCCGATGCAGTTTCTGTGTTTCATCGTCAATAAGAAGGTCCAAGGGATAAAGTAAACCTGGAGTGAAGCATCGGAATCTATAACTAGTGTCATAGGAATGGTTCATAACATAGACAGTAGAAAGAGTCAGTCTTCCTGTACTTAAGTCGGAATTGTGCCTTTTGTTTTTAATTCCGATGCAATTTCTGTATTTCATTGTCAATAAGAAGGTCAGAGGGATACAGTAAACCTGAAGTGAAGCATCGGAATCTATAACTAGTGTCACAGGAATGGTTCAAAACATAGACAGTAAGAGGAGTCATTCTTCTTGTACTTAAGTCGGCATTGTGCCTTTTGTATTTAATTTCGATGCAATTTCTGTGTTTCATCGTCAATAAGAAGGTCCAAAGAATACAGTAAACCTGAAGTGAAGCATCGGATTCTATAACTAGTGTCACTGGAATGGTTCAAAACATAGACAGTAAGAAGAGTCAGTCTTCTTGTACTTAAGTCAGCACTGTGCTATTTGTGTTTAATTCCGATGCAATTCCTGTGATTCATCGTCAATAAGAAGGTCCAAGGGATACAGTGAACCTGAAGTGAAGCATCGGAATCTTTAACTAGAGTCACAGGAATGTTTCAAAACATAGTCAGTAAGAAGAGTGAGTCTTCTTGTCCTTAAGTCGGCATTGTGCCTTTTGTATTTAATTCCGATGCAATTTCTGTGTTTCATCGGCAATAAGGTCAGAGGGATACAGTAAAGCTATAGTGAAGCATCGGAATCTATAACTAGTGTCACAGGAATGGTTCAAAACATAGACAGTAGGAAGAGTCAGTCTTCTTGTACTTAAGTCGCCGTTGTGCCTTATTCTATTTAATTCCGATACAATTTCTGTGTTTCATCGTCAATAAGAATGTCCAAGGTATACAGTAAACCTGGAGTGAAGCATCGGAATCTATAACTAGTGTCACAGGAATGGTTCAAAACATAGACAGTAAGAAGAGTCAGTCTTCTTGTACTTGAGTCGGCATTGTGAGTTTTCTATTTAATTCCGATGCAATTTCGGTGTTTCATCGTCAATAAGAAGGTCAGAGGGATACAGTAAACCTGAAGTGAAGCATCGGAATCTATAACTAGTGTCACAGGAATAATTTAAACATAGTCAGTAAGAAGAGTCAGTCTGCTTGTACTTAAGTCGGCATTGTGCCTTTTGTATTTAATTCCGATGCAATTTCTGTGTTTCATCGTCAACAAGAAGATTCAAGGGATACAGTAAACCTGGAGTGAAGCATCAGAATCTATACCTAGTGTCACAGTAATGGTTCAAAACATAGACAGTAAGAAGAGTCAGTCTTCTTGTACTTAAGTCGGCATTGTGCCTTTTGTATTTAATTTCGATGCAATCTCTGTGTTTCATCGTCAATAAGAAGGTCAGAGGGATACAGTAAACCTGAAGTGAAGCATCGGAATCTATAACTGGTGTCACAGGATTGGTTCAAAACACAGACAGTAAGAAGAGTCAGTCTTCTTGTCCTTAAGTCGGCATTGTGCCTTTTGTATTTAATTCCGATGCAATTTCTGTGTTTCATCGTCAACAAGAAGATTCAAGGGATACAGTAAACCTGGAGTGAAGCATCAGAATCTATACCTAGTGTCACAGTAATGGTTCAAAACATAGACAGTAAGAAGAGTCAGTCTTCTTGTACTTAAGTCGGCATTGTGCCTTTTGTATTTAATTTCGATGCAATTTCTGTGTTTCGTCGTCAATAAGAAGGTCCAAGGAATACAGTAAACCTGAAGTGAAGCATCGGAATCTATAACTAGTGTCACAGGACTGGTTCAAAGCATAGTCAGTAAGAAGATTCAGTCTTCTTGTACTTAAGTCGGTATTGTGCCCTTTCTATTTAATTCCGATGCAATTTCTGTGTTTCATCGTCAATAAGAAGGTCCAAGGGTTACAGTAAACCTGGAGTGAAGCATCGCAATCTATAACTAGTGTCACAGGAATGGTTCAAACATAGACAGTCAGAAGTGTCAGTCTTCTGGTACTTAAGTCGACATTGTGCCTTTTCTATTTAATTTCGATGTAATTTCTGTGTTTCATCGTCAATAAGAATGTCCAAGGTATACAGTAAACGTGAAGTAAAGCATCGGAATCTATAACTAGTGTCACAGCAATGGTTCAAACTATAATCACTAAGAAGAGTCAGTCTTCTTGTACTTAAGTCGGCAATGTGCCTTTTCTATTTAATTCCGAAGCAATTTCTGTGTTTCATCGTCAATAAGAAGGTCCAAGGGATACAATAAACCTGGAGTGAAGCATCGGAATCTATAACTAGTGTCACAGGAATGGTTCAAAACATAGACAGGAAGAAGAGTCAGTCTTCTTGTCCTTAAGTCGGCATTGTGCCTTTTGTATTTAATTCCGATGCATTTTCTGTGTTTCATCGTCCACAAGAAGGTTCAAGGGATACAGTAAACCTGGAGTGAAGCATCGGAATCTATACCTAGTGTCACAGTAATGGTTCAAAACATAGACAGTCAGAAGAGTCAGTCTTCTTGTACTTAAGTCGACATTGTGCCTTTTCTATTGAATTCCGATGCAATTTCTGTGTTTCATCGTCAATAAGAATGTCCAAGGTATACAGTAAACGTGAAGTAAAGCATCGGAATCTATAACTAGTGTCACAGCAATGGTTCAAACTATAATCACTAAGAAGAGTCAGTCTTCTTGTA
The DNA here is from genome assembly GCF_023864345.2 of Schistocerca serialis cubense. Lineage (NCBI taxonomy): Eukaryota > Metazoa > Arthropoda > Insecta > Orthoptera > Acrididae > Schistocerca > Schistocerca serialis. The sequence goes on along the minus strand of NC_064641.1, from coordinate 978,292,363 downwards.
CTTAAGTCAGCATTGTGCCTTTTGCATTTAATTCCGATGCAATTTCTGTGTTTCATCGGCAATAAGGTCAGAGGGATACAGTAAACCTGAAGTGAAGCATCGGAATCTATAACTAGAGACCCAGGAGTGTTTCAAATCATAGTCAGTTAGAAGAGTCAGTCTTCTTGTCCTTAAGTCGGCATTGTGCCTTTTGTATTTAATTCCGTTGCAATTTCTGTGTTTCATCGTCAATAAGAATGTCCAAGGTATACAGTAAACCTGAAGTAAATCATCGGAATCCATAACAAGTGTCACAGCAATGGTTCAAACTATAATCACTAAGAAGAGTCAGTCTTCCTGAACTTAAGTCGGCATTGTGCCTTTTCTATTTAATTCCGATGCAATTTCTGTGTTTCATCGTCAATAAGAAGGTCCAAGGGATACAATAAACCTGGAGTGAAGCATCGGAATCTATAACTAGTGTCACAGGAATGGTTCAAAACATAGACAGTAAGAAGAGTCAGTCTTCGTGTACTAAAGTTGGCATTTTGCCTTTTGTATTTAATTCCAATGCTATTTCTGTGTGTCACCGTCAATAACAAGGTCCAAGGGATACAGTAAACCTGAAGTCAAGCATCGGAATCTATAACTATTGTCACCGGAAGGGTTCAAACTATTATCAGTAAGAACTGTTAGTCCTCTTGTACTTAAGTCGGCATTGTGCCATTTCTATTTCATTCCGATGCAGTTTCTGTGTTTCATCGTCAATAAGAAGGTCCAAGGGATAAAGTAAACCTGGAGTGAAGCATCGGAATCTATAACTAGTGTCATAGGAATGGTTCATAACATAGACAGTAGAAAGAGTCAGTCTTCCTGTACTTAAGTCGGAATTGTGCCTTTTGTTTTTAATTCCGATGCAATTTCTGTGTTTCATTGTCAATAAGAAGGTCAGAGGGATACAGTAAACCTGAAGTGAAGCATCGGAATCTATAACTAGTGTCACAGGAATGGTTCAAAACATAGACAGTAAGAGGAGTCATTCTTCTTGTACTTAAGTCGGCATTGTGCCTTTTGTATTTAATTTCGATGCAATTTCTGTGTTTCATCGTCAATAAGAAGGTCCAAAGAATACAGTAAACCTGAAGTGAAGCATCGGATTCTATAACTAGTGTCACTGGAATGGTTCAAAACATAGACAGTAAGAAGAGTCAGTCTTCTTGTACTTAAGTCAGCACTGTGCCATTTGTGTTTAATTCCGATGCAATTCCTGTGATTCATCGTCAATAAGAAGGTCCAAGGGATACAGTGAACCTGAAGGGAAGCATCGGAATCTTTAACTAGAGTCACAGGAATGTTTCAAAACATAGTCAGTAAGAAGAGTGAGTCTTCTTGTCCTTAAGTCGGCATTGTGCCTTTTGTATTTAATTCCGATGCAATTTCTGTGTTTCATCGGCAATAAGGTCAGAGGGATACAGTAAAGCTATAGTGAAGCATCGGAATCTATAACTAGTGTCACAGGAATGGTTCAAAACATAGACAGTAGGAAGAGTCAGTCTTCTTGTACCTAAGTCGCCGTTGTGCCTTTTTCTATTTAATTCCGATACAATTTCTGTGTTTCATCGTCAATAAGAATGTCCAAGGTATACAGTAAACCTGGAGTGAAGCATCGGAATCTATAACTAGTGTCACAGGAATGGTTCAAAACATAGACAGTAAGAAGAGTCAGTCTTCTTGTACTTGAGTCGGCATTGTGAGTTTTCTATTTAATTCCGATGCAATTTCGGTGTTTCATCGTCAATAAGAAGGTCAGAGGGATACAGTAAACCTGAAGTGAAGCATCGGAATCTATAACTAGTGTCACAGGAATAATTTAAACATAGTCAGTAAGAAGAGTCAGTCTGCTTGTACTTAAGTCGGCATTGTGCCTTTTGTATTTAATTCCGATGCAATCTCTGTGTTTCATCGTCAATAAGAAGGTCAGAGGGATACAGTAAACCTGAAGTGAAGCATCGTAATCTATAACTGGTGTCACAGGATTGGTTCAAAACATAGACAGTAAGAAGAGTCAGTCTTCTTGTCCTTAAGTCGGCATTGTGCCTTTTGTATTTAATTCCGATGCAATTTCTGTGTTTCATCGTCAACAAGAAGATTCAAGGGATACAGTAAACCTGGAGTGAAGCATCAGAATCTATACCTAGTGTCACAGTAATGGTTCAAAACATAGACAGTAAGAAGAGTCAGTCTTCTTGTACTTAAGTCGGCATTGTGCCTTTTGTATTTAATTTCGATGCAATTTCTGTGTTTCGTCGTCAATAAGAAGGTCCAAGGAATACAGTAAACCTGAAGTGAAGCATCGGAATCTATAACTAGTGTCACAGGACTGGTTCAAAGCATAGTCAGTAAGAAGATCAGTCTTCTTGTACTTAAGTCGGTATTGTGCCCTTTCTATTTAATTCCGATGCAATTTCTGTGTTTCATCGTCAATAAGAAGGTCCAAGGGTTACAGTAAACCTGGAGTGAAGCATCGCAATCTATAACTAGTGTCACAGGAATGGTTCAAACATAGACAGTCAGAAGTGTCAGTCTTCTGGTACTTAAGTCGACATTGTGCCTTTTCTATTTAATTTCGATGTAATTTCTGTGTTTCATCGTCAATAAGAATGTCCAAGGTATACAGTAAACGTGAAGTAAAGCATCGGAATCTATAACTAGTGTCACAGCAATGGTTCAAACTATAATCACTAAGAAGAGTCAGTCTTCTTGTACTTAAGTCGGCAATGTGCCTTTTCTATTTAATTCCGAAGCAATTTCTGTGTTTCATCGTCAATAAGAAGGTCCAAGGGATACAATAAACCTGGAGTGAAGCATCGGAATCTATAACTAGTGTCACAGGAATGGTTCAAAACATAGACAGTAAGAAGAGTCAGTCTTCTTGTTTTTAAGTCGGCATTGTGAGTTTTCTATTTAATTCCGATGCAATTTCTGTGTTTCATCGTCATTAAGAAGATCAGAGGCGTACAGTAAACCTGAAGTGAAGCATCGGAATCTATAACTAGTGTCACAGGAATGGTTCAAAACATAGACAGTAAGAAGAGTCAGTCTTCGTGTACTAAAGTTGGCATTTTGCCTTTTGTATTTAATTCCAATGCTATTTCTGTGTCACCGTCAATAACAAGGTCCAAGGGATACAGTAAACCTGAAGTCAAGCATCGGAATCTATAACTATTGTCACCGGAATGGTTCAAACTATTATCAGTAAGAAGAGTTAGCCCTCTTGTACTTAAGTCGGCATTGTGCCATTTCTATTTCATTCCGATGCAGTTTCTGTGTTTCATCGTCAATAAGAAGGTCCAAGGGATAAAGTAAACCTGGAGTGAAGCATCGGAAACTATAACTAGTGTCATAGGAATGGTTCATAACATAGACAGTAGAAAGAGTCAGTCTTCCTGTACTTAAGTCGGAATTGTGCCTTTTGTTTTTAATTCCGATGCAATTTCTGTGTTTCATTGTCAATAAGAAGGTCAGAGGGATACAGTAAACCTGAAGTGAAACATCGGAATCTATAACTAGTGTCACAGGAATGGTTCAAAACATAGACAGTAAGAAGAGTTAGTCTTCTTGTACTTAAGTCTGCATTGTGCCTTTTGTATTTAATTTCGATGCAATTTCTGTGTTTCATCGTCAATAAGAAGGTCCAAAGAATACAGTAAACCTGAAGTGAAGCATCGGAATCTATAACTAGTGTCACTGGAATGGTTCAAAACATAGACAGTAAGAAGAGTCTTCTTGTACTTAAGTCAGCACTGTGCCTTTTGTGTTTAATTCCGATGCAATTCCTGTGATTCATCGTCAATAAGAAGGTCCAAGGGATACAGTGAACCTGAAGTGAAGCATCGGAATCTTTAACTAGAGTCACAGGAATGTTTCAAAACATAGACAGTAAGAAGAGTCAGTCTTCTTGTACTTAAGTCGACATTGTGCCTTTTCTATTTAATTCCGATGCAATTTCTGTGTTTCATCGTCAATAAGAATGTCCAAGGTATACAGTAAACGTGTAGTAAAGCATCGGAATCTATAACTAGTGTGACAGCAATGGTTCAAACTATAATCACTAAGAAGAGTCAGTCTTCTTGTACTTAAGTCGGCATTGTGCCATATGTATTTAATTCCGATGCAATTTCAGTGTTTCATTGTCAATAAGGTCAGAGGGATACAGTAAACCTGACGTGAAGGAACGGAGACCAAAACTAGTGTCACAGGTATTGTTCAAGACATAGACAGTAGGAAGAGTCAGTCTTCTTGTACTTAAGTCGACATTGTGCCTTTTCTGTATAATTCCGATGCAATTTCTGTGTTTCATCGTCAATAAGAAGGTACAAGGTATACAGTAAATCTGAAGCGAAGCATCGGAATCTATAACTAGTGTCACAGGAATGGTTCAAAGCATAGACAGTAAGAAGAGTCAGTCTTCTTGTACTTAAGTCGACATTGAGCCTTTTCTAATTAATTCCGATGCAATTTCTTGTTTCATCGTCAATAAGAATGTCCAAGGTATACAGTAAACCTGGAGTGAAGCATCGGAATCTATAACTAGTGTCACAGGAATGGTTCAAAACATAGACAGTAAGAAGAGTCAGTCTTCTTGTACTTAAGTCGGCTTTGTGAGTTTTCTATTTAATTCCGTTGCAATTTCTGTGTTTCATCGTCAATAAGAAGGTCAGAGGGATACAGTAAACCTGAAGTGAAGCATCGGAATCTATAACTAGTGTCACAGGAATGGTTCAAAACATAGACAGGAAGAAGAGTCAGTCTTTCTGTACTAAAGTTGGCATCTTGCCTTTTGTATTTAATTCCAATGCTATTTCTGTGTGTCACCGTCGATAACAAGGTCCAAGGGATACAGTAAACCTGAAGTGAAGCATCGGAATCTATAACTCGTGTCACAGGAATGGTTCAAATCATAGTCAGTAAGAAGAGTCAGTCTTCTTGTACTTAAGTCAGCATTGCGCCTTTTCTATTTAAATCCGATGCAATTTCTGTGTTTCATCGTCAATAAGAAGGTCCAAGGTATACAGAAAACCTGAAGTGAAGCATCGGAATCTATAACTAGTGTCACAGGAATGGTTCAAAACATAGCCAGTAAGAAGAGTCAGTCATCTTGTACTTTAGGCGGCATTGTGCCTTTTCTATTTAATTCCGATGCAATTTCTGTGTTTCATCGTCAATAAGAAGGTTCAAGGGTTACAGTAAACCTGGAGTGAAGCATCGGAATCTATAACTAGAGTCACAGGAATGGTTCAAAGCATAGACAGTAAGAAGAGTCAGTCTTCTTGTACGTAAGTTGACATTGAGCCTTTTCTATTTAATTCCGATGCAATTTATGTGTTTCATCGTCAATAAGAAGGTCCAAGGGATACAGTAAACCTGAAGTGAAGCATCGGAATCTATAAATATTGTCACCGGAATGGTTCAAACTATTATCAGTAAGAAGAGTCAGTCTTCTAGTACTTAAGTCGACATTGTGCCTTTTCTATTTCATTCCGATGCAATTTCTGTGTTTCATCGTCAATAAGAAGGTCCAAGGAATACAGTAAACCTGGAGTGAAGCATCGGAATCTATAACTAGTGTCACAGGAATGGTTGAAACATAGACAGTAAGAAGAGTCAGCCTTCTTGTACTTAAGTCGGCATTGTTCCTTTTGTATTTAATTCCGATGCAATTTCTGTGTTTCATCGTCAATAGGAAGGTCAGAGCGATACAGTAAACCTGAAGTGAAGCATCGGAATCTATAACTAGTGTCACAGGAATGGTTCAAAACATAGACAGTAAGAAGAGTCAGTCTTCTTGTCCTTAAGTCGGCATTGTGCCTTTTGTATTTAATTTCGATGCAATTTCTGTGTTTCGTCGTCAATAAGAAGGTTCAAGGGATACTGTAAACCTGGAGTGAAGCATCGGAATCTATACCTAGTGTCACAGTAATGGTTCAAAACATAGACAGTCAGAAGAGTCAGTCTTCTTGTACTTAAGTCGACATTGTGCCTTTTCTATTTAATTAGGATGCAATTTCTGTGTTTCATCGTCAATAAGAATGTCCAAGGTATACAGTAAACGTGAAGTAAAGCATCGGAATCTATAACTAGTGTCACAGCAATGGTTCAAACTATAATCACTAAGAAGAGTCAGTCTTCTTGTACTTAAGTCGGCATTGTGCCTTTTGTATTTAATTCCGATGCAATTTCTGTGTTTCATCGGCAATAAGGTCAGAGGGATATAGTAAACCTGAAGTGAAGCATCGGAATCTGTAACTAGAGTCACAGGAGTGTTTCAAATCATAGTCAGTAAGAAGAGTCAGTCTTCTTTTCCTTAAGTCGGCATTGTGCCTTTTGTATTTAATTCCGTTGCAATTTCTGTGTTTCATCGTCAATAAGAATGTCCAAGGTATACAGTAAACCTGAAGTAAATCATCGGAATCCATAACAAGTGTCACAGCAATGGTTCAAACTATAATCACTAAGAAGAGTCAGTCTTCCTGAACTTAAGTCGGCATTGTGCCTTTTCTATTTAATTCCGATGCAATTTCTGTGTTTCATCGTCAATAAGAAGGTCCAAGGGATACAATAAACCTGGAGTGAAGCATCGGAATCTATAACTAGTGTCACAGGACTGGTTCAAAACATAGACAGTAAGAAGAGTCAGTCTTCTTGTTTTTAAGTCGGCATTGTGAGTTTTCTATTTAATTCCGATGCAATTTCTGTGTTTCATCGTCAATAAGAATGTCAGAGGCGTACAGTAAACCTGAAGTGAAGCATCGGAATCTATAACTAGTGTCACTGGAATGGTTCAAACATAGTCAGTAAGAAGAGTCAGTCTTCTTGTCCTTAAGTCGGCATTGTGCCTCTTGTATTTAATTCCGATGCAATTTCTGTGTTTCATCGGCAATAAGGTCAGAGGGATACAGTAAAGCTGAAGTGAAGCATCGGAATCTATAACTAGTGTCACAGGAATGGTTCAAAACATTGACAGTAGGAAGAGTCAGTCTTCTTGTACTTAAGTCGGCATTGTGCCTTTTGTATTTAATTCCGACTCAATTTCTGTGTTTCATTGTCAATAAGGAGGTCAGAGGGATACAGTAAACTTGATCTGAAGCATCGGAATCCAAAACTAGTGTCACAGGAATGTTTCAAAGCATAGACAGTAGGAAGAGTCAGTCTTCTTGTACTTAAGTCGGCATTGTGCCTTTTGTATTTAATTCCGATAAAATTTCTGTGTTTCATCGTCAATAAGAAGGTACAAGGTATACAGTAAACCTGAAGCGAAGCATCGGAATCTATAACTAGTGTCATAGGAATGGTTCAAAATTACGTCAGTAAGAAGAGTCAGTCTTCTTGTACTTAAGTCGGCATTGTGCCTTTTCTATTTAATTCCGATGCAATTTCTGGGTTACATCGTCAATAAGAAGGTCCAAGGGTTACAGTAAACCTGGAGTGAAGCATCGGAATCTATAACTAGTGTCACAGGAATGGTTCAAACATAGACAGTCAGAAGAGTCAGTCTTCTTGTTCTTAAGTCGACTTTGTGCCTTTTCTATTTAATTCCGATGCAATTTCTGTGTTTCATCGTCAATAAGAATGTCCAAGGTATACAGTAAACGTGTAGTAAAGCATCGGAATCTATAACTAGTGTCACAGCAATGGTTCAAACAATAATCACCAAGAAGAGTCAGTCTTCTTGTACTTAAGTCGCCATTGTGCCTTTTCTATATAATTCCGATACAATTTCTGTGTTTCATTGTCAATAAGAAGGTCCAAGGTATACAGTAAACCTGGAGTGAAGCATCGGAATCTATAACTAGTGTCACAGGAATGGTTCAAAACATAGACAGTAAGAAGAGTCAGTCTCCTTGAACTTGAGTCGGCATTGTGAGTTTTCTATTTAATTCCGATACAATTTCGGTGATTCATCGTCAATAAGAAGGTCAGAGGGATACAGTAAACCTGAAGTGAAGCATCGGAATCTATAACTAGTGTCACAGGAATAATTTAAACATAGTCAGTAAGAAGAGTCAGTCTTCTTGTACTTATGTCGGCATTGTGCCTTTTCTATTTAATTCCAATGCAATTTCTGTGTTTCATCGTCAATAAGAAGGTCCAAGGGTTACAGTAAACCTAGAGTGAAGCATCGGAATCTATAAATAGTGTCACAGGAATGGTTCAAAACATAGACAGTAAGAAGAGTCAGTCTTCTTGTACTTAAGTCGACATTGTGCCTTTTCTATTTAATTCCGATGCAATTTCTGTGTTTCATCGTCAATAAGAATGTCCAAGGTATACAGTAAACGTGAAGTAAACCATCGGAATCCATAACTAGTGTCTCAGCAATGGTTCAAACTATAATCACTAAGAAGAGTCAGTCTTCTTGTACTTAAGTCGGCATTGTGCCTTTCTATTTAATTCCGATGCAATTTCTGTGTTTCATCGGCAATAAGGTCAGAGGGATACAGTAAACCTGAAGTGAAGCATCGGAATCTATAACTTAAGTCACAGGAGTGTTTCAAATCATAGTCAGTAAGAAGAGTCAGTCTTCTTGTCCTTAAGTCGGCATTGTGCCTTTTGTATTTAATTCCGATGCTATTTCTGTGTTTCATCGGCAATATGGTCAGAGGGATACAGTAAACCTGAAGTGAAGCTTCGGAATCTATAACTAGGGTCACAGGAATGGTTCAAAACATAGACAGCAGGAAGAGTCAGTCTTCTTGTACTTAAGTCGGCATTGTGCCATTTGTATTTAATTCCGATGCAATTTCTGTGTTTCATCGTCAATAAGAAGGTCCAAGGGTTACAGTAAATGTGGAGTGAAGCATCGGAATCTATAACTAGTGTCACAGGAATGGTTCAAAACATAGACAGTAAGAAGAGTGAGTCTTCTTGTACTTAAGTCGACATTGTGCCTTTGCTATTTAATTCCGATGCAATTTTTGTGTTTCATCGTCAATAAGAATGTCCAAGGTATACAGTAAACCTGAAGTAAAGCATCGGAATCTATAACCAGTGTGACAGCAATGGTTCAAACCATAATCACAAAGAAGAGTCAGTCTTCTTGTACTTAAGTCGGCATTGTGCCTTTTCTATTTAATTCCGATGCAATTTCTGTGTTTCATCCTCAATAAGGTCAGAGGGATACAGTAAACCTGAGGTGAAGGATCGGAGACCAAAACTAGTGTCACAGGTATTGTTCAAGACATAGACTGTAGGAAGAGTCAGTCTTCTTGTACTTAAGTCGGCATTGTGCCTATTGTATATAATTCCGATGCAATTTCTGTGTTTCATCGTCAATAAGAAGGTACAAGGTATACAGTAAACCTGAAGCGAAGCATCGGAATCTATAACTAGTGTCACAGGAATGGTTCAAATCATAGTCAGTAAGAAGAGTCAGTCTTCTTGTCCTTAACTCAGCATTGTGCCTTTTCTATTTAAATCCGATGCAATTTCTGTGTTTCATCGTCAATAAGAAGGTCCAAGGGTTACAGTAAACCTGGAGTGAAGCATCGGAATCTATAACTAGTGTCACAGGAATGATCAAAGCATAGACAGTAAGAAGAGTCAGTCTTCTTGTACTTAAGTCGACATTGAGCCTTTTCTATTTAATTCCGATGCAATTTCTGTGTTTCATCGTCAATAAGAATGTCCAAGGTATACAGTAAACCTGAAGTAAAGCATCGGAATCTATAACTAGTGTCAGAGCAATGGTTCAAACTATAATCACTAAGAAGAGTCAGTCTTCTTGTACTTAGGTCGGCATTGTGCTTTTTCTATTTAATTCCGATGCAATTTCTGTGTTTCATCTTCAATAAGAAGGTCCAAGGGATACAGTAAACCTGGAGTGAAGCATCGGAATCTATAACTAGTGTCACAGGAATGGTACAAATCATAGTCAGTAAGAAGAGTCAGTCTTCTTGTACTTAAGTCAGCATTGCGCCTTTTCTATTTAAATCCGATGCAATTTCTGTGTTTCATCGTCAATAAGAAGGTCCAAGGGTTACAGTAAACCTGGAGTGAAGCATCGGAATCTATAACTAGTGTCACGGGAATAATTTAAACATAGTCAGTAAGAAGAATCAGTCTTCTTGTACTTAAGTCGGCATTGTGCCTTTCCTATTTAATTCCAATGCAATTTCTGTGTTTCATCGTCAATAAGAAGGTCCAAGGGTTACAGTAAACCTGGAGTGAAGCATCGGAATCTATAACTAGTGTCACAGGAATGGTTCAAAACATAGACAGTAAGAAGAGTCAGTCTTCTTGTACTTAAGTCGACATTGTGCCTTTTCTATTTAATTCCGAAGCAATATCTCGGTTTCATCGTCAATAAGAATGCCCAAGGAATACAGTAAACCTGAAGTAAAGCATCGGAATCCATAACTAGTGTCTCAGCAATGGTTCAAACTATAATCACAAAGAAGAGTCAGTCTTCTTGTACTTAAGTCGGCATTGTGCCTTTTCTATTTAATTCCGATGCAATTTCTGTGTTTCATCGGCAATAAGGTCAGAGGGATACAGTAAACCTGAAGTGAAGCATCGGAATCTATAACTAGTGTCACAGGAATGGTTAAAAACATAGACAGTAGGAAGAGTCAGCCTTCTTGTACTTAAGTCGGCATTGTGCCTTTTGTATTTAATTCCGATGCAATTTCTGTGTTTCATCGTCAATAAGAAGGTCCAAGGGTTACAGTAAACCTGGAGTGAAGCATCGGAATCTATAACTAGTGTCACAGGAATGGTTCAAACATAGACAGTAAGAAGAGTCCGTCTTCTTGTACTTAAGTCGACATTGTGCCTTTTCTATTTAATTCCGATGCAATTTCTGTGTTTCATCGTCAGTAAGAATGTCCAAGGTATACAGTAAACCTGAAGTAAAGCATCGGAATCTATAACTAGTGTCACAGGAATGGTTCAAACTATAATCACTAAGATGAGTCAGTCTTCTTTTACTTAAGTCGGCATTGTGCCTTTTCTATTTAATTCCGTTGCAATTTCTGTGTTTCATCGTCAATAAGAAGGTCCAAGGTATACAGTAAACAAGGAGTGAAGCATCGGAATCTATAACTAGTGTCACAGGAATGGTTCAAAACATAGACAGTAAAAAGAGTCAGTCTTCTTGTACTTGAGTCGGCATTGTGAGTTTTCTATTTAATTCCGATGCAATTTCGGTGTTTCATCCTCAATAAGAAGGTCAGAGGGATACAGTAAACCTGGAGTGAAGCATCGGAATCTATAACTAGTGTCACAGGAATGGTTGAAACATAGTCAGTAAGAAGAGTCAGTCTTCTTGTACTTAAGTCGGCATTGTGCCATTTGTATTTAATTCCGATGCAATTTCTGTGTTTCATTGTCAATAAGAAGGTCAGAGGCATACAGTAAACCTGAGGTGAAGCATCGGAGACCACAACTTGTGTCACAGGTATTGTTCAAGACATAGACAGTAGTAAGAGTCAGTCTTCTTGTACTTAAGTCGGCATTGTGCCTTTTGTATTTAATTCCGATTCAATTTCTGTGTTTCATCGTCAATAAGAAAGTACAAGGTATACAGTAAACCTGAAGTGAACAATCGGAATCTATAACTAGTGTCACAGGAATGGTTCAAATCATAGTCAGTAAGAAGAGTCAGTCTTCTTGTACTTAAGTCAGCATTGTGCCTTTTCTATTTAAATCCCATGCAATTTCTGTGTTTCATCGTCAATAAGAAGGTCGAAGGGTTACAGTAAACCTGGAGTGAAGCATCGGAATCTATAACTAGTGTCACAGGAATGGTTCAAAGCATAGACAGTAAGAAGAGTCAGTCTTCTTGTACTTAAGTCGACATTAAGCCTTTTCTCTTTAATTCCGATACAATTCCTGTGTTTCATCGTCAATAAGAATGTCCAAGGTTTACAGTAAACCTGAAGTAAAGCATCGGAATCTATAACTAGTGTCACAGCAATGGTTCAAACTATAATCACTAAGAAGAGTCAGTCTTCTTGTACTTAAGTCGGCATTGTGCTTTTTCTATTTAATTCCGATGCAATTTCTGTGTTTCATCGATAATAAGAACGTCCAAGGGATACAGTAAACCTGGAGTGAAGCATCGGAATCTATAACTAGTGTCACAGGAATGGTTTAAAACATAGACAGTAAGAAGAGTCAGTCTTCTTGTACTTAAGTCGGCATTGTGAGTTTTCTATTTAATTCCGATGCAATTTCTGTGTTTCATCGTCAATAAGAAGGTCAGAGGGATACAGTAAACCTGAAGTGAAGCATCGGAATCTATAACTAGTGTCACAGGAATGGTTCAAACTATAATCACTAAGAAGAGTCAGTCTTCTTGTACTTAAGTCGGCATTGTGCCTTTCTATTTAATTCCGATGCAATTTCTGTGTTTCATCGGCAATAAGGTCAGAGGGATACAGTAAACCTGAAGTGAAGCATCGGAATCTATAACTTAAGTCACAGGAGTGTTTCAAATCATAGTCAGTAAGAAGAGTCAGTCTTCTTGTCCTTAAGTCGGCATTGTGCCTTTTGTATTTAATTCCGATGCTATTTCTGTGTTTCATCGTCAATAAGAAGGTCCAAGGGTTACAGTAAATGTGGAGTGAAGCATCGGAATCTATAACTAGTGTCACAGGAATGGTTCAAAACATAGACAGTAAGAAGATTGAGTCTTCTTGTACTTAAGTCGGCATTGTGCCTTTCTATTTAATTCCGATGCAATTTCTGTGTTTCATCGGCAATAAGGTCAGAGGGATACAGTAAACCTGAAGTGAAGCATCGGAATCTATAACTTAAGTCACAGGAGTGTTTCAAATCATAGTCAGTAAGAAGAGTCAGTCTTCTTGTCCTTAAGTCGGCATTGTGCCTTTTGTATTTAATTCCGATGCTATTTCTGTGTTTCATCGGCAATATGGTCAGAGGGATACAGTAAACCTGAAGTGAAGCTTCGGAATCTATAACTAGGGTCACAGGAATGGTTCAAAACATAGACAGCAGGAAGAGTCAGTCTTCTTGTACTTAAGTCGGCATTGTGCCATTTGTATTTAATTCCGATGCAATTTCTGTGTTTCATCGTCAATAAGAAGGTCCAAGGGTTACAGTAAATGTGGAGTGAAGCATCGGAATCTATAACTAGTGTCACAGGAATGGTTCAAAACATAGACAGTAAGAAGAGTGAGTCTTCTTGTACTTAAGTCGATATTGTGCCTTTTCTATTTAATTCCGATGCAATTTTTGTGTTTCATCGTCAATAAGAATGTCCAAGGTATACAGTAAACCTGAAATAAAGCATCGGAATCTATAACCAGTGTGACAGCAATGGTTCAAACCATAATCACAAAGAAGAGTCAGTCTTCTTGTACTTAAGTCGGCATTGTGCCTTTTCTATATAATTCCGATGCAATTTCTGTGTTTCATCCTCAATAAGGTCAGAGGGATACAGTAAACCTGAGGTGAAGGATCGGAGACCAAAACTAGTGTCACAGGTATTGTTCAAGACATAGACTGTAGGAAGAGTCAGTCTTCTTGTACTTAAGTCGGCATTGTGCCTTTTGTATATAATTCCGATGCAATTTCTGTGTTTCATCGTCAATAAGAAGGTACAAGGTATACAGTAAACCTGAAGCGAAGCATCGGAATCTATAACTAGTGTCACAGGAATGGTTCAAATCATAGTCAGTAAGAAGAGTCAGTCTTCTTGTCCTTAACTCAGCATTGTGCCTTTTCTATTTAAATCCGATGCAATTTCTGTGTTTCATCGTCAATAAGAAGGTCCAAGGGTTACAGTAAACCTGGAGTGAAGCATCGGAATCTATAACTAGTGTCACAGGAATGGTTCAAAGCATAGACAGTAAGAAGAGTCAGTCTTCTTGTACTTAAGTCGACATTGAGCCTTTTCTATTTAATTCCGATGCAATTTCTGTGTTTCATCGTCAATAAGAATGTCCAAGGTATACAGTAAACCTGAAGTAAAGCATCGGAATCTATAACTAGTGTCAGAGCAATGGTTCAAACTATAATCACTATGAAGAGTCAGTCTTCTTGTACTTAGGTCGGCATTGTGCTTTTTCTATTTAATTCCGATGCAATTTCTGTGTTTCATCTTCAATAAGAAGGTCCAAGGGATACAGTAAACCTGGAGTGAAGCATCGGAATCTATAACTAGTGTCACAGGAATGGTACAAATCATAGTCAGTAAGAAGAGTCAGTCTTCTTGTACTTAAGTCAGCATTGCGCCTTTTCTATTTAAATCCGATGCAATTTCTGTGTTTCATCGTCAATAAGAAGGTCCAAGGGTTACAGTAAACCTGGAGTGAAGCATCGGAATCTATAACTAGTGTCACGGGAATAATTTAAACATAGTCAGTAAGAAGAATCAGTCTTCTTGTACTTAAGTCGGCATTGTGCCTTTCCTATTTAATTCCAATGCAATTTCTGTGTTTCATCGTCAATAAGAAGGTCCAAGGGTTACAGTAAACCTGGAGTGAAGCATCGGAATCTATAACTAGTGTCACAGGAATGGTTCAAAACATAGACAGTAAGAAGAGTCAGTCTTCTTGTACTTAAGTCGACATTGTGCCTTTTCTATTTAATTCCGAAGCAATATCTCGGTTTCATCGTCAATAAGAATGCCCAAGGAATACAGTAAACCTGAAGTAAAGCATCGGAATCCATAACTAGTGTCTCAGCAATGGTTCAAACTATAATCACAAAGAAGAGTCAGTCTTCTTGTACTTAAGTCGGCATTGTGCCTTTTGTATTTAATTCCGATGCAATTTCTGTGTTTCATCGTCAATAAGAAGGTCCAAGGGTTACAGTAAACCTGGAGTGAAGCATCGGAATCTATAACTAGTGTCACAGGAATGGTTCAAACATAGACAGTAAGAAGAGTCCGTCTTCTTGTACTTAAGTCGACATTGTGCCTTTTCTATTTAATTCCGATGCAATTTCTGTGTTTCATCGTCAGTAAGTATGTCCAAGGTATACAGTAAACCTGAAGTAAAGCATCGGAATCTATAACTAGTGTCACAGGAATGGTTCAAACTATAATCACTAAGATGAGTCAGTCTTCTTTTACTTAAGTCGGCATTGTGCCTTTTCTATTTAATTCCGTTGCAATTTCTGTGTTTCATCGTCAATAAGAAGGTCCAAGGTATACAGTAAACAAGGAGTGAAGCATCGGAATCTATAACTAGTGTCACAGGAATGGTTCAAAACATAGACAGTAAAAAGAGTCAGTCTTCTTGTACTTGAGTCGGCATTGTGAGTTTTCTATTTAATTCCGATGCAATTTCGGTGTTTCATCCTCAATAAGAAGGTCAGAGGGATACAGTAAACCTGGAGTGAAGCATCGGAATCTATAACTAGTGTCACAGGAATGGTTGAAACATAGTCAGTAAGAAGAGTCAGTCTTCTTGTACTTAAGTCGGCATTGTGCCATTTGTATTTAATTCCGATGCAATTTCTGTGTTTCATTGTCAATAAGAAGGTCAGAGGCATACAGTAAACCTGAGGTGAAGCATCGGAGACCACAACTTGTGTCACAGGTATTGTTCAAGACATAGACAGTAGTAAGAGTCAGTCTTCTTGTACTTAAGTCGGCATTGTGCCTTTTGTATTTAATTCCGATTCAATTTCTGTGTTTCATCGTCAATAAGAAAGTACAAGGTATACAGTAAACCTGAAGTGAACAATCGGAATCTATAACTAGTGTCACAGGAATGGTTCAAATCATAGTCAGTAAGAAGAGTCAGTCTTCTTGTACTTAAGTCAGCATTGTGCCTTTTCTATTTAAATCCCATGCAATTTCTGTGTTTCATCGTCAATAAGAAGGTCCAAGGGTTACAGTAAACCTGGAGTGAAGCATCGGAATCTATAACTAGTGTCACAGGAATGGTTCAAAGCATAGACAGTAAGAAGAGTCAGTCTTCTTGTACTTAAGTCGACATTAAGCCTTTTCTCTTTAATTCCGATACAATTCCTGTGTTTCATCGTCAATAAGAATGTCCAAGGTTTACAGTAAACCTGAAGTAAAGCATCGGAATCTATAACTAGTGTCACAGCAATGGTTCAAACTATAATCACTAAGAAGAGTCAGTCTTCTTGTACTTAAGTCGGCATTGTGCTTTTTCTATTTAATTCCGATGCAATTTCTGTGTTTCATCGATAATAAGAACGTCCAAGGGATACAGTAAACCTGGAGTGAAGCATCGGAATCTATAACTAGTGTCACAGGAATGGTTTAAAACATAGACAGTAAGAAGAGTCAGTCTTCTTGTACTTAAGTCGGCATTGTGAGTTTTCTATTTAATTCCGATGCAATTTCTGTGTTTCATCGTCAATAAGAAGGTCAGAGGGATACAGTAAACCTGAAGTGAAGCATCGGAATCTATAACTAGTGTCACAGGAATGGTTCAAAACATAGACAGTAAGAAGAGTCAGTCTTCGTGTACTAAAGTTGGCATTTTGCCTTTTGTATTTAATTCCAATGCTATTTCTGTGTGTCACCGTCGATAACAAGGTAAAAGGGATACAGTAAACCTGAAGTCAAGCATCGCAATCTATAACTATTGTCACCGGAATGGTTCAAACTATTATCAGTAAGAAGAGTCAGTCCTCTTGTACTTAAGTCGGCATTGTGCCTTTTCCATTTAATTCCGATGCAGTTTCTGTGTTTCATCGTCAATAAGAAGGTCCAAGGGATACAGTAAACCTGGAGTGAAGCATCGGAATCAATAACTAGTATCACAGGAATGGTTGAAACATAGACAGTAAGAAGAGTCAGTCTTCTTGTACTTAAGTCGGCATTGCGCCTTTTGTATTTAATTTCGATGCAATTTCTGTGTTTCATCGTCAATAAGAAAGTCCAAGGAATACAGTAAACCTGAAGTGAAGCATCGGTATCTATAACTAGTGTCACTGGAATGGTTCTAAATATAGACAGTAAGAAGAGTCAGACTTCTTGTACTTAAGTCGGCATTGTGCATTTTGTTTTTAATTCCGATGCAATTCCTGTGATTCAACGTCAATAAGAAGGTCCAAGGGATACAGTAAACCTGAAGTGAAGCATCGGAATCTATAACTACTGTCACAGGAATGTTTCAAAACATAGTCAGTAAGAAGAGTCAGTCTTCATGTCCTTTAGTCGGCATTGTGCATTTTGTATTTAATTCCGATGCAATTTCTGTGTTTCATCGGCAATAAGGTCAGAGGGATACAGTAAACCTGAAGTGAAGCATCGGAATCTATAACTAGTGTCACAGGAATGGTTCAAAACATAGACAGTAACAAGAGTCAGTCTTCTTGTACTTAAGTCGACATTGAGCCTTTTCTATTTAATTCCGATGCAATTTCTGTGTTTCATCGTCAATAAGAATGTCCAAGGTATACAGTAAACCTGAAGTAAAGCATCGGAATCTATAACTAGTGTCCCAGCAATGGGTCAATATATAATCACTAAGAAGAGTCAGTCTTCTTGTACTTAAGTCGGCATTGTGCCTTTTCTATTTAATTCCGATGCAATTTCTGTGTTTCATCGTCAATAAGAAGGTCCAAGGGATACAGTAAACCTGGAGTGAAGCATCGGAATCTATAACTATTGTCACAGGAATGGTTCAAAACATAGACAGTAAGAAGAGTCAGTCTTCTTGTACTTAAGTCGGCATTGTGAGTTTTCTTTTTAATTCCGATGCAATTTCTGTGTTTCATCGTCAATAAGACGGTCAGAGGGATACAGTAAACCTGAAGTGAAACATCGGAATCTATAACTAGTGTCACAGGAATGGTTCAAAACATAGACAGTAAGAAGAGTCAGTCTTCGTGTACTAAAGTTGGCATTTTGCCTTTTGTATTTAATTCCGATGCAGTTTCTGTGTTTCATCGTCAATAAGAAGTTCCAAGGGACACAGTAAACCTGGAGTGAAGCATCGGAATCAATAACTAGTATCACAGGAATAGTTGAAACATAGATAGTAAGAAGAGTCAGTCTTCTTGTCCTTAAGTCGGCATTGTGCCTTTTGTATTTAATTCCGATACAATTTCTGTGTTTCATCGTCAACAAGAAGGTCCAAAGGATACAATAAAACTGGAGTGAAGCTTCGGAATCTATAACTGGTGTCACAGTAATGGTTCAAAACATAGACAGTAAGAAGAGTCAGTCTTCTTGTACTTAAGTCGGCATTGTGCCTTTTGTATTTAATTTCAATGCAATTTCTATGTTTCATCGTCAATAAGAAGGTCCAAGGAATGCTGCAAACCTGAAGTGAAGCATCGGAATCTATAACTAGTGTCACTGGAATGGTTCAAAATATAGACAGTAAGAAGGGTCAGTCTTATTGTAATTAAGTCGGTATTGTGCCTTTTGTATTTAATTCCGATGCAATTCCTGAGATTCATCGTCAATGAGAAGGTCCAAGGGATACAGTAAACCTGAAGTGAAGCATCGGACTCTATAACTAGTGTCACAGGAATGGTACAAAACATAATCAGTAAGAAGAGTCAGTGTTATTGTACTTAAGTCGACATTGTGCCTTTTCTATTTAATTCCGATGCAATTTCTGTGTTTCATCGTCAATAAGAAGGTCCAAGGGTTACAGTAAACCTGGAGTGAAGCATCGGAATCTATAACTATTGTCACAGGAATGGTTCAAAACATAGACAGTAAGAAGAGTCAGTCATCTTGTACTTAAGTCGACATTGTGCCTTTTCTATTTAATTCCGATGCAATTTCTGTGTTTCATCGTCAATAAGAAGGTCCAAGGGTCACAGTAAACCTGGAGTGAAGCATCGGAATCTATAACTAGTGTCACAGGAATGGTTCAAAACATAAACAGTAGGAAGAGTCAGTCTTCTTGTACTTAAGTCGGCTTTGTGCCTTTTGAATTTAATTGCGATGCAATTTCTGTGTTTCATCGGCAATAAGAAGGTCCAAGGGTTACAGTAAACCTGGAGTGAAGCATCGGAATCTATAACTAGTGTCAAAGGAATGGTTGATACATAGGCAGTAAGAAGAGTCAGTCTTCTTGTACTTAAGTCGGCATTGTGCCTTTTGAATTTAATTCCGATGCAATTTCTGTGTTTCATCGTCAATAAGAAGGTCAGAGGGATACTGTAAACCTGAAGTGAACCATCGGAATCTATAACTAGTGTCACAGGATTGGTTCAAGACATAGTCAGTAAGAAGAGTCAGTCTTCTTGTCCTTAAGTCGGCATTGTGCCTTTTGTATTTAATTCCGATGCAATTTCTGTGTTTCATCGTCATCAAGAAGGTCCAAAGGATACAATAAAACTGGAGTGAAGCTTCGGAATCTATAACTAGTGTCACAGTAATGGTTCAAAACATAGACAGTAAGAAGAGTCAGTCTTCCTGTACTTAAGTCGGCATTGTGCCTTTTGTTTTTATTTTCAATGCAATTTCTGTGTTTCATCGTCAATAAGAAGGTCCAAGGTATACAGTAAACCTGAAGCGAAGCATCGGAATCTATAACTAGTGTCACAGGAATGGTTCAAATCATAGTCAGTAAGAAGAGTCAGTCTTCTTGTCCTTAACTCAGCATTGTGCCTTTTCTATTTAAATCCGATGCAATTTCTGTGTTTCATCGTCAATAAGAAGGTCCAAGGGTTACAGTAAACCTGGAGTGAAGCATCGGAATCTATAACTAGTGTCACAGGAATGGTTCAAAGCATAGACAGTAAGAAGAGTCAGTCTTCTTGTACTTAAGTCGACTTTGAGCCTGTTCTATTTAATTCCGATGCAATTTCTGTGTTTCATCGTCAATAAGAATGTCCAAGGTATACATTAAACCTGAAGTAAAGCATCGGAATCTATAACTAGTGTCAGAGCAATGGTTCAAACTATAATCACTAAGAAGAGTCAGTCTTCTTGTACTTAAGTCGGCATTGTGCTTTTTCTATTTAATTCCGATGCAATTTCTGTGTTTCATCTTCAATAAGAAGGTCCAAGGGATACAGTAAACCTGGAGTGAAGCATCGGAATCTATAACTAGTGTCACAGGAATGGTACAAATCATAGTCAGTAAGAAGAGTCAGTCTTCTTGTACTTAAGTCAGCATTGCGCCTTTTCTATTTAAATCCGATGCAATTTCTGTGTTTCATCGTCAATAAGAAGGTCCAAGGGTTACAGTAAACCTGGAGTGAAGCATCGGAATCTATAACTAGTGTCACGGGAATAATTTCAACATAGTCAGTAAGAAGAATCAGTCTTCTTGTACTTAAGTCGGCATTGTGCCTTTTCTATTTAATTCCAATGCAATTTCTGTGTTTCATCGTCAATAAGAAGGTCCAAGGGTTACAGTAAACCTGGAGTGAAGCATCGGAATCTATAAATAGTGTCACAGGAATGGTTCAAAACATAGACAGTAAGAAGAGTCAGTCTTCTTGTACTTAAGTCGACATTGTGCCTTTTCTATTTAATTCCGATGCAATTTCTGGGTTTCATCGTCAATAAGAATGTCCAAGGTATACAGTAAACCTGAAGTAAAGCATCGGAATCCATAACTAGTGTCTCAGCAATGGTTCAAACTATAATCACAAAGAAGAGTCAGTCTTCTTTTACTTAAGTCGGCATTGTGCCTTTTCTATTTAATTCCGATGCTATTTCTGTGTTTCATCGGCAATAAGGTCAGCGGGATACAGTAAACCTGAAGTGAAGCATCGGAATCTATAACTAGAGTCACAGGAGTGTTTCAAATCATAGTCAGTCAGAAGAGTCAGTCTTCTTGTCCTTAAGTCGGCATTGTGCCTTTTGTATGTAATTCCGATGCTATTTCGGTGTTTCATCGGCAATATGGTCAGAGGGATACAGTAAACCTGAAGTGAAGCATCGGAATCTATAACTAGTGTCACAGGAATGGTTCAAAACATAGACAGTAGGAAGAGTCAGCCTTCTTGTACTTAAGTCGGCATTGTGCCTTTTGTATTTAATTCCGATGCAATTTCTGTGTTTCATCGTCAATAAGAAGGTCCAAGGGTTACAGTAAACCTGGACTGAAGCATCGGAATCTATAACTAGTGTCACAGGAATGGTTCAAACATAGACAGTAAGAAGAGTCCGTCTTCTTGTACTTAAGTCGACATTGTGCCTTTTCTATTTAATTCCGATGCAATTTCTGTGTTTCATCGTCAGTAAGAATGTCCAAGGTATACAGTAAACCTGAACTAAAGCATCGGAATCTATAACTAGTGTCACCGGAATGGTTCAAACTATAATCACTAAGAGGGGTCAGTCTTCTTTTACTTAAGTCGGCATTGTGCCTTTTCTATTTAATTCCGTTGCAATTTCTGTGTTTCATCGTCAATAAGAAGGTCCAAGGTATACAGTAAACCTGGAGTGAAGCATCGCAATCTATAACTAGTGTCACAGGAATGGTTCAAAACATAGACAGTAAATAGAGTCAGTCTTCTTGTAATTAAGTCGGCATTGTGCCTTTTGTATTTAATTCCGATGCAATTCCTGAGATTCATCGTCAATGAGAAGGTCCAAGGGATACAGTAAACCTGAAGTGAAGCATCGGACTCTATAACTAGTGTCACAGGAATGGTACAAAACATAATCAGTAAGAAGAGTCAGTCTTATTGTACTTAAGTCGGCATTGTGCCTTTTCCATTTAATTCCGATGCAATTTCTGTGTTTCATCGTCAATAAGAAGGTCCAAGGGTTACAGTAAACCTGGAGTGAAGAATCGGAATCTATAACTATTGTCACAGGAATGGTTCAAAACATAGACAGTAAGAAGAGTCAGTCATCTTGTACTTAAGTCGACATTGTGCCTCTTTTATTTAATTCAGATGCAATTTCTGTGTTTCATCGTCAATAAGAATGTCCAAGGTATACAGTAAACCTGAAGTAAAGCATCGGAATCCATAACTAGTGTCCCAGCAATGGTTCAAACTATAATCACAAAGAAGAGTCTGTCTTCTTGTACTTAAGTCGGCATTGTGCCTTTTCTATTTAATTCCGTTGCAATTTCTGTGTTTCATCGTCAATAAGAAGGTCCAAGGTATACAGTAAACCTGGAGTGAAGCATCGGAATCTATAACTAGTGTCACAGGAATGGTTCAAAACATAGACAGTAAAAAGAGTCAGTCTTCTTGTACTTAAGTCAGCATTGCGCCTTTTCTATTTAAATCCGATGCAATTTCTGTGTTTCAACGGCAATATGGTCAGAGGGATACAGTAAACCTGAAGTGAAGCATCGGAATCTATAACTAGTGTCACAGGAATGGTTCAAAACATAGACAGTAGGAAGAGTCAGCCTTCTTGTACTTAAGTCGGCATTGTGCCTTTTGTATTTAATTCCGATGCAATTTCTGTGTTTCATCGTCAATAAGAAGGTCCAAGGGTTACAGTAAACCTGGTGTGAAGCATCGGAATCTATAACTAGTGTCACAGGAATGGTTCAAACATAGACAGTAAGAAGAGTCCGTCTTCTTGTACTTAAGTCGACATTGTGCCTTTTCTATTTAATTCCGATGCAATTTCTGTGTTTCATCGTCAGTAAGAATGTCCAAGGTATACAGTAAACCTGAACTAAAGCATCGGAATCTATAACTAGTGTCACAGGAATGGTTCAAACTATAATCACTAAGATGAGTCAGTCTTCTTTTACTTAAGTCGGCATTGTGCCTTTTCTATTTAATTCCGTTGCAATTTCTGTGTTTCATCGTCAATAAGAAGGTCCAAGGTATACAGTAAACCTGGAGTGAAGCATCGGAATCTATAACTAGTGTCACAGGAATGGTTCAAAACATAGACAGTAAAAAAAGAGTCAGTCTTCTTGTACTTGAGTCGGCATTGTGAGTTTTCTATTTAATTCCGATCCAATTTCGGTGTTTCATCCTCAATAAGAAGGTCAGATGGATACAGTAAACCTGAAGTGAAGCATCGGAATCTATAACTAGTGTCACAGGAATGGTTGAAACATAGTCAGTAAGAAGAGTCAGTCTTCTTGTACTTAAGTCGGCATTGTGCCTTTTCTATTTAATTCCGATGCAATTTCTGTGTTTCATCGTCAATAAGAACGTCCAAGGGTTACAGTAAACCTGGAGTGAAGCATCGGAATCTATAACTAGTGTCACAGGAATGGTTCAAAACATAGACAGTAGGAAGAGTCAGTCTTCTTGTACTTAAGTCGGCATTGTGCCATTTGTATTTAATTCCGATGCAATTTCTGTGTTTCATTGTCAATAAGAAGGTCAGAGGCATGCAGTAAACCTGAGGTGAAGCATCGGAGACCAAAACTTGTGTCACAGGTATTGTTCAAGACATAGACAGTAGTAAGAGTCAGTCTTCTTGTACTTAAGTCGGCATTGTGCCTTTTGTATTTAATTCCGATTCAATTTCTGTGTTTCATCGTCAATAAGAAGGTACAAGGTATACAGTAAACCTGAAGTGAACAATCGGAATCTATAACTAGTGTCACAGGAATGGTTCAAATCATAGTCAGTAAGAAGAGTCAGTCTTCTTGTACTTAAGTCAGCATTGTGCCTTTTCTATTTAAATCCGATGCAATTTCTGTGTTTCGTCGTCAATAAGAAGGTCCAAGGGTTACAGTAAACCTGGAGTGAAGCATCGGAATCTATAACTAGTGTCACAGGAATGGTTCAAAGCATAGACAGTAAGAAGAGTCAGTCTTCTTGTACTTAAGTCGACATTAAGGCTTTTCTCTTTAATTCCGATACAATTCCTGTGTTTCATCGTCAATAAGAATGTCCAAGGTTTACAGTAAACCTGAAGTAAAGCATCGGAATCTATAACTAGTGTCACAGCAATGGTTCAAACTATAATCACTAAGAAGAGTCAGTCTTCTTGTACTTAAGTCGGCATTGTGCTTTTTCTATTTAATTCCGATGCAATTTCTGTGTTTCATCGTCAATAAGAAGGTCCAAGGGATACAGTAAACCTGGAGTGAAGCATCGGAATCTATAACTAGTGTCACAGGAATGGTTTAAAACATAGAGAGTAAGAAGAGTCAGTCTTCTTGTACTTAAGTCGGCATTGTGAGTTTTCTATTTAATTCCGATGCAATTTCTGTGTTTCATCGTCAATAAGAAGGTCAGAGGGATACAGTAAACCTGAAGTGAAGCATCGGAATCTATAACTAGTGTCACAGGAATAGTTCAAAACATAGACAGTAAGAAGAGTCAGTCTTCGTGTACTAAAGTTGGCATTTTGCCTTTTGTATTTAATTCCAATGCTATTTCTGTGTGTCACCGTCGATAACAAGGTCCAAGGGATACAGTAAACCTGAAGTCAAGCATCGCAATCTATAACTATTGTCACCGGAATGGTTCAAACTATTATCAGTAAGAAGAGTCAGTCCTCTTGTACTTAAGTCGGCATTGTGCCTTTTCCATTTAATTCCGATGCAGTTTCTGTGTTTCATCGTCAATAAGAAGGTCCAAGGGATACAGTAAACCTGGAGTGAAGCATCGGAATCAATAACTAGTATCACAGGAATGGTTGAAACATAGACAGTAAGAAGAGTCAGTCTTCTTGTACTTAAGTCGGCATTGCGCCTTTTGTATTTAATTTCGATGCAATTTCTGTGTTTCATCGTCAATAAGAAAGTCCAAGGAATACAGTAAACCTGAAGTGAAGCATCGGAATCTATAACTAGTGTCACTGGAATGGTTCAAAATATAGACAGTAAGAAGAGTTAGACTTCTTGTACTTAAGTCGGCATTGTGCATTTTGTGTTTAATTCCGATGCAATTCCTGTGATTCAACGTCAATAAGAAGGTCCAAGGGATACAGTAAACCTGAAGTGAAGCATCGGAATCTATAACTAGAGTCACAGGAATGTTTCAAAACATAGTCAGTAAGAAGAGTCAGTCTTCATGTCCTTAAGTCGGCATTGTGCATTTTGTATTTAATTCCGATGCAATTTCTGTGTTTCATCGGCAACAAGGTCAGAGGGATACAGTAAACCTGAAGTGAAGCATCGGAATCTTTAACTAGTGTCACAGGAATGGTTCAAAACATAGACAGTAACAAGAGTCAGTCTTCTTGTACTTAAGTCGACATTGAGCCTTTTCTATTTAATTCCGATGCAATTTCTGTGTTTCATCGTCAATAAGAATGTCCAAGGTATACAGTAAACCTGAAGTACAGCATCGGAATCTATAACTAGTGTCCCAGCAATGGGTCAATATATAATCACTAAGAAGAGTCAGTCTTCTTGTACTTAAGTCGGCATTGTGCCTTTTCTATTTAATTCCGATGCAATTTCTGTGTTTCATCGTCAATAAGAATGTCCAAGGTTTACAGTAAACCTGAAGTAAAGCATCGGAATCTATAACTAGTGTCACAGGAATGGTTCAAAACATAGACAGTAGGAAGAGTCAGCCTTCTTGTACTTAAGTCGGCATTGTGCCTTTTGTATTTAATTCCGATGCAATTTCTGTGTTTCATCGTCAATAAGAAGGTCCAAGGGTTACAGTAAACCTGGTGTGAAGCATCGGAATCTATAACTAGTGTCACAGGAATGGTTCAAACATAGACAGTAAGAAGAGTCCGTCTTCTTGTACTTAAGTCGACATTGTGCCTTTTCTATTTAATTCCGATGCAATTTCTGTGTTTCATCGTCAGTAAGAATGTCCAAGGTATACAGTAAACCTGAACTAAAGCATCGGAATCTATAACTAGTGTCACAGGAATGGTTCAAACTATAATCACTAAGATGAGTCAGTCTTCTTTTACTTAAGTCGGCATTGTGCCTTTTCTATTTAATTCCGTTGCAATTTCTGTGTTTCATCGTCAATAAGAAGGTCCAAGGTATACAGTAAACCTGGAGTGAAGCATCGGAATCTATAACTAGTGTCACAGGAATGGTTCAAAACATAGACAGTAAAAAAAGAGTCAGTCTTCTTGTACTTGAGTCGGCATTGTGAGTTTTCTATTTAATTCCGATCCAATTTCGGTGTTTCATCCTCAATAAGAAGGTCAGAGGGATACAGTAAACCTGAAGTGAAGCATCGGAATCTATAACTAGTGTCACAGGAATGGTTGAAACATAGTCAGTAAGAAGAGTCAGTCTTCTTGTACTTAAGTCGGCATTGTGCCTTTTCTATTTAATTCCGATGCAATTTCTGTGTTTCATCGTCAATAAGAACGTCCAAGGGTTACAGTAAACCTGGAGTGAAGCATCGGAATCTATAACTAGTGTCACAGGAATGGTTCAAAACATAGACAGTAGGAAGAGTCAGTCTTCTTGTACTTAAGTCGGCATTGTGCCATTTGTATTTAATTCCGATGCAATTTCTGTGTTTCATTGTCAATAAGAAGGTCAGAGGCATGCAGTAAACCTGAGGTGAAGCATCGGAGACCAAAACTTGTGTCACAGGTATTGTTCAAGACATAGACAGTAGTAAGAGTCAGTCTTCTTGTACTTAAGTCGGCATTGTGCCTTTTGTATTTAATTCCGATTCAATTTCTGTGTTTCATCGTCAATAAGAAGGTACAAGGTATACAGTAAACCTGAAGTGAACAATCGGAATCTATAACTAGTGTCACAGGAATGGTTCAAATCATAGTCAGTAAGAAGAGTCAGTCTTCTTGTACTTAAGTCAGCATTGTGCCTTTTCTATTTAAATCCGATGCAATTTCTGTGTTTCGTCGTCAATAAGAAGGTCCAAGGGTTACAGTAAACCTGGAGTGAAGCATCGGAATCTATAACTAGTGTCACAGGAATGGTTCAAAGCATAGACAGTAAGAAGAGTCAGTCTTCTTGTACTTAAGTCGACATTAAGCCTTTTCTCTTTAATTCCGATACAATTCCTGTGTTTCATCGTCAATAAGAATGTCCAAGGTTTACAGTAAACCTGAAGTAAAGCATCGGAATCTATAACTAGTGTCACAGCAATGGTTCAAACTATAATCACTAAGAAGAGTCAGTCTTCTTGTACTTAAGTCGGCATTGTGCTTTTTCTATTTAATTCCGATGCAATTTCTGTGTTTCATCGTCAATAAGAAGGTCCAAGGGATACAGTAAACCTGGAGTGAAGCATCGGAATCTATAACTAGTGTCACAGGAATGGTTTAAAACATAGAGAGTAAGAAGAGTCAGTCTTCTTGTACTTAAGTCGGCATTGTGAGTTTTCTATTTAATTCCGATGCAATTTCTGTGTTTCATCGTCAATAAGAAGGTCAGAGGGATACAGTAAACCTGAAGTGAAGCATCGGAATCTATAACTAGTGTCACAGGAATAGTTCAAAACATAGACAGTAAGAAGAGTCAGTCTTCGTGTACTAAAGTTGGCATTTTGCCTTTTGTATTTAATTCCAATGCTATTTCTGTGTGTCACCGTCGATAACAAGGTCCAAGGGATACAGTAAACCTGAAGTCAAGCATCGCAATCTATAACTATTGTCACCGGAATGGTTCAAACTATTATCAGTAAGAAGAGTCAGTCCTCTTGTACTTAAGTCGGCATTGTGCCTTTTCCATTTAATTCCGATGCAGTTTCTGTGTTTCATCGTCAATAAGAAGGTCCAAGGGATACAGTAAACCTGGAGTGAAGCATCGGAATCAATAACTAGTATCACAGGAATGGTTGAAACATAGACAGTAAGAAGAGTCAGTCTTCTTGTACTTAAGTCGGCATTGCGCCTTTTGTATTTAATTTCGATGCAATTTCTGTGTTTCATCGTCAATAAGAAAGTCCAAGGAATACAGTAAACCTGAAGTGAAGCATCGGAATCTATAACTAGTGTCACTGGAATGGTTCAAAATATAGACAGTAAGAAGAGTTAGACTTCTTGTACTTAAGTCGGCATTGTGCATTTTGTGTTTAATTCCGATGCAATTCCTGTGATTCAACGTCAATAAGAAGGTCCAAGGGATACAGTAAACCTGAAGTGAAGCATCGGAATCTATAACTAGAGTCACAGGAATGTTTCAAAACATAGTCAGTAAGAAGAGTCAGTCTTCATGTCCTTAAGTCGGCATTGTGCATTTTGTATTTAATTCCGATGCAATTTCTGTGTTTCATCGGCAACAAGGTCAGAGGGATACAGTAAACCTGAAGTGAAGCATCGGAATCTATAACTAGTGTCACAGGAATGGTTCAAAACATAGACAGTAACAAGAGTCAGTCTTCTTGTACTTAAGTCGACATTGAGCCTTTTCTATTTAATTCCGATGCAATTTCTGTGTTTCATCGTCAATAAGAATGTCCAAGGTATACAGTAAACCTGAAGTACAGCATCGGAATCTATAACTAGTGTCCCAGCAATGGGTCAATATATAATCACTAAGAAGAGTCAGTCTTCTTGTACTTAAGTCGGCATTGTGCCTTTTCTATTTAATTCCGATGCAATTTCTGTGTTTCATCGTCAATAAGAAGGTCCAAGGGATACAGTAAACCTGGAGTGAAGCATCGGAATCTATTACTAGTGTCACAGGAATGGTTCAAAACATAGACAGTAAGAAGAGTCAGTCATCTTGTACTTAAGTCGGCATTGTGAGTTTTCTTTTTAATTCCGATGCAATTTCTGTGTTTCATCGTCAATAAGAAGGTCAGAGGGATACAGTAAACCTGAAGTGAAACATCGGAATCTATAACTAGTGTCACAGGAATGGTTCAAAACATAGACAGTAAGAAGAGTCAGTCTTCGTGTACTAAAGTTGGCATTTTGCCTTTTGTATTTAATTCCGATGCAGTTTCTGTGTTTCATCGTCAATAAGAAGGTCCAAGGGACACAGTAAACCTGGAGTGAAGCATCGGAATCAATAACTAGTATCACAGGAATAGTTGAAACATAGATAGTAAGAAGAGTCAGTCTTCTTGTCCTTAAGTCGGCATTGTGCCTTTTGTATTTAATTCCGATGCAATTTCTGTGTTTCATCGTCAACAAGAAGGTCCAAAGGATACAATAAAACTGGAGTGAAGCTTCGGAATCTATAACTAGTGTCACAGTAATGGTTCAAAACATAGACAGTAAGAAGAGTCAGTCTTCTTGTACTTAAGTCGGCATTGTGCCTTTTGTATTTAATTTCAATGCAATTTCTGTGTTTCATCGTCAATAAGAAGGTCCAAGGAATGCAGCAAACCTGAAGTGAAGCATCGGAATCTATAACTAGTGTCACTGGAATGGTTCAAAATATAGACAGTAAGAAGGGTCAGTCTTCTTGTAATTAAGTCGGCATTGTGCCTTTTGTATTTAATTCCGATGCAATTCCTGAGATTCATCGTCAATGAGAAGGTCCAAGGGATACAGTAAACCTGAAGTGAAGCATCGGACTCTATATATAGTGTCACTGGAATGGTACAAAACATAATCAGTAAGAAGAGTCAGTCTTATTGTACTTAAGTCGGCATTGTGCCTTTTCTATTTAATTCCGATGCAATTTCTGTGTTTCATCGTCAATAAGAAGGTCCAAGGGTTACAGTAAACCTGGAGTGAAGCATCGGAATCTATAACTATTGTCACAGGAATGGTTCAAAACATAGACAGTAAGAAGAGTCAGTCATCTTGTACTTAAGTCGACATTGTGCCTTTTTTATTTAATTCCGATGCAATTTCTGTGTTTCATCGTCAATAAGAATGTCCAAGGTATACAGTAAACCTGAAGTAAAGCATCGGAATCTATAACTAGTGTCCCAGCAATGGTTCAAACTATAATCACAAAGAAGAGTCTGTCTTCTTGTACTTAAGTCGGCATTGTGCCTTTTCTATTTAATTTCAATGCAATTTCTGTGTTTCATCGTCAATAAGAAGGTCCAAGGAATACAGCAAACCTGAAGTGAAGCATCGGAATCTATAACTAGTGTCACT
Organism: Schistocerca serialis cubense; assembly: GCF_023864345.2. Lineage (NCBI taxonomy): Eukaryota > Metazoa > Arthropoda > Insecta > Orthoptera > Acrididae > Schistocerca > Schistocerca serialis. The sequence continues at coordinate 978,262,569 of NC_064641.1, read as the reverse complement.
GGAATGGTTCAAAATATAGACAGTAAGAAGGGTCAGTCTTCTTGTAATTAAGTCGGCATTGTGCCATTTGTATTTAATTCCGATGCCATTCCTGAGATTCATCGTCAATGAGAAGGTCCAAGGGATACAGTAAACCTGAAGTGAAGCATCGGACTCTATAACTAGTGTCACAGGAATGGTACAAAGCATAATCAGTAAGAACAGTCAGTCTTCTTGTACTTAAGTCGGCATTGTGCCTTTTCTATTTAATTCCGATGCAATTTCTGTGTTTCATCGTCAATAAGAAGGTCCAAGGGTCACAGTAAACCTGGAGTGAAGCATCGGAATCTATAACTAGTGTCACAGGAATGGTTCAAAACATAAACAGTAGGAAGAGTCAGTCTTCTTGTACTTAAGTCGGCTTTGTGCCTTTTGTATTTAATTGCGATGCAATTTCTGTGTTTCATCGTCAATAAGAAGGTCCAAGGGTTACAGTAAACCTGGAGTGAAGCATTGGAATCTATAACTAGTGTCAAAGGAATGGTTGATACATAGACAGTAAGAAGAGTCAGTCTTCTTGTACTTAAGTCGGCATTGTGCCTTTTGAATTTAATTCCGATGCAATTTCTGTGTTTCATCGTCAATAAGAAGGTCAGAGGGATACAGTAAACATGAAGTGAACCATCGGAATCTATAACTAGTGTCACAGGATTGGTTCAAAACATAGTCAGTAAGAAGAGTCAGTCTTCTTGTCCTTAAGTCGGCATTGTGCCTTTTGTATTTAATTCCGATGCAATTTCTGTGTTTCATCGTCAACAAGAAGGTCCAGAGGATACAATAAAACTGGAGTGAAGCTTCGGAATCTATAACTAGTGTCACAGTAATGGTTCAAAACATAGACAGTAAGAAGAGTCAGTCTTCCTGTACTTAAGTCGGCATTGTGCCTTTTGTATTTAATTTCAATGCAATTTCTGTGTTTCATCGTCAATAAGAAGGTCCAAGGAATGCAGCAAACCTGAAGTGAAGCATCGGAATCTATAACTAGTGTCACTGGAATGGTTCAAAACATAGACAGTAAGAAGAGTCAGTCTTCGTGTACTAAAGTTTGCATTTTGCCTTTTGTATTTAATTCCGATGCCGTTTCTGTGTTTCATCGTCAATAAGAAGGTCCAAGGGACACAGTAAACCTGGAGTGAAGCATCGGAATCAATAACTAGTATCACAGGAATAGTTGAAACATAGATAGTAAGAAGAGTCAGTCTTCTTGTCCTTAAGTCGGCATTGTGCCTTTACTATTTAATTCCGATGCAATTTCTGTGTTTCATCGTCAACAAGAAGGTCCAAAGGATACAATAAAACTGGAGTGAAGCTTCGGAATCTATAACTAGTGTCACAGTAATGGTTCAAAACATAGACAGTAAGAAGAGTCCGTCTTCTTGTACTTAAGTCGGCATTGTGCCTTTTGTATTTAATTTCAATGCAATTTCTGTGTTTCATCGTCAATAAGAAGGTCCAAGGAATGCAGCAAACCTGAAGTGAAGCATCGGAATCTATAACTAGTGTCACTGGAATGGTTCAAAATATAGACAGTAAGAAGGGTCAGTCTTCTTGTAATTAAGTCGGCATTGTGCCTTTTGTATTTAATTCCGATGCAATTCCTGAGATTCATCGTCAATGAGAAGGTCCAAGGGATACAGTAAACCTGAAGTGAAGCATCGGACTCTATAACTAGTATCACAGGAATGGTACAAAACATAATCAGTAAGAAGAGTCAGTCTTATTGTACTTAAGTCGGCATTGTGCCTTTTCTATTTAATTCCGATGCAATTTCTGTGTTTCATCGTCAATAAGAAGGTCCAAGGGTTACAGTAAACCTGGAGTGAAGCATCGGAATCTATAACTATTGTCACAGGAATGGTTCAAAACATAGACAGTAAGAAGAGTCAGTCATCTTGTACTTAAGTCGACATTGTGCCTTTTTTATTTAATTCCGATGCAATTTCTGTGTTTCATCGTCAATAAGAATGTCCAAGGTATACAGTAAACCTGAAGTAAAGCATCGGAATCTATAACTAGTGTCCCAGCAATGGTTCAAACTATAATCACAAAGAAGAGTCTGTCTTCTTGTACTTAAGTCGGCATTGTGCCTTTTCTATTTAATTTCAATGCAATATCTGTGTTTCATCGTCAATAAGAAGGTCCAAGGAATACAGCAAACCTGAAGTGAAGCATCGGAATCTATAACTAGTGTCACTGGAATGGTTCAAAATATAGACAGTAAGAAGGGTCAGTCTTCTTGTAATTAAGTCGGCATTGTGCCATTTGTATTTAATTCCGATGCAATTCCTGAGATTCATCGTCAATGAGAAGGTCCAAGGGATACAGTAAACCTGAAGTGACGCATCGGACTCTATAACTAGTGTCACAGGAATGGTTCAAAGCATAATCAGTAAGAACACTCAGTCTTCTTGTACTTAAGTCGGCATTGTGCCTTTTCTAATTAATTCCGATGCAATTTCTGTGTTTCATCGTCAATAAGAAGGTCCAAGGGTCACAGTAAACCTGGAGTGAAGCATCGGAATCTATAACTAGTGTCACAGGAATGGTTCAAAACATAAACAGTAGGAAGAGTCAGTCTTCTTGTACTAAAGTCGGCTTTGTGCCTTTTGTATTTAATTGCGATGCAATTTCTGTGTTTCATCGTCAATAAGAAGGTCCAAGGGTTACAGTAAACCTGGAGTGAAGCATCGGAATCTATAACTAGTGTCAAAGGAATGGTTGATACATAGACAGTAAGAAGAGTCAGTCTTCTTGTACTTAAGTCGGCATTGTGCCTTTTGAATTTAATTCCGATGCAATTTCTGTGTTTCATCGTCAATAAGAAGGTCAGAGGGATACAGTAAACCTGAAGTGAACCATCGGAATCTATAACTAGTGTCACAGGATTGGTTCAATACATAGTCAGTAAGAAGAGTCAGTCTTCTTGTCCTTAAGTCGGCATTGTGCCTTTTGTATTTAATTCTGATGCAATTTCTGTGTTTCATCGTCAACAAGAAGGTCCAAAGGATACAATAAAACTGGAGTGAAGCTTCGGAATCTATAACTAGTGTCACTGGAATGGTTCAAAATATAGACAGTAAGAAGGGTCAGTCTTCTTGTAATTAATTCGGCATTGTGCCTTTTGTATTTAATTCCGATGCAATTCCTGAGATTCATCGTCAATGAGAAGGTCCAAGTGATACAGTAAACCTGAAGTGAAGCATCGGACTCTATAACTAGTGTCACAGGAATGGTACAAAAGATAATCAGTAAGAAGAGTCAGTCTTCTTGTACTTAAGTCGGCATTGTGCCTTTTCTATTTAATTCCGATGCAATTTCTGTGTTTCATCGTCAATAAGAAGGTCCAAGGGTTACAGTAAAAATGGAGTGAAGCATCGGAATCTATAACTATTGTCACAGGAATGGTTCAAAACATAGACAGTAAGAAGAGTCAGTCATCTTGTACTTAAGTCGACATTGTGCCTTTTTTATTTAATTCCGATGCAATTTCTGTGTTTCATCGTCAATAAGAATGGCCAAGGTATACAGTAAACCTGAAGTAAAGCATCGGAATCTATAACTAGTGTCCCAGCAATGGTTCAAACTATAATCACAAAGAAGAGTCTGTCTTCTTGTACTTAAGTCGGCATTGTGCCTTTTCTAATTAATTTCAATACAATTTCTGAGTTTCATCGTCAATAAGAAGGTCCAAGGAATACAGCAAACCTGAAGTGAAGCATCGGAATGTATAACTAGTGTCACTGGAATGGTTCAAAATATAGACAGTAAGAAGGGTCGGTCTTCTTGTAATTAAGTCGGCATTGTGCCATTTGTATTTAATTCCGATGCAATTCCTGAGATTCATAGTCAATGAGAAGGTCCAAGGGATACAGTAAACCTGAAGTGAAGCATCGGACTCTATAACTAGTGTCACAGGAATGGTACAAAGCATAATCAGTAAGAACAGTCAGTCTTCTTGTACTTAAGTCGGCATTGTGCCTTTTCTATTTAATTCCGATGCAATTTCTGTGTTTCATCGTCAATAAGAAGGTCCAAGGGTTACAGTAAACCTGGAGTGAAGCATCGGAATCTATAACTAGTGTCACAGGAATGGTTCAAAACATAGACAGTAAGAAGAGTCAGTCTTCTTGTACTTAAGTCGACATTGTGCCTTTTTTATTTAATTCCGATGCAATTTCTGTGTTTCATCGTCAATAAGAATGTCCAAAGTATACAGTAAACCTGAAGTAAAGCATCGGAATCTATAACTAGTGTCACAGCAATGGTTCAAACTATAATCACAAAGAAGAGTCTGTCTTCTAGTACTTAAGTCGGCATTGTGCCTTTTCTATTTAATTCCGATTAATTTCTGTGTTTCTTCGTCAATAATAAGGTCCAAGGTATACAGTAAACCTGGAGTGAAGCATCGGAATCTATAACTAGTGTCACAGCAATGGTTCAAAACATAGATAGTAAGAAGAGTCAGTCTTCTTGTACTTAAGTCAGCAATGTGAGTATTCTATTAAATTCCGATGCAATTTCGGTGTTTCATCGTCTATAAGAAGGTCAGAGGGATACAGTAAACATGAAGTGAACCATCGGAATCTATAACTAGTGTCACTGGAATGGTTCAAAACATAGACAGTAAGAAGAGTCAGTCTTCGTGTACTAAAGTTTGCATTTTGCCTTTTGTATTTAATTCCGATGCAGTTTCTGTGTTTCATCGTCAATAAGAAGGTCCAAGGGACACAGTAAACCTGGAGTGAAGCATCGGAATCAATAACTAGTATCACAGGAATAGTTGAAACATAGATAGTAAGAAGAGTCAGTCTTCTTGTCCTTAAGTCGGCATTGTGCCTTTTGTATTTAATTCCGATGCAATTTCTGTGTTTCATCGTCAACAAGAAGGTCCAAAGGATACAATAAAACTGGAGTGAAGCTTCGGAATCTATAACTAGTGTCACAGTTATGGTTCAAAACATAGACAGTAAGAAGAGTCAGTCTTCTTGTACTTAAGTCGGCATTGTGCCTTTTGTATATAATTTCAATGCAATTTCTGTGTTTCATCGTCAATAAGAAGGTCCAAGGAATGCAGCAAACCTGAAGTGAAGCATCGGAATCTATAACTAGTGTCACTGGAATGGTTCAAAATATAGACAGTAAGAAGGGTCAGTCTTCTTGTAATTAAGTCGGCATTGAGCCTTTTGTATTTAATTCCGATGCAATTCCTGAGATTCATCGTCAATGAGAAGGTCCAAGGGTTACAGTAAACCTGGAGTGAAGCATCGGAATCTATAACTATTGTCACAGGAATGGTTCAAAACATAGACAGTAAGAAGAGTCAGTCATCTTGTACTTAAGTCGACATTGTGCCTTTTTTATTTAATTCCGATGCAATTTCTGTGTTTCATCGTCAATAAGAATGTCCAAGGTATACAGTAAACCTGAAGTAAAGCATCGGAATCTATAACTAGTGTCCCAGCAATGGTTCAAACTATAATCACAAAGAAGAGTCTGTCTTCTTGTACTTAAGTCGGCATTGTGCCTTTTCTATTTAATTTCAACGCAATTTCTGTGTTTCATCGTCAATAAGAAAGTCAAAGGAATACAGCAAACCTGAAGTGAAGCATCGGAATCTATAACTAGTGTCACTGGAATGGTTCAAAATATAGACAGTAAGAAGGGTCAGTCTTCTTGTAATTAAGTCGGCATTGTGCCATTTGTATTTAATTCCGATGCAATTCCTGAGATTCATCGTCAATGAGAAGGTCCAAGGGATACAGTAAACCTGAAGTGAAGCATCGGACTCTATAACTAGTGTCACAGGAATGGTACAAAGCATAATCAGTAAGAACAGTCAGTCTTCTTGTACTTAAGTCGGCATTGTGCCTTTTCTATTTAATTCCGATGCAATTTCTGTGTTTCATCGTCAATAAGAAGGTCCAAGGGTCACAGTAAACCTGGAGTGAAGAATCGGAATCTATAACTAGTGTCACAGGAATGGTTCAAAACATAAACAGTAGGAAGAGTCAGTCTTCTTGTACTAAAGTCGGCTTTGTGCCTTTGGTATTTAATTGCGATGCAATTTCTGTGTTTCATCGTCAATAAGAAGGTCCAAGGGTTACAGTAAACCTGGCGTGAAGCATCGGAATCTATAACTAGTGTCAAAGGAATGGTTGATACATAGACAGTAAGAAGAGTCAGTCTTCTTGTACTTAAGTCGGCATTGTGCCTTTTGAATTTAATTCCGATGCAATTTCTGTGTTTCATCGTCAATAAGAAGGTCAGAGGGATACAGTAAACCTGAAGTGAACCATCGGAATCTATAACTAGTGTCACAGGATTGGTTCAATACATAGTCAGTAAGAAGAGTCAGTCTTCTTGTCCTTAAGTCGGCATTGTGCCTTTTGTATTTAATTCCGATGCAATTTCTGTGTTTCATCGTCAACAAGAGGTCCAAAGGATACAATAAAACTGGAGTGAAGCTTCGGAATGTATAACTAGTGTCACAGTAATGGGTCAAAACATAGACAGTAAGAAGAGTCAGTCTTCCTGTACTTAAGTCGGCATTGTGCCTTTTGTATTTAATTTCAATGCAATTTCTGTGTTTCATCGTCAATAAGAAGGTCCAAGGAATGCAGCAAACCTGAAGTGAAGCATCGGAATCTATAACTAGTGTCACTGGAATGGTTCAAAATATAGACAGTAAGAAGGGTCAGTCTTCTTGTAATTAAGTCGGCATTGTGCCTTTTTTATTTAATTCCGAAGCAATTCCTGAGATTCATCGTCAATGAGAAGGTCCAAGTGATACAGTAAACCTGAAGTGAAGCATCGGACTCTATAACTAGTGTCACAGGAATGGTACAAAAGATAATCAGTAAGAAGAGTCAGTCTTCTTGTACTTAAGTCGGCATTGTGCCTTTTCTATTTAATTCCGATGCAATTTCTGTGTTTCATCGTCAATAAGAAGGTCCAAGGGTTACAGTAAAAATGGAGTGAAGCATCGGAATCTATAACTATTGTCACAGGAATGGTTCAAAACATAGACAGTAAGAAGAGTCAGTCATCTTGTACTTAAGTCGACATTGTGCCTTTTTTATTTAATTCCGATGCAATTTCTGTGTTTCATCGTCAATAAGAATGTCCAAAGTATACAGTAAACCTGAAGTAAAGCATCGGAATCTATAACTAGTGTCACAGCAATGGTTCAAACTATAATCACAAAGAAGAGTCTGTCTTCTAGTACTTAAGTCGGCATTGTGCCTTTTCTATTTAATTCCGATTAATTTCTGTGTTTCTTCGTCAATAATAAGGTCCAAGGTATACAGTAAACCTGGAGTGAAGCATCGGAATCTATAACTAGTGTCACAGCAATGGTTCAAAACATAGATAGTAAGAAGAGTCAGTCTTCTTGTACTTAAGTCAGCAATGTGAGTATTCTATTAAATTCCGATGCAATTTCGGTGTTTCATCGTCTATAAGAAGGTCAGAGGGATACAGTAAACATGAAGTGAACCATCGGAATCTATAACTAGTGTCACTGGAATGGTTCAAAACATAGACAGTAAGAAGAGTCAGTCTTCGTGTACTAAAGTTTGCATTTTGCCTTTTGTATTTAATTCCGATGCAGTTTCTGTGTTTCATCGTCAATAAGAAGGTCCAAGGGACACAGTAAACCTGGAGTGAAGCATCGGAATCAATAACTAGTATCACAGGAATAGTTGAAACATAGATAGTAAGAAGAGTCAGTCTTCTTGTCCTTAAGTCGGCATTGTGCCTTTTGTATTTAATTCCGATGCAATTTCTGTGTTTCATCGTCAACAAGAAGGTCCAAAGGATACAATAAAACTGGAGTGAAGCTTCGGAATCTATAACTAGTGTCACAGTAATGGTTCAAAACATAGACAGTAAGAAGAGTCAGTCTTCTTGTACTTAAGTCGGCATTGTGCCTTTTGTATATAATTTCAATGCAATTTCTGTGTTTCATCGTCAATAAGAAGGTCCAAGGAATGCAGCAAACCTGAAGTGAAGCATCGGAATCTATAACTAGTGTCACTGGAATGGTTCAAAATATAGACAGTAAGAAGGGTCAGTCTTCTTGTAATTAAGTCGGCATTGAGCCTTTTGTATTTAATTCCGATGCAATTCCTGAGATTCATCGTCAATGAGAAGGTCCAAGGGTTACAGTAAACCTGGAGTGAAGCATCGGAATCTATAACTATTGTCACAGGAATGGTTCAAAACATAGACAGTAAGAAGAGTCAGTCATCTTGTACTTAAGTCGACATTGTGCCTTTTTTATTTAATTCCGATGCAATTTCTGTGTTTCATCGTCAATAAGAATGTCCAAGGTATACAGTAAACCTGAAGTAAAGCATCGGAATCTATAACTAGTGTCCCAGCAATGGTTCAAACTATAATCACAAAGAAGAGTCTGTCTTCTTGTACTTAAGTCGGCATTGTGCCTTTTCTATTTAATTTCAACGCAATTTCTGTGTTTCATCGTCAATAAGAAAGTCAAAGGAATACAGCAAACCTGAAGTGAAGCATCGGAATCTATAACTAGTGTCACTGGAATGGTTCAAAATATAGACAGTAAGAAGGGTCAGTCTTCTTGTAATTAAGTCGGCATTGTGCCATTTGTATTTAATTCCGATGCAATTCCTGAGATTCATCGTCAATGAGAAGGTCCAAGGGATACAGTAAACCTGAAGTGAAGCATCGGACTCTATAACTAGTGTCACAGGAATGGTACAAAGCATAATCAGTAAGAACAGTCAGTCTTCTTGTACTTAAGTCGGCATTGTGCCTTTTCTATTTAATTCCGATGCAATTTCTGTGTTTCATCGTCAATAAGAAGGTCCAAGGGTCACAGTAAACCTGGAGTGAAGAATCGGAATCTATAACTAGTGTCACAGGAATGGTTCAAAACATAAACAGTAGGAAGAGTCAGTCTTCTTGTACTAAAGTCGGCTTTGTGCCTTTGGTATTTAATTGCGATGCAATTTCTGTGTTTCATCGTCAATAAGAAGGTCCAAGGGTTACAGTAAACCTGGCGTGAAGCATCGGAATCTATAACTAGTGTCAAAGGAATGGTTGATACATAGACAGTAAGAAGAGTCAGTCTTCTTGTACTTAAGTCGGCATTGTGCCTTTTGAATTTAATTCCGATGCAATTTCTGTGTTTCATCGTCAATAAGAAGGTCAGAGGGATACAGTAAACCTGAAGTGAACCATCGGAATCTATAACTAGTGTCACAGGATTGGTTCAATACATAGTCAGTAAGAAGAGTCAGTCTTCTTGTCCTTAAGTCGGCATTGTGCCTTTTGTATTTAATTCCGATGCAATTTCTGTGTTTCATCGTCAACAAGAGGTCCAAAGGATACAATAAAACTGGAGTGAAGCTTCGGAATCTATAACTAGTGTCACAGTAATGGGTCAAAACATAGACAGTAAGAAGAGTCAGTCTTCCTGTACTTAAGTCGGCATTGTGCCTTTTGTATTTAATTTCAATGCAATTTCTGTGTTTCATCGTCAATAAGAAGGTCCAAGGAATGCAGCAAACCTGAAGTGAAGCATCGGAATCTATAACTAGTGTCACTGGAATGGTTCAAAATATAGACAGTAAGAAGGGTCAGTCTTCTTGTAATTAAGTCGGCATTGTGCCTTTTGTATTTAATTCCGAAGCAATTCCTGAGATTCATCGTCAATGAGAAGGTCCAAGTGATACAGTAAACCTGAAGTGAAGCATCGGACTCTATAACTAGTGTCACAGGAATGGTACAAAAGATAATCAGTAAGAAGAGTCAGTCTTCTTGTACTTAAGTCGGCATTGTGCCTTTTCTATTTAATTCCGATGCAATTTCTGTGTTTCATCGTCAATAAGAAGGTCCAAGGGTTACAGTAAAAATGGAGTGAAGCATCGGAATCTATAACTATTGTCACAGGAATGGTTCAAAACATAGACAGTAAGAAGAGTCAGTCATCTTGTACTTAAGTCGACATTGTGCCTCTTTTATTTAATTCCGATGCAATTTCTGTGTTTCATCGTCAATAAGAATGTCCAAGGTATACAGTAAACCTGAAGTAAAGCATCGGAATCTATAACTAGTGTCCCACCAATGGTTCAAACTATAATCACAAAGAAGAGTCTGTCTTCTTGTACTTAAGTCGGCATTGTGCCTTTTCTATTTAATTTCAATGCAATTTCTGTGTTTCATCGTCAATAAGAAGGTCCAAGGAATACAGCAAACCTGAAGTGAAGCATCGGAAAGTATAACTAGTGTCACTGGAATGGTTCAAAATATAGACAGTAAGAAGGGTCAGTCTTCTTGTAATTAAGTCGGCATTGTGCCATTTGTATTTAATTCCGATGCAATTCCTGAGATTCATAGTCAATGAGAAGGTCCAAGGGATACAGTAAACCTGAAGTGAAGCATCGGACTCTATAACTAGTGTCACAGGAATGGTACAAAGCATAATCAGTAAGAACAGTCAGTCTTCTTGTACTTAAGTCGGCATTGTGCCTTTTCTATTTAATTCCGATGCAATTTCTGTGTTTCATCGTCAATAAGAAGGTCCAAGGGTTACAGTAAACCTGGAATGAAGCATCGGAATCTATAACTAGTGTCACAGGAATGGTTCAAAACATAGACAGTAAGAAGAGTCAGTCTTCTTGTACTTAAGTCGACATTGTGCCTTTTTTATTTAATTCCGATGCAATTTCTGTGTTTCATCGTCAATAAGAATGTCCAAGGTATACAGTAAACCTGAAGTAAAGCATCGGAATCTATAACTAGTGTCACAGCAATGGTTCAAACTATAATCACAAAGAAGAGTCTGTCTTCTAGTACTTAAGTCGGCATTGTGCCTTTTCTATTTAATTCCGATGCAATTTCTGTGTTTCTTCGTCAATAATAAGGTCCAAGGTATACAGTAAACCTGGAGTGAAGCATCGGAATCTATAACTAGTGTCACAGCAATGGTTCAAAACATAGATAGTAAGAAGAGTCAGTCTTCTTGTACTTAAGTCAGCATTGTAAGTATTCTATTTAATTCCGATGCAATTTCGGTGTTTCATCGTCTATAAGAAGGTCCAAGGGTTACAGTAAACCTGGAGTGAAGCATCGGAATCTATAACTAGTGTCACAGGAATGGTTCAAAACATAGACAGTAAGAAGATTCAGTCTTCCTTGTACTCAAGTCGACATTGTGCCATTTTTATTTAATTCCGATGCAATTTCTGTGTTTCATCGTCAATAACAATGTCCAAGGTATACAGTAACCCTAAAGTAAAGCATCGGAATCTATAACTAGTGTCACAGCAATGGTTCAAATCATAGTCAGTAAGAAGAGTCAGTCTTCTTGTCCTTAAGTCGGCCTTATGCCTTTTGTATTCAATTCCGATGCAATTTCTGCGTTTCATCGACAATAAGAAAGTCCAAGGGATACACTAAACCTGGTGTGAAGAATCTTTATTTTTAACTAGTGTTACAGGAAAGGTTCAAAACATAGACAGTACCTAAGTTGGCATTGTGCCTTTTGTATATAATTCCGATGCAATTTCTGTGTTTCATCGTCAAATACAAAGGTCCAAGAGATACATTAAACCTGAAGAGAAGCATCGGAGTCTATAACTAGCGTCACAGGAATGGTTCAAAACATAGTCAGTAAGAAGAGTCAGTCTTCATGTACTTAAGTCCGCATTGTGCCTTTTGTATTTAATTCCGATGCAATTTCTGTGTTTCATCGTCAATACGAAGGTCCAATGGATACAGTAAACCTGAAGTGAAGCATCGGAATCTATAACTAGTGTCACAGGAATGGTTCAAAACATAGTCAGTAAGAAGAGTCAGTCTTCTTGTCCTTAAGTTGGCCTTATGCCTTTTGTATTTAATTCCGATGGAATTTCTGTGTTTCATCGTCAATAAGAAGGTCCAAGGGATACAGTAAACCTGGAGTGTAGCATCGGAATCTATAACTAGTGTCACAGGAATGGTTCAAAACATAGACAGTAAGAAGAGTCAGTCTTCATGTACCTAAGTCGGCATTGTGCATTTTGAATTTAATTCCGATGCAATTTCTGTGTTTCAACGTCAATAAGAAGGTTCAAGGGATACAGTAAACCTGAAGTGAAGCATCGGAATCTATAACTAGTGTCACAGGAATGGTTCAAAACATAGTCAGTAAGAAGAGTCAGTCTTCATGTACTTAAGTCCGCATTGTGCCTTTTGTATTTAATTCCGATGCAATTTCTGTGTTTCATCGTCAATAAGAAGGTCCAATGGATACAGTAAACCTGAAGTGAAGCATCGGAATCTATAACTAGTGTCACAGGAATGGTTCAAAACATAGTCAGTAAGAAGAGTCAGTCTTCTTGTCCTTAAGTCGGCCTTATGCCTTTTGTATTTAATTTCGATGCAATTTCTGTGTTTCATCGTCAATAAGAAAGTCCAAGGGATACAGTAAACATAGACAGTACTTATGTCGGCATTGTGCCTTTTCTATTTAATTCCGATGCAATTTCTGTGTTTCATCGTCAATAAGAAGGTCAGAGGGATACAGTAAACATGAAGTGAAGCATCGTAACCTATAACTAGTGTCACAGGAATGGTTCAAAACATAGTCAGTAAGAAGAGTCAGTCTTCTTGTACATAAGTCGGCATTGTGCCTTTTCTATTTAATTCCGATGCAATATCAGTGTTTCATCGTCAATAAGAAGGTCCAAGGGATACAGTAAACCTCGAGTGAAGCATCGGAATCTATAACTAGTGTCAATGGTAAGGTTCAAAACATAGACAGTAAGAAGAGTCAGTCTTCGTGTACTTAAGTCGGCATTGTGCCTACTGTATTTAATTCCGGTGCAATTTCTGTGTTTCAACGTGAATAAGACGGTCAGAGGGATACAATAAACCTGAAGTTAAGCATCGGAATCTATAACTAGTGTCACAGGAATGGTTCAAAACATAGTCAGTAAGAAGAGTCAGTCTTCTTGTTCTTAAGTCGGCATAGTGTCTTTTGTATTTAATTCCGTTGCAATTTCTGTGTTTCATCGTCAATAAGAGGGTCAGAGGGATACAGTAAACCTGAAGTGAAGCATCGGAATCTATAACTGGTGTTACAGGAATGGTTCGAAACATAGTCAGTAAGAAGAGTCAGTCGTTTTGTACTTAAGTTGGCATTGCGCCTTTTGTATTTAATTCTGATGCAATTTCTGTGTTTCATCGTCAATAAGAAGGTCCATGGGATACAGTATACCTGAAGTGTAGCATCAGAATCTATATCTACTGCCACAGGGATGGTTCAATCATAGACAGTAAGAAGAGTCAGTCTTCTTGTACTTAAGTCGGCATTGCGCCTTTTGTATTTAATTCCGATGCAATTTCTGTGTTTCATCGTCAATAAGAAGCTCAGAGGGATACAGTAAACCTGAGGTTAAGTATCGGAATCAATAACTAGTGTCACAGGAATGGTTCGAAACATAGACAGTAGGAAGATTCAGTCTTCTTGTACTTAAGTCGGCATTGTGCCTTTTGTATTTAATTCCGATGCAATTTCTGTGTTTCTTCGTCAATAAGAAGGTCAGAGGGATACAGTAAACCTGGAGTGTAGCATCGGAATCTATAACTAGTGTCACAGAGACTGGTTCAAAACACAGACAGTAAGAAGAGTCGGTCCTTATGTACATTAAGTCGGCATTGTGCCTTTTGTATTTAATTCTGATGCAATTTCTGTGTTTCATGGTCTACACGAAGGTCCAAGGGATACAGTAAACATGAAGTGAAGCATCGTAATCTATAACTAGTGTCACAGGAATGGTTCAAAACATAGTCAGTAAGAAGAGTCAGTTTTCTTGTACTTAAGTCGGGATTGTGCCTTTTGTATTTAATTCCAATGCAATTTCTGTGTTTCATCGTCAATTAGAAGGTCCAAGGGATACAGTAAACTTGAAGTGAAGCATCGGAATCTATAACTCGTGTCACAGGAATGGTTCAAAACATAGACAGTAAGAAGAGTCAGTCTTCTTGTACTTAAGTCGGCATTGGGCCTTTTGTATTTAATTCCGATACAATTTCTGTGTTTCATCGTATATAATAAGGTTTAACGGATACAGTAACCTAAAGTGAAGCATAGGAAAATATAACTAGTGTCACACCAATGGTTCAAAACATAGTCTATAAGAAGAAGAGTCTCCTTGTCCTTAAGTTGGCATTGTGCCTATTGTATTTAATTCCGATGCAATTTCTGTGTTTCATCGTTAATAAGAAGGTCCAAGGGATACAGTAAACCTGGAGTGTAGCATCGGAATCTATAACTAGTGTCACAGAGTCTGGTTCAAAACACAGACAGTAAGAAGAGTCGGTCCTTATGTACTTAAGTCGGCATTGTGCCTTTTGTATTTCATTCTGATGCAATTTCTGTGTTTCATGGTCAACACGAAGGTCCAAGGGATACAGTAAACCTGAAGTGAAGCATCGGAATCTATGACTAGTGTCACAGGAATGGTTCAAATCATAGTCAGTAGGAAGAGTCATCCTTCTTGCACTTAAATCAACATAGTGCTTTTTGTATTTAATTCCGATGCAATTTCTGTGTTTCATCGTCAATAAGAAGGTCCATGGGATACAGTAAACATAGACAGTACTTATGTCGGCATTGTGCCTTTTCTATTTAATTCCGATGCAATTTCTGTGTTTCATGGGCAATAAGAAGGTCCAACGGATACGGTAAACCTGAAGTGAAGCATCGGAATCTATAACTAGTGTCACAGGAACGGTTCAAAACATAGTCAGTAAGAAGAGTCAGTCTTCTTGTCCTTAAGTCGGCCTTAAGCCTTTTGTATTTAATTTCGATGCAATTTCTGTGTTTCATCGTCAATAAGAAGGTCCAAGGGATACAGTAAACCTGGAGTGAAGCATCGGAATCTATAACTAGTGTCAATGGTAAGGTTCAAAACATAGACAGTAAGAAGAGTCAGTCTTCTTGTACTTAAGTCGGCATTGTGCCTACTGTATTTAATTCCGATGCAATTTCTGTGTTTCATCGTCAATAAGACGGTCAAAGGGATTAAGTAAAACTGAAGTCAAGCATCGGAATCTATAACTAGTGTTACAGGAATGGATCAAAACATAGACAGTAAGAAGAGTCAGTCTCTTGTACTTATGTCGGCATTGTGCCTTTTGTATTTAATTCCGATGCATTATCTGTGTTTCATCGTCAATAAGAAGGTCCAAGGGATACAGTAAAACTGTAGTCAAGCATCGGAATCTATAACTAGTGTCGCAGGAATGGTTCAAAACATAGACAGTAAGAAGAGTCAGTGTTCTTGTACTTATGTCGGCATTGTGCCTTTTCTATTTAATTCCGATGCAATTTCTGTGTTTCATCGTCAATAAGAAGGTCAGAGGGATACAGTAAACCTGAAGTGAAGCATCGGAATCTATAACTAGTGTCACAGGAATGGTTCAAAACATAGTCAGTAAGAAGAGTCATCCTTCTAATACTTAAATCGGCAAAGTGCTTTTTGTATATTATTCCGACGCAATTTCTGTGTTTCATCGTCAATAAGAAGGTTCAAGGGATACAGTAAACGTGAAGTAAAGCATCGGAATCTGTAACTAGTGTCACAGGAATGGTTAAAAACATAGTCAGTAAGAAGAGTCCGTCTTCTTGTCCTTAAGCCGGCCTTATGCCTTTTGTATTTAATTTCGATGCAATTTCTGTGTTTCATCGTCAATAAGAAGGTCAGGGGTATACAGTAAACCTGAAGTGAAGCATCGGAATCTATAACTTGTGTCACAGGAATGGTTTAAAACATAGTCAGTAAGAATGGTCAGTCTTCTTGTACTGAAGTCGGCATTGTGCCTTTTGTATTTAATTCCGATGCAGTTTCTGTGTTTCATCGTCAATAAGAAGGTCAGAGGGTTACAGTAAACCTGAAGTGAAGCATCGGAATCTATAACTAGTGTCAGAGGAACGGTTCAAAACATAGTCAGTAAGAAGGGTCAGTCTCTTGTACTTAAGTCGGCATTGTGCCTTTTCTATTTCAATCCGAAGCAATTTCTGTGTTTCATCGTCAATAAGAAGGTCAGTGGTATACAGTAAACCTGTAGTGATGCATCGGAATTTATAACTAGTGTCACAGGTATGGTTCAAAACATAGTCAGTAAGAAAAGTCAATCTTTTTGTACTTATGTCGCCATTGTGCCTTTTGTATTTAATTCCGATGCAATTACTGAGTTTCATCGTCAATAAGAAGGTCCAAGGGATACAGTAAACCTGAAGTGAAGCATCGGAATCTATAACTAGTGTCACAGGATTAATTCAAAACATAGACAGTAAGAAGAGTCAGTCTTCTTGTACTTAAGTCGGCATTGGGCCTTTTGTATTTAATTCCGATGCAATTTCTGTGTTTCATCGTCAATAAGACGGTCAAAGGGATTAAGTAAAACTGAAGTCAAGCATCGGAATCTATAACTAGTGTCACAGGAATGCTTCAAAACATAGACAGTAAGAAGAGTCAGTTTTCTTGTACTTAAGTCGGGATTTTGCCTTTTGTATTTAATTCCAATGCAATTTCTGTTTTTCATCGTCAATTTGAAGGTCCAAGGGAAACAGTAAACTTGAAGTGAAGCATCGGAATCTATAACTCGTGTCACAGGAATGGTTCAAAACATAGACAGTAAGAAGAGTCAGTCTTCTTGTACTTAAGTCGGCATTGGGCCTTTTGTATTTAATTCCGATGCAATTTCTGTGTTTCATCGTATATAAGAAGGTTTAAGGGATACAGTAACCTAAAGTGAAGCATAGGAAAATATAACTAGTGTCACACGAATGGTTCAAAACATAGTCTATAAGAAGAAGGGTCTTCTTGTCCTTAAGTTGGCATTGTGCCTATTGTATTTAATTCCGATGCAATTTCTGTGTTTCATCGTTAATAAGAAGGTCCAAGGGATACAGTAAACCTGGAGTGTAGCATCGGAATCTATAACAAGTGTCACAGAGACTGGTTCAAAACACAGACAGTAAGAAGAGTCGGTCCTTATGTACTTAAGTCGGCATTGTGCCTTTTGTATTTAATTCTGATGCAATTTCTGTGTTTCATGGTCAACACGAAGGTCCAAGGGATACAGTAAACCTGAAGTGAAGCATCGGAATCTATGACTAGTGTCACAGGAATGGTTCAAATCATAGTCAGTAAGAAGACTCATCCTTCTTGTACTTAAATCGGCATAGTGCTTTTTTTATGTAATTCCGATGCAATTTCTGTGTTTCATCGTCAATAAGAAGGTTCAAGGGATACAGCAAACATGAAGTGAAGCATCGGAATCTATAACTGGTGTTACAGGAATGGTTCGAAACATAGTAAGTAAGAAGAGTCAGTCGTTTTGTACTTAAGTTGGCATTGTGCCTTTTGTATTTAATTCTGATGCAATTTCTGTGTTTCATCGTCAATAAGAAGGCCATGGGATACAGTAAACCTGAAGTGAAGAATCGGAAACTATATCTACTGCCACAGGAATGGTTCAGACATAGACAGTAAGAAGATTCAGTCTTCTTGTACTTAAGTCGGCATTGCGCCTTTTGTATTTAATTCCGATGCAATTTCTGTGTTTCATCGTCAATAAGAAGCTCTGTGGGATACAGTAAACCTGAAGTGAAGTATCGGAATCAATAACTAGTGTCACAGGAATGGTTCGAAACATAGACAGTAGGAAGATTCAGTCTTCTTGTACTTAAGTCGGCATTGTGCCTTTTGTATTTAATTCCGATGCAATTTCTGTGTTTCATCGTCAATAAGATGGTCCAACTGATACGGTAAACCTGAAGTGAAGCATCGGAATCTATAACTAGTGTCAATGGTTAGGTTCAAACATAGACAGTAAGAAGAGTCAGTCTTCTTGTAGTTAAGTCGGCATTGTGCCTACTGTATTTAATTCCGGTGCAATTTCTGTGTTTCAACGTGAATAAGACGGTCAGAGGGATACAGTAAACCTGAAGTGAAGCATCGGAATCTATAACAAGTGTCACAGGAATGGTTCAAAACATAGACAGTAAGAAGAGTCAGTCTCATGTACTTAAGTCGGCATTGTGCCTTTTGTATTTAATTCCGATGCAATATCTGTGTTTCATCGTCAATAAGGCGGTCAAAGGGATTAAGTAAAACTGAAGTCAAGCATCGGAATCTATAACTAGTGTCACAGGAATGGATCAAAACATAGACAGTAAGAAGTGTCACTCTCTTGTACTTATGTCGGCATTGTGCCCTTTGTATTTAATTCCGATGCAATATCTGTGTTTCATCGTCAATAAGAAGGTCCAAGGGATACAGTAAAACTGTAGTCAAGCATCGGAATCTATAACTAGTGTCGCAGGAATGGTTCAAAACATAGACGGTAAGAAGAGTCAGTGTTCTTGTACTTATGTCGGCATTGTGCCTTTTCAATTTAATTCCGATGCAATTTCTGTGTTTCATCGTCAATAAGAAGGTCAGAGGGATACAGTAAACCTGAAGTGAACCATCGAAATCTATAACTAGTGTCACAGGAATGGTTCAAAACATAGTAAGAAGAGTCATCCTTCTAGTACTTAAATCGGCATAGTGCTTTTTGTATTTAATTCCGATGCAATTTCTGTGTTTCATCGTCAATAAGAAGGTTCAAGGGATACAGTAAACCTGAAGTTAAGCATCGGAATCTATAACTGGTGTTACAGGAATGGTTCGAAACATAGTCAGTAAGAAGAGTCAGTCGTTTTGCACTTAAGTTGGCATTGTGCCTTTTGTATTTAATTCTGATGCAATTTCTGTGTTTCATCGTCAAGAAGAAGGTCCATGGGATACAGTAAACCTGAAGTGAAGCATCGGAATCTATATCTACTGCCACAGGAATGGTTCAAACATAGACAGTAAGAAGAGTCAGTCTTCTTGTACTTAAGTCGGCATTGCGCCTTTTGTATTTAATTCCGTTGCAATTTCTGTGTTTCATCGTCAATAAGAAGCTCAGAGGGATACAGTAAACCTGAAGTGAAGTATCGGAATCAATAACTAGTGTCACAGGAATGGTTCGAAACATAGACAGTAGGAAGATTCAGTCTTCTTGTACTTAAGTCGGCATTGTGCCTTTTGTATTTAATTCCGATGCAATTTCTGTGTTTCATCGTCAATAAGAAGGTCCAACGGATACGGTAAACCTGAAGTGAAGCATCGGAATCTGTAACTAGTGTCACAGGAACGGTTCAAAACATAGTCAGTAAGAAGAGTCAGTTTTCTTGTCCTTAAGTCGGCCTTACGCCTTTTGTATTTAATTTCGATGCAATTTCTGTGTTTCATCGTCAATAAGAAGGTCCAAGGGATACAGTAAACATAGACAGTACTTATGTCGGCATTGTGCCTTTTCTATTTAATTCCGATGCAATTTCTGTGTTTCATCGTCAATAAGAAGGTCCAAGGGATACAGTAAACCTGAAGTGAAGCATCGGAATCTATAACTTGTGTCTCAGGAATGGTTTAAAACATAGTCAGTAAGAATGGTCAGTCTTCTTGTACTGAAGTCGGCATTGTGCCTTTTCTATTTAATTCCGATCCAATTTCTGTGTTTCATCGTCAATAAGAAGGTCAGAGGGATACTGTAAACCTGAAGTGAAGCATCGGAATCTATAACTAGTGTCACAGGAACGGTTCAAAACATAGTCAGTAAGAAGGGTCAGTCTCTTGTACTTAAGTCGGCATTGTGCCTTTTCTATTTCATTCCGAAGCAATTTCTGTGTTTCATCGTCAATAAGAAGGTCAGTGGTATACAGTAAACCTGTAGTGATGCATCGGAATCTATAACTAGTGTCACAGGTATGGTTCAAATCATAGTCAGTAAGAAAAGTCAGTCTTTTTGTACTTAAGTCGCCATTGTGCCTTTTGTATTTAATTCCGATGCAATTACTGAGTTTCATCGTCAATAAGAAGGTCCAAGGGATACAGTAAACGTGAAGTGAAGCATCCGAATCTATAACTAGTGTCACAGGATTGGTTCAAAACATAGACAGTAAGAAGAGTCAGTCTTCTTGTACTTAAGTCGGCATTGGGCCTTTTGTATCTAATTCCGATGCAATTTCTGTGTTTCATCGTCAATAAGAAGGTCCAAGGGATACAGTAAACATGAAGTGAAGCATCGGAATCTATAACTAGTGTCACAGGAATGGTTCAAAACATAGACAGTAAGAAGAGTCAGTCTCATGTACTTAAGTCGGCATTGTGCCTTTTGTATTTAATTCCGATGCAATTTCTGTGTTTCATCGTCAATAGGACGGTCAAAGGGATTAAGTAAAACTGAAGTCAAGCATCGGAATCTATAACTAGTGTCACAGGAATGCTTCAAAACATAGACAGTAAGAAGAGTCAGTTTTCTTGTACTTAAGTGGGGATTGTGCCTTTTGTATTTAATTCCAATGCAATTTCTGTGTTTCATCGTCAATTAGAAGGTCCAAGGGATACAGTAAACTTGAAGTGAAGCATCGGAATCTATAACTTGTGTCACAGGAATGGTTTAAAACATAGACAGTAAGAAGAGTCAGTCTTCTTGTACTTAAGTCGGCATTGGGCCTTTTGTATTTAATTCCGTTGCAATTTCTGTGTTTCATCGTCAATAAGAAGGTTTAAGGGATACAGTAACCTAAAGTGAAGCATAGGAAAATGTAACTAGTGTCACACGAATGGTTCAAAACATAGTCTATGAGAAGAAGAGTCTTCTTGTCCTTAAGTTGGCATTGTGCCAATTGTATTTAATTCCGATGCAATTTCTGTGTTTCATCATTAATAAGGAGGTCCAAGGGATACAGTAAACCTGGAGTGTAGCATCGGAATCTATAACTAGTGTCACAGAGACTGGTTCAAAACACAGACAGTAAGAAGAGTCGGTCCTTATGTACTTAAGTCGGCATTGTGCCTTTTGTATTTAATTCTGATGCAATTTCTGTGTTTCATGGTGAACACGAAGGTGCAAGGGATACAGTAAACCTGAAGTGAAGCATCGGAATCTATAACTACTGCCACAGGAATGGTTCAGACATTGACAGTAAGAAGAGTCAGTCTTCTTGTACTTAAGTCGGCATTGCGCCTTTTGTATTTAATTTCGATGCAATTTCTGTGTTTCATCGTCAATAAGAAGGTCCAAGGGATACAGTAAACATAGACAGTACTTATGTCGGCATTGTGCCTTTTCTATTTAATTCCGATGCAATTTCTGTGTTTCATCGTCAATAAGAAGGTCAGAGGGATACAGTAAACATGAAGTGAAGCATCGTAATCTATAACTAGTGTCACAGGAATGGTTCAAAACATAGTCAGTAAGAAGAGTCAGTCTTCTTGTACATAAGTCGGTATTGTGCCTTTTCTATTTACTTCCGATGCAATTTCAGTGTTTCATCGTCAATAAGAAGGTCCAAGGGATACAGTAAAGCTGGAGTGAAGCATCGGAATCTATAACTAGTGTCAATGGTAAGGTTCAAACATAGACAGTAAGAAGAGTCAGTCTTCTTGTACTTAAGTCGGCATTGTGCCTACTGTATTTAATTCCGGTGCAATTTCTGTGTTTCAACGTGAACAAGACGGTCAGAGGGATACAGTAAACCTGAAGTGAAGCATCGGAATCTATAACTAGTGTCACAGGAATGGTTCAAAACATAGACAGTAAGAAGAGTCAGTCTCATGTACTTAAGTCGGCATTGTGCCTTTTGTATTTAATTCCGATGCAATTTCTGTGTTTCATCGTCAATAAGACGGTCAAAGGGATTAAGTAAAACTGAAGTCAAGCATCGGAATCTATAACTAGTGTCACAGGAATGGATCAAATCATACACAGTAATAGGAGTCAGTCTCCTTTACTTATGTTGGCATTGTGCCTTTTGTATTTTATTCCGATGCAATATCTGTGTTTCATCGTCAATAAGAAGGTCCAAGGGATACAGTAAAACTGTAGTCAAGCATCTGAATCTGTAACTAGGGTCGCAGGAATGGTTCAAAACATAGACAGTAAGAAGAGTCAGTGTTCTTGTACTTATGTCGGCATTGTGCCTTTTCTATTTAATTCCGATGCAATTTCTGTGTTTCATCGTCAATAAGAAGGTTCAAGGGATACAGTAAACCTGAAGTGAAGCATCGGAATCTATAACTGGTGTTACAGGAATGGTTCGAAACATAGTCAGTAAGAAGAGTCAGTCGTTTTGTACTTAAGTTGGCATTGTGCCTTTTGTATTTAATTCTGAAGCAATTTCTGTGTTTCATCGTCAATAAGAGGGTCCATGGGATACAGTAAACCTGAAGTGAAGCATCGGAATCTATATCTACTGCCACAGGAATGGTTCAAACATAGACAGTAAGAAGAGTCAGTCTTCTTGTACTTAAGTCGGCATTGCGCCTTTTGTATTTAATTCCGATGCAATTTCAGTGTTTCATCGTCAATAAGAATCTCAGAGGGATACAGTAAACCTGAAGTGAAGTATCGGAATCAATAACTAGTGTCACAGGAATGGTTCGAAACATAGACAGTAGGAAGATTCAGTCTTCTTGTACTTAAGTCGGCATTGTGCCTTTTGTATTTAATTCCGATGCAATTTCTGTGTTTCATCGTCAATAAGAAGGTCCAACGGATACGGTAAACCTGAAGTGAAGCATCGGAATCTGTAACTAGTGTCACAGGAACGGTTCAAAACATAGTCAGTAAGAAGAGTCAGTCTTCTTTTCCTTAAGTCGGCCTTACGCCTTTTGTATTTAATTTCGATGCAATTTCTGTGTTTCATCGTCAATAAGAAGGTCCAAGGGATACAGTAAACATAGACAGTACTTATGTCGGCATTGTGCCTTTTCTATTTAATTCCGATGCAATTTCTGTGTTTCATCGTCAATAAGAAGGTCCAAGGGATACAGTAAACCTGAAGTGAAGCATCGGAATCTATAACTTGTGTCACAGGAACGGTTTAAAACATAGTCAGTAAGAATGGTCAGTCTTCTTGTACTGAAGTCGGAATTGTGCCTTTTCTATTTAATTCCGATCCTAGTTCTGTGTTTCATCGTCAATAAGAAGGTCAGAGGGATACAGTAAACCTGAAGTGAAGCATCGGAATCTATAACTAGTGTCACAGGAACGGTTCAAAACATAGTCAGTAAGAAGGGTCAGTCTCTTGTACTTAAGTCGGCATTGTGCCTTTTCTATTTCATTCCGAAGCAATTTCTGTGTTTCATCGTCAATAAGAAGGTCCAAGGGGTACAGTAAACCTGAAGTGAAGCATCGGAATCTATAACTTGTGTCACAGGAACGGTTTAAAACATAGTCAGTAAGAATGGTCAGTCTTCTTGTACTGAAGTCGGAATTGTGCCTTTTCTATTTAATTCCGATCCTAGTTCTGTGTTTCATCGTCAATAAGAAGATCAGTGGTATACAGTAAACCTGTAGTGATGCATCGGAATCTATAACTAGTGTCACAGGAATGGTTCAAAACATAGACAGTAAGAAGAGTCAGTCTCATGTACTTAAGTCGGCATTGTGCCTTTTGTATTTAATTCCGATGCAATTTCTGTGTTTCATCGTCAATAAGAAGGTCCAAGGGGTACAGTAAACCTGTAGGGATGCATCGGAATCTATAACTAGTGTCACAGGTATGGTTCAAAACATAGTCAGTAAGAAAAGTCAGTCTTTTTGTACTTAAGTCGCCATTGTGCCTTTTGTATTTAATTCCGATGCAATTACTGAGTTTCATCGTCAATAAGAAGGTCCAAGGGATACAGTAAACATGATGTGAAGCATCGGAATCTATAACTAGTGTCACAGGATTGGATCAAAACATAGACAGTAAGAAGAGTCAGTCTTCTTGTACTTAAGTCGGCATTGGGCCTTTTGTATTTAATTCCGATGCAATTTCTGTGTTTCATCGTCAATAAGAAGGTCCAAGGGGTACAGTAAACCTGAAGTGAAGCATCGGAAGCTATAACTAGTGTCACAGGAATGGTTCAAAACATAGACAGTAAGAAGAGTCAGTCTCATGTACTTAAGTCGCCATTGTGCCTTTTGTATTTAATTCCGATGCAATTTCTGTGTTTCATCGTCAATAAGACGGTCAAAGGGATTAAGTAAAACTGAAGTCAAGCATCGGAATCTATAACTAGTGTCACAGGAATGCTTTAAAACATAGACAGTAAGAAGAGTCAGTTTTCTTGTACTTAAGTAGGGATTGTGCCTTTTGCATTTAATTCCAATGCAATTTCTGTGTTTCATCGTCAATTAGAAGGTCCAAGGGATACAGTAAACTTGAAGTGAAGCATTGGAATCTATAACTCGTGTCACAGGAATGGTTCAAAACATAGACAGTAAGAAGAGTCAGTCTTCTTGTACTTAAGACGGCATTGGGCCTTTTGTATTTAATTCCGATGCAATTTCTGTGTTTCATCGTATATAAGAAGGTTTAAGGGATACAGTAACTTAAAGTGAAGCATAGGAAAATATAACTAGTGTCACACGAATGGTTCAAAACATAGTCTATAAGAAGAAGAGTCTTCTTGTGCTTAAGTTGGCATTGTGCCTATTGTATTTAATTTCGATGCAATTTCTGTGTTTCATCGTTAATAAGAAGGTCCAAGGGATACAGTAAACCTGGAGTGTAGCATCAAAATCTATAACTAGTGTCACAGAGACTGGTTCAAAACACAGGCAGTAAGAAGAGTCGGTCCTTATGTACTTAAGTCGGCATTGTGCCTTTTGTATTTAATTCTGATGCAATTTCTGTGTTTCATGGTCAACACGAAGGTCCAAGGGATACAGTAAACCTGAAGTGAAGCATCGGAATCTATGACTAGTGTCACAGGAATGGTTCAAATCATAGTCAGTAAGAAGAGTCATCCTTCTTGTACTTAAATCGGCATAGTGCTTTTTGTATTTAATTCCGATGCAATTTCTGTGTTTCATCGTCAATAAGAAGGTTCAAGGGATACAGTAAACCTGAAGTGAAGCATCGGAATCTATAACTGGTGTTACAGGAATGGTTCGAAACATAGTCAGTAAGAAGAGTCAGTCGTTTTGTACTTAAGTTGGCATTGTGCCTTTTGTATTTAATTCTGATGCAATTTCTGTGTTTAATCGTCAATAAGAAGGTCCATGGGATACAGTAAACCTGAAGTGAAGCATCGGAATCTATATCTACTGCCACAGGAATGGTTCAGACGTAGACAGTAAGAAGAGTCAGTCTTCTTGTACTTAAGTCGGCATTGCGCCTTTTGTAATTAGTTCCGATGCAATTTCTGTGTTTCATCGTCAATAAGAAGCTCAGAGGGATACAGTAAACCTGAAGTGAAGTATCGGAATCAATAACTAGTGTCACAGGAATGGTTCGAAACATAGACAGTAGGAAGATTCAGTCTTCTTGTACTTAAGACGGCATTGTGCCTTTTGTATTTAATTCCGATGCAATTTCTGTGTTTCATCGTCAATAAGAAGGTCCAACGGATACGGTAAACCTGAAGTGAAGCATCGGAATCTATAACTAGTGTCACAGGAACGGTTCAAAACATAGTCAGTAAGAAGAGTCAGTCTTCTTGTCCTTAAGTCGGCCTTACGCCTTTTGTATTTAATTTCGATGCAATTTCTGTGTTTCATCGTCAATAAGAAGGGCCAAGGGATACAGTAAACATAGACAGTACTTATGTCGGCATTGTGCCTTTTCTATTTAATTCCGATGCAATTTCTGTGTTTCATCGTCAATAAGAAGGTCAGAGGCATACAGTAAACATGAAGTGAAGCATCGTAATCTATAACTAGTGTCACAGGAATGGTTCAAAACATAGTCAGTATGAAGAGTCAGTCTTCTTGTACATAAGTCGGCATTGTGCCTTTTCTATTTACTTCCGATGCAATTTCAGTGTTTCATCGTCAATAAGAAGGTCCAAGGGATACAGTAAACCTGGAGTGAAGCATCGGAATCTATAACTAGTGTCAATGGTAAGGTTCAAAACATAGACAGTAAGAAGAGTCAGTCTTCTTGTACTTAAGTCGGCATTGTGCCTACTGTATTTAATTCCGGTGCAATTTCTGTGTTTCAACGTGAATAAGACGGTCAGAGGGATACAGTAAACCTGAAGTGAAGCATCGGAATCTATAACTTGTGTCACAGGAATGGTTCAAAACATAGACAGTAAGAAGAGTCAGTCTCATGTACTTAAGTCGGCATTGTGCCTTTTGTATTTAATTCCGATGCAATTTCTGTGTTTCATCGTCAATAAGACTGTCAAAGGGATTAAGTAAGACTGAAGTCAAGCATCGGAATCTATAACTAGTGTCACAGGAATGGATCAAAACATAGACAGTAAGAAGAGTCAGTCTCTTGTAGTTATGTCGGCATTGTGCCTTTTGTATTTAATTCCGATGCAATATCTGTGTTTCATCGTCAATAAGAAGGTCGAAGGGATACAGTAAAACTGTAGTCAAGCATCGGAATCTATAACTAGTGTCGCAGGAATGGTTCAAAACATAGACAGTAAGAAGAGTCAGTGTTCTTGTACATATGTCGGCATTGTGCCATTTCTATTTAATTCCGATGCAATTTCTGTGTTTCATCGTCAATAAGAAGGTCAGAGGGATACAGTAAACCTGAAGTGAAGCATCGGAATCTATAACTAGTGTCACAGGAATGGTTCAAAACATAGTCAGGAAGAAGAGTCATCCTTCTTGTACTTAAATCGGCATAGTGCTTTTTGTATTTAATTCCGATGCAATTTCTGTGTTTCATCGTCAATAAGAAGGTTCAAGGGATACAGTAAACCTGAAGTGAAGCATCGGAATCTATAACTGGTGTTACAGGTATGGTTCGAAACATAGTCAGTAAGAAGAGTCAGTCGTTTTGTACTTAAGTTGGCATTGTGCCTTTTGTATTTAATTCTGATGCAATTTCTGTGTTTCATCGTCAATAAGAAGGTCCATGGGATACAGTAAACCTGAAGTGAAGCATCGGAATCTATATCTACTGCCACAGGAATGGTTCAAACATAGACAGTAAAAAGAGTCAGTCTTCTTGTACTTAAGTCGGCATTGCGCCTTTTGTATTTAATTCCGATGCAATTTCTGTGTTTCATCGTCAATAAGAAGCTCAGAGGGATACAGTAAACCTGAAGTGAAGTATCGGAATCAATAACTAGTGTCCCAGGAATGGTTCGAAACATAGACAGTAGGAAGATTCAGTCTTCTTGTACATAAGTCGGCATTGTGCCTTTTGTATTTAATTCCGATGCAATTTCTGTGTTTCATCGTCAATAAGAAGGTCCAACGGATACGGTAAACCTGAAGTGAAGCATCGGAATCTGTAACTAGTGTCACAGGAACGGTTCAAAACATAGTCAGTAAGAAGAGTCAGTCTTCTTGTCCTTAAGTCGGCCTTACGCCTTTTGCATTTAATTTCGATGCAATTTCTGTGTTTCATCGTCAATAAGAAGGTTCAAGGGATACAGTAAACATGAAGTGAAGCATCGGAATCTATAACTAGTGTCACAGGAATGGTTCAAAACATAGTCAGTAAGAAGAGTCAGTCTTCTTGTACTTAAGTCGGCCTTATGCCTTTTGTATTTAATTTCGATGCAATTTCTGTGTTTCATCGTCAATAAGAAGGTCAGAGGTATACAGTAAACCTGAAGTGAAGCATCGGAATCTATAACTTGTGTCACAGGAATGGTTTAAAACATAGTCAGTAAGAATGGTCAGTCTTCTTGTACTGAAGTCGGCATTGTGCCTTTTCTATTTAATTCCGATCCAATTTCTGTGTTTCATCGTCAATAAGAGGGTCAGAGGGATACAGTAAACCTGAAGGGAAGCATCGGAATCTATAACTAGTGTCACAGGAACGTTTCAAAACATAGTCAGTAAGAAGGGTCAGTCTCTTGTACTTAAGACGGCATTGTGCCTTATCTATTTCATTCCGAAGCAATTTCTGTGTTTCATCGTCAATAAGAAGGTCAGTGGTATACAGTAAACCTGTAGTGATGCATCGGAATCTATAACTAGTGTCACAGGTATGGTTCAAAACATAGTCAGTAAGAAAAATCAGTCTTTTTGTACTTAAGTCGTCATTGTGCCTTTTGTATTTAATTCCGATGCAATTACTGAGTTTCATCGTCAATAAGAAGGTCCAACGGATACAGTAAACCTGAAGTGAAGCATCGGAATCTATAACTAGTGTCACAGGATTGGTTCAAAGCATAGACAGTAAGAGGAGTCAGTCTTCTTGTACTTAAGTCGGCATTGGGCCTTTTGTATTTAATTCCGATGCAATTTCTGTGTTTCATCGTCAATAAGAAGGTCCAAGGGATACAGTAAACCTGAAGTGAAGCATCGGAATCTATAACTAGTGTCACAGGAAAGGTTCAAAACATAGACAGTAAGAAGAGTCAGTCTCATGTACTTAAGTCGGCATTGTGCCTTTTGTATTTAATTCCGATGCAATTTCTGTGTTTCATCGTCAATAAGACGGTCAAAGGGATTAAGTAAAACTGAAGTCAAGCATCGGAATCTTTAACTAGTGTCACAGGAATGCTTCAAAACATAGACAGTAAGAAGAGTCAGTTTTCTTGTACTTAAGTCGGGATTGTGCCTTTTGTATTTAATTCCAATGCAATTTCTGTGTTTCATCGTCAATTAAAAGGCCCAAGGGATACAGTAAACTTGAAGTGAAGCATCGGAATCTATAACTCGTGTCACAGGAATGGTTCAAAACATAGACAGTAAGAAGAGTCAGTCTTCTTGTACTTAAGTCGGCATTGGGCCTTTTGTATTTAATTCCGATGCAATTTCTGTGTTTCATCGTATAAAAGAAGGTTTAAGGGATACAGTAACCTAAAGTGATGCTTAGGAAAATATAACTAGTGTCACACGAATGGTTCAAATCATAGTCTATAAGAAGAAGAGTCTTCTTGTCATTAAGTCGGCATTG
This sequence comes from Schistocerca serialis cubense, assembly GCF_023864345.2. NCBI lineage: Eukaryota > Metazoa > Arthropoda > Insecta > Orthoptera > Acrididae > Schistocerca > Schistocerca serialis. The sequence continues at coordinate 978,233,597 of NC_064641.1, read as the reverse complement.
TGCCTATTGTATTAAATTCCGGTGCAATTTCTGTGTTTCATGGTCAACACGAAGGTCCAAGGGATACAGTAAACCTGAAGTGAAGCATCGGAATCTATGACTAGTGTCAGAGGAATGGTTCAAATCATAGTCACTAAGAAGGGTCAGTCTTTTTGTACTTAAGTTGGCATTGTGCCTTTTGTATTTATTCCGCTGCAATTTCTGTGTTTCATCGTCAATAAGAAGGACAGAGGCGATACTGTAAACCTGAAGTGAAGCATCAGAAACTATAACTAGTATCACAGGATTGGTTCAAAACATAGACAGTAAGAAGAGTC